>NC_045446.1:26473239-26807505 GCF_002776525.5 Piliocolobus tephrosceles | reverse complement strand
ATCATTTTATAACAATGATATTATAAAATATAATATCATTTTATAACCCTTCACTAAATTATCTTCCAAATCATATAAACTATTATCAATTAAAAATATATAATATAATAAAACACTAGGGAGGGAAAACAAAGGTTTTAAGTGTTTGAAAAATTTTTCTTTCTTTCTTTAATCTTTCTTTAATTTCTTTCTTTCTTTCTTTCTTTCTTTCTTTCTTTCTTTCTTTCTTTCTTTCTTTCTTTCTTTCTTTCTTTCTTTCTTTCTTTCTCTCTCACTCTCTCTCTCTCCCCCCCTTCCTTCCTTCCTTCCTTCCTTCCTTCTTTCCTCCCTTCCTCCCTTTCTCCCTTCCTCCCTTCCTCCCTTCCTTCCTTCCTTCCTTCTTTCCTTTCTTTCAACAGTGTCTTGCTCTGTTGCCCAAGCTAGAGTGTAGTGGCATGATGTCAGCTCGCTGCAACCTCCGCATCCCAGGTTCAAGTGATTCTCCTGCCTCAGCTTCCTGAGTAGCTGGAATTACAGCCATCTGCCACTGTGCACGGCTAATTTTTGTATTTTTAGTAGAGACGGGGTTTCACCATCTTGACCAGGTTGGTATTGAACTCCTCACCTCGTGATCCACCCACCTTGGCCTCCCAAAGTGCTGGGATTACAGGCGTGAGCCACCCTGCCCTGCCTATTTTCATGTCTATAATATTATAGTTTTCCAATAAATGGTACGCATATACACACATAAGATGGATCAACTAATTTGTAGCACTTTAAGAAAAATTATGTATGTGTATTTTGTGTGTGTGTGTTTTTGTGTGTGTGTATGTGTTTGTGTTACATGACATATAATTGATAGTTACTTTTGTCCCAAATAAGTATTTAGAGCTATCAGTTTGTCATTGCTCTGATTAAAAAACAAAACAAAACAAAACCCAAAAAGAATGGCTCCTATAGAAGATTACATCTAGTGGTCTTGTTTATATACTTGTTCATATTTTTAAATGAAAAAATGATGTATCTGGTAATAATATATAAAAATCTAATTTGACTATTTTTATTGAATAATAGTTTCACTAGATGGAAAAAGACTAAATTCACTCAAATTTATTATTCTCCCCTATTTTTCTAACGTAAATGATTTTTAAAAATCTGTAGTCTAAATTGAATCAGTGCTAAAACTTAAGAACCCTGTGTCTTAAGAATACTACAGATTCACCCAGCTTTTTCACAGAGATAATAATTGAAGAGTTCTCAATTAAACATATTGCCTTTAGTTGTACAACATCTCCTTAACCATGCCAATGTATATACAACAACTCCAATAAACATTTTAGGAGGAGACTGCACAATTCCAAATAACTATTAGTCTTATTCTTTTCCATATAAACACAATATTTTAGCCATCATATTGTAGAATTCCAAGTCTACTTTCTAAAGTAACGGCATTTTAAACATAAATATGTGGTTCTGTGAAAAGACAACAATATGTATTTAGGGTATGTTACAACCATAGAGTGGAGGAAAAGCTTTGTTGTTTTCCTATCCCTTTCCAGAGCACACTGTAAAATCCAGTGTGTGTGTTGGTGAATGAGTGTGCATGCATGCTAACAGATTCATCTGCGTGTGCCAGTGCCATGAAACAGAATCTCAAAAACAGTCTGTAACAATTCATGTGAATGTATTCCAAAGTTATAAAGTTATAATTCGCATGAATCATATTATCGGGGTTAGCTGTCACCTTTTCCTTTTTTCTTTTTTTTTTTTTTTGAGACAGAATCATGTTCTATCACCCAGGCTGGAGAGCAGTGGCATGATCTCGATTCACTGCAACCTCTGCTCCCAAGTTCAGTGGTTCTGCTGCCTCAGCCTCCCGAGTAGCTGGGACTACAGGGCTGCGCCACCACACCAGGCTAATTTTTGTATTTTTAGTACAGACGGGGTTTCACCATATTAGCCAGGCCGGTCTCAAACTCCTGACCTCAGATGATCTGCCCACCTTGGCCTCCCGAAGTGCTGGGATTACAGGGGTGAGCCACCGTGCCCGGCCACCTCTTCCTTTTTATGTACCTCAGAGTTAGCCAAAATAGATTTTCTGATTCTATTGACAGTTATAATTTCCTGTGAATATGCCATGTTTTCTTAAGCAGATTCAAAAAATTATTTTCTTTGTATTTAATGGTAACTCAATACACATTTTAATTAAAAAATTAATGACTCACCTTTACTGTATGTTTGACATTTTCATAATAAATAATTGTGGGGAAAAAATGAAAGCAAGAGAAACTGAAATCTCCAAAACTTATTTTCACAACTAATGCAGAAAAATACTGCATTAAATTTAATACATAAGTATATATGTAATATTAATAGAGATACACAAAAACAGTGTTGTTCCTAATCTCACACAATCAGTACAGCACAGAACACTTCTATGATCAGATTCATGTTTTTTTTTTTCCCCCCCTTACACATCCGGCTATTCTCCAGTGAACACTGAATTTCCTATAGAATCAATTCAATTATATAGGAATCCCACAGGTTCCATGGTAAGAAGTAGGTTGTCACCTATACTTCTGATTTATCAGCTATAAATTGGGGTTTCCGCTATTCCCTCCTTGGGTTCAATTAATTTTCTAGAATGCCTCACAGAACTCATAGAAACACTTGCTTACATTTACCAGTATATTACAAAGGATATTACATAGGACACAGATTAACAGCCAGATGGAAGAAATGCACAGGGCGAGGTATGAGGGTAGGGAATAGAGTTTCCATGTTTTCTGAGCATGCCACTCTCTGGGTACCTCCATGTGTTTAGTAATCTGGAATGCTGTGACTCCCTGCCCTGCCTATTTTGGTTTTATAGAGGTTTGGGTTTTATAGAGGTTTTATTATGTAGGCATGCTTGATTGAATAATTGCTCATTGATTAACAGAACTTTTTAGCCCCTAAATTATCCAAGGTGGTTAGGGTGGTAGGGCTTGGAGCCCCAACCGCTACTCATGCCTTGGTCTTTCTAGTGACCATTCCTTATCTAGAAGCTACTTAGGGACCCCCAGCCCCTAAATAAAGTGTCTTTCATATGCTAATGAGATGACTCACTTGTCACTGGGGATTCCAGGGACTTTATGGATCATGTGCCAGGAACCAGAGGCAGAGACCAAATATATAATTTTTATTATGGCACATAATCACAAATGTATATAAATGCACACATATATATGTAATTTGTTAATACTGTCATTCAGAAAAACTAAATATTTTTCTTTTTTTAAATGGATAAAATGGAATTAGCTAATCACAAACCATAAGCAACTTAGACCTAAATTAGTTTCTACCCACACAAAAAAATCTCAAAGTCCTTAAATATTTATTTTTACTAAAATATCCCACAGTTTCGGATAGGGCTGTTTTGGCAAACTGTAACAATCACTTACACCTTTTTTTTCCTAAGAGAAACTCATTTTATTCTTAAAATGTCTAGGGTGATATTCTTTGCTTAGGATATGCGAAAAACCATGCCCATTATAGAGAAGATATGGGCCAAGCTGCATTTCTGAAATGCTGGTGATTTTAAGAGCCTTTGGAATTTACAGAGCCTTACTTGTCATTAAAATGAAATAAGGATCTACTTGAGAAGGCAGCAGGCTCTGAGGAGCGTAATATGGAGGATAATGTAGCTTACTTCTTCAGGGAGTTATGCACCAAGTTCCCAAAATAAACCAGAATTACAGCAGTCATCCCTGCCACTTTTTCAAAAATTACAGGAAATACATGGCTTTCTCTAATTATTGTTTTAAAAAATCATTTATGAGAATAGGAATTCTGTCCCCAAATGGGCATAATTTGACTTCAGAACACTGAAAGTTGCATGATGAGGCTGTAGTTAAAACTAAAGGGAGGATTTGTTTGACTTTCTTTTTGCAAAATCAAATGGTAAATATTTAAAGCATCTATTCAAGTTTCATATCTGAAAAATGGGGGCTAACATAACTTTGCAAGTAGATGTATTTTTTTATGTCTGTATATATTGATACATCAAGTTTTAAATAAGATACAGCAAAGGTGCTAGATAGAACTTTGCATAGTATGTTAGTCAGGGCTTCTTAACCTGGAGAGTAGAAATGAGTTCCAGGGGGAGTCACACAAACTCAAAATTATATTCTAAATTGTACATAAGTATGTCTTTCTGGGATGAATTTTGTATTTTTCCTCAGATTCTTTAAGGGTTCTTGAATATAAAACATTTAGGTCCTTGACTCTAAAAAAAACATTGAAAACATGCCACAGTTTAAATGTTTTGCAGTTAATAAACGTGCTTGACATCTCTGGGACCTCTACTTTTTTTACTGAGTTCTCATAATCAGCCTCCAGAATGCTGTAATTTCTCAGCATGCAAGTTTAATTTTCAATACAGCATCTGAAAATAAAATTCCAAGAAATATTTTATGAAATCCTGGAATTTGTTTATGACTTCGTACAGAAACAATTCAATTTTTCTGATTTTTAGTTGTTTGACCATATGTGCTAGGTGGGAAGTATTGTGGCAGTTAGGCAGCCCAGAGGTCTGGATAAAAACTGTGATTTTAGCACTCACTATCTGTGTGGCCTCAGACAAATGATTTGGTCACTCTGTCTTCAGTTTCTTCATCTGTAAAAGAAGAATAAAAACACAATCAATTCATAGCTCTATTCTGATCATTTAATTACATAATCTACATGAAGCTCTTTGAAATATATTAAGCACACAATAAATGTTAACTAATAATTATAGCTCATCACATATATCACTAATATATGCTAGGTGTGCCTCTAAGTACTTCAATCTCTTTAACCCTCATGACCATCCAATGATATAGGTTTTATTGTTATACCTACTTTGCAAATGAAGAAACTGATTCACTAAGAAATCAATCAAGTAATTTATCCCTAATTATATAGCTCATGAGTGGCAAAGTCAATTCAAACCTAGGCAGTTTGGTGCTAGATACCACATTCAACCACTACAGCTTTCTCATATTTATATTACCATTGTGTCTTTTACAAAAATTTCACCATATAGCATGCTTGTTATAGTTGATGTACAGGCAGAAGAAATCACAGTCTGAGAAATCTTAGGAAAATGTACACACTATGTAGACTATATGAAATCATAGTTCATGGTAATGTACCTGGAGAATTAACTTTTTGTGTGTATGTTTCAAGAGAAAGTAAATGCTAGCTAATGTTGATAGAATGCCAATATCAAATATGTTTTCTAAAAAAGCAAATTTCTAAAAGAGTTTGATATTTGTCAATATTAAATATATTTTCTAAAAACATATTTCTAAAATGTATTTTCTAAAAAATATATTTTCAAATACATTTTAGGAAAAAAAGTTTTTTCTAAAAAATGTGTTATGTTACTTTTAGAAGGTTTACTTCCATCCTGTAAACCTTTATGTGGAATAACATACACAGTGTCATTTTCATGGTAATGATGAGAGAAAACGCCATTTAGAACTAATGAGGGATAGTTATCAGTTATTGGCAGAAGAGAACTAGGGCCAATATTCAACATTAGCCGAAGAGAGAACTGAACTGACTCCTAATCTGGTGTTATAATTACTACTACATAAAATGTGTCTGCTTTCAGAATATAAAATGAATATCTCTGTAAAGAAAAAAAAAATTCTGAGTTTTACCTTAGACAAAATTGTGCTACAATGATCAATTTCATCTGCAGAGAAAGGAGTGTAATTGTATATTTTCTTGTTCAGCAGCTATTTCAGACAACAAAAGATGATGGAATATATAACCCACTGGTTTATAAAGAAAAGAATTGAAGAGAAAAATGTGCAAATTGAATATTTTTCAAGATATGCTCATGATAAATGAATCCAGAGAGAAACCCATAGCACTATAATGATTGCTTAGAAGAAAAATAATGTAAATACCCAATGAAAAATGCAAATTATTACTTGTTTTAAAATGATCATCTAATCCCTATAAATGTATAATAAGGCAACCATAAAAAGATACAGAAGAAATGTAAATTTGGCATATAAACAAGCTCTTTAACAAATTAAGCACATTGAAAGCATATACAAACAAAATCCCCAAAACTACCAAATCCACATTAATTTATTTCAAACCATGTTAGGAGAACATTATCTTGAATCTCTTAAAGAGGGTTTGTCCTCTCCCACGATAGAAGTTTTTTCCCTTTACTTTTATTTTTCCAATTTCAGTTGTTTTGTTCCTTTTCACAAAAGTGTATAGTTTCCCTTAAAGGTATACAAGGAAAATTTTCTTCTCTTATGCCTACCTTACTTTTATGTGAATTCATTTCTGAAGTCTTAAGAATATAGTTTACACTCATTGCCTCAGCTTTCACAGTCCCCACCTCCACATTGAACTCTTAATGTCTGAGGGTACTTTCTTCTAGCAAAAAGACTGAAACTATTCTTGCCAAGATTACCTGCAAAACGCCAAATCCAACATCCTCACCTATCTATATCTTTCTGCATAATCTGCTATTTTTGACTACTAAAAATTTCAAACCTCTCATCTTTCCAAATCCACTACTTCTGATTCTTACTCTTTTTCTTAACCATCTGCCTTATTGTCTTGTTACTTTCACTTTTCCCTATATTGCTTTCAAAGCTTTGTTAACCCAAAAGATTGACTTCAGTTGTTCTTATTTACATTATTTATTTTGGCAGACTCACTTACATCCATGGCTTGAACTGCCTCAGTTATTATTTCAAAACTCACACATCTGTAACTCCAATTTTGACACCTCATTGAGCTCCTAATCCATCATCTCCAATTCTTCCTGCCTACTATCAAGAAAACAAGGCCAGCTGATACTGCAAACTCATCTTCCAAAAGATAGATTTGGTTAGTTTAACATTTGTAGCGTGTGTTCGACCAGTATTCAAAGTAAACACATTGGTGCTATTGTTTTATCCCTCTATGTCCCTATTGAATTGCCAAAGTTTTTGTACATGTAGTAGAGCTACAAAAAATAAAGCCTGTCACTGTGTGTCTCTGTGTAACTCTAAACCAGAGCTCCTGCTGATATGTAATATTAATTACATGATCTCCTTGGTTCCTATAGGCATTTTATTTTGCGATGACTTCCATAGATTAATACAGACAGTTTCATTGTGGTTCCTTTGCCTCTATGCACACATTCTTCTTAGGGATTTTATTGGAAGAATTATTGAGGAGGTTTTTCAGCTCCACACCTAGACACAAGCTTAGGCACTTGGTAGCTGCCACTGGAATCTCCCTTGATGTTAATGTGTGTGCCTGCCCTCGGGGGAACTGTAGGTGGGCCTGCCTGGTCTGGCTCTATCCATCTTGCCTCTTGCACCCACATAACTAGGGGATGAGCATGAAACTCCAATGACTGTGCATTCCATAGATCTGCCCATTGTTTGAGGCAAAAAGAAGAGCTTCTTCCAGTAAAAAAAGAATCAAGTATATACTTTGCCACATTGGCTGCATCCGGCTCTTACTCATGAGTACTATCTACTGAATTGTGAGTTAAACTGTATAGTCCAAGATAAAACTAGCTGAAAGAAGTGCATAGAGCTATAAAAGAAAAGCCAAATGACCCTACCAAATTTTCTACAGTCACAAGCCATAGAGATGAGTGAAGAAAAAGGGAAAGGGAAAAATAAACTAAAATATCATAGAGAAAGAAAGAAAAAATTCCCAACCAAATGTAAATATTTATGAAAATTAGAAGAACCAGCATATCTAGATAAGAAGGAACTAGTGCAAGAATTCTGGCATCATGAAAAATTTGAATGTAGTGACACCACCAAAGGATCACATTAGCTCTCCAGCAATAGTCCCTGGTGAAGAAGGAAACTCAGAACTGACAGATAATTCAAAGTATGAATAGCAAGGAAAATCAGTAAGATCCAAGAAATGGTTTGAAATCAACATTACTTCTAAATCATTCATGGAAATGAAGGAAGAGATAATCATCATAAAAATAAATCAATCAGAACTTCTGAAATTAAACAATTCACTTAAGAAATTTCAAAATACAGTTGGAAGCTTTATCAACAGGCTGGACTAAATAGAAGAAAGAATTTCAGAGCTTAAAGACCAGTCTTTTGAACAAGCTCATTTGGACAAAAATAAAGAAAGAAGAATGAAAAAACTGAACAAAGCCTATGAGAAATATGGGATTATATAAAGTGAGCAAATCTAGGAATTTTTGGCATTCCTGAGAGAGAAGAAGAAAAAGTAAACAACCTGGAAAACATATTTGAGGGAATGATTCAAGAAAATTTCCCTAACTTTGGTAGAGGTAGACATCCAAATATAATAAATCCATAAAACACCTGTAAGATACTATACAAAACAAACATCACCAAGGCATATAGACAGTGGACTGCCTGAGGTCAGTGCTAAAGAATAAATCTTAAAGGTAGTTGGAGAAGAAGATCATGTACAAAGTGAACCCCATCAGGATAAAAGTAGACTACTCAGCAGCCACCTTACAAATAGGAGAGATGGGGTCCAATTTTCAGCGTTCTAAAAAAAGAAAGGCCGGGCGCGGTGGCTCAAGCCTGTAATCCCAGCACTTTGGGAGGCCGAGACGGGCGGATCACGAGGTCAGGAGATCGAGACCATCCTGGCTAACACGGTGAAACCCCGTCTCTACTAAAAAATACAAAAAGCTAGCCGGGCAAGGTGGCTGGTGCCTGTAGTCCCAGCTACTCGGGAGGCTGAGGCAGGAGAATGGCGTAAACCCAGGAGGCGGAGCTTGCAGTGAGCTAGATCCGGCCACTGCACTCCAGCCCAGGCGACAGAGCGAGACTCCGTCTCAAAAAAAATAAATAAATAAATAAATAAAAGAAAAGAAATTCAAACCAGAATTGTGTATCCTGCCAAACTAAGCTTCACAAGCAAAGAGGAATTACATTGTTTTTTTCAGAGAAGTGAGTCCTAAAGGAATTTATTACCACTAGACGAGCCTTACAAGAGACCTTTAAGGGAGTTCTAAACATAGAAACAAAAGAATGATATCTGCTACCACAAAAACACAATTAAGTACATAGCCCACAGACTCTATAAAGCAAATATACAATGGAAACTACAAAGCAAACAGCTAAAAACTTGATGATAATATCAAAACATCACATATCATTATTAATTTTGAATGCAAGTGGTCAAAACTCCCCCAAATTCTAATAATGACAGAGTTGCAATAAAAACAACTCAGAGTTGGATAAAAGACAAAACTTGTTCCTCTGCTGTCTTCAAGAGGCCCATCTCACACATCAAGACACACATAGACTCAAAGTAAAAAAATGCAGAAAGATCTATCATGAAAATGGAAAAAAAAACGAAAGCAGAGGTCACTATTCTTATGTCAGAATCAATGAACTGTAAACAAAACACAGTAATAAAGGACTGTGTAATACCTTTGAGAAAAGGGCATTACATAATGATAAAGGGTTTGATTTAATGAGAAGACTTAACTCTCCCAAATATATATATGTACACAACACTGGAGCACCAGATTCATAAAACAACTACTTCTGGAAATACAAAAAGACTTTAAAGTCACACAACAATAGTGGCAGACTTCAATACCCCAATGACAACATTAGACAGATCAGCAAGGCAGAAAACTAACAAAGAAATCCTGGACTTAAATTCAACATTTGGCTAATTGAACCTATTTGACATCAACAGTATACTCCATCCATTAACCACCTAATATATATTCTTCCCATCTACACATGGAACATATTTCAAAATTAACTACATGCTCAGCCATAAAGCAAGCCTCAATAAATTCAAGAAAATAAAAATTTTACCAACCAGAATCTCGGACCATAGTAGAATAAAAGTGGAAATTGATACCAAGAAGATCTCCCCAAACAACACAACTGCATGAAAATTAAACAATTTGCTCCTAAATAACTTTGGGTAAACAATAAAATTAAGGAAAAAATAAAAAAAAATTGAATCCAATGAAAACAAAGATACAGCATACCATAATCTCTAGGACACGGCTAAAGCAGTGTTAAGAGGAAAGTTTATACTACTAAATGCCTACCTAAAAAAATTAGACAGATCTCAAACTAATGGCCTAACATCTATTCTAGAGGATCTACAAAACCAATAATAAATTAAACTCAAACATAACAGAAAAAAAGGAAGAAAAACCCTGAAATCAGAAGAGAATTGAACATAATTGAGACTCAAAAACTCATGCAAAGAATCAATGAAATAAAAAAATGTATTCTTTGAAAAAATTAACAGGATTGATAGAATGCTAGTTAGATTAACAAAAAAATTTCAAATAAGCACAATCAAAAACGACAAAGGTGACATTACAACTGATAACACAGAAATATGAAAGACCTTAGAGAAAACTTATATACTATTATGAGCATCTTTATGCATACAGTGTAGAAACTCTAAAGGAAAAAAAAAACAGAAAAAATAAAACATAAAGAAAATCTAGAGAAAATGGATAAACTCCTGGAAACACACAACTTCCCAAAATTGAAATAGGAAAAAATAGAAATTCTAAATAGGCCAATATTGAGTTTGATATTGTATGAGTAATAAAAAAATCTGTTAACGAAAAAAAGCCTAGACCACATGGATTCACAGCTGAATTCTACCAGTCATACAAAGAAGAGTTGGTACCAATTCTAGTGAAACTATTTCAAAATGTCAAGGAGGAGGGATTCCTCTCTAACTCATGTTACAAAGCCAGGATTACTGATTGTGTTTGTTTGGACAGAACTATATCACTTAGCCACTTCCAGCTGCAAGATAAGCTTTCTAGCCTTTATATTGTTAGCAATCAGACAAAAAGAGAGTTGGGTTTTGATATCATATTAGCCAACTTATGATATCTGCCTCAAATTTCTTTATTCAGAGACTAAAATACCACAAGCTGGAAATGGTGATAGGAAATAGGGAAACCAATAAAAACACAGTAAGCAGCTTATGACATTAGATATAACTCTGAGCTTTCAGCTAAGTCAGAAAACAATTCTTCAGTGGTATCTCTTTAACATGCACAGTATGCTTCATACTACTGGGACTGGGAATAACTAGCGAGGGTGTGAGAGATACCTTTTGCATATATTGGAAGTCATACTGAGGTAAGCCTTTTGCAAAACCCCAGTATTATATCCATTTGAATTATTCAATGCTACTAAGCACCACTCTAAATGGATAGCAATAGAAACTTATCACTATTCAGGGGATACCTGGGGAAGTGATATAATGAAAAGCAAAGGAGAATCTAAGGAACAAAAAGCTGGTCCTTGTAAAGCTTAAAACACTTGGCTCCTTTCATTTTCCAGACCTCAGTTGCAACTACAGAAAAGATGCTTCAGATGATGTTTTATACTATAACTGACAACATCTGCTACCTACCGCAAACACAGCCATTTGTTTGGCTAAATAAATGTGTGACCACAGGGAAATCACTCTGGTAGATTTACTGACATTGCCATGGTGTTTCAGTAATAACCTTGGGAATCAACTTATCTTATGATACAGATGGCTGCAGAAGGATTATGCCACAGTGGGCTCTTGGAAATGAATTATCCAACCAACTGGTTTGAATTCTAAAATGACACTGACTCATGATAATTGACTACAACTTAATGAGAATATTATCCTGTTACACTTAGTATGGCAGAGCCTCTAAATATTTCCCAAGTAATTTAGGAGTCAGACTTAATTGCAGCCCTTGGATTTTTCTTAGGGGATTTTGCAAGGCAATGGCTTCACTCTTTTGTGACATTTAAACTTGGTCAAACGTGTTCTTCTCGAACCTGGGTATAGCAATTTATCTTCCTAGCCAAATTACAGAAATTTATTTTCTGATGTTTAATTTTCTATTTATTTATTTCATCAAAGGGACTAGGCATCACATAATTTTTAAAATAGTTACAGTAGCTTCCTGGGTTCTCATATGGAATAAATCTATGTAAAATGAATATATTCAAGTGATACACAAATAAACACAAATACTTTTTTTTGTGTTTTCTAGAGAAACTAAATCTCTGTTTTCATAGCAAACATAAAGCACATGAATGTGGCAGTGACAACTCTGGGATGTTAATGCCTTATTGATATTTCTAATGAATTTCAATGGTGAGATAATAACTATGTTTTGAAAAACAATTCTATTTCACTATTTGTAAACATTCATCAGCTAGATAGATGTAGATATAGACATAAAATAAGTAGGCGTTACATATTCTGGGTATGTGGCAGGGAAAAGAAAACTCTCCCTGCCCTCATGAAGCCTATTTTTTGGAAACAATTTACATTTGTCAGAGTTCAGTGATCACAAGAACCATCCGCATTCATTAACAAAGCATGCTTTCATATGCATCATTATATTATTTCATCTTAATAACAGAGAGAAATGCTGTGCTTGTTTTTGGTAAGAAGAAATGTGGTTCATAAATGAAGTCTCCTTAGAGAATACAAGAAGGGACACAGGTGTATTAAGAAGTGATACTGGGTTAAAACAGAGTTGTGTTCTTCCTGCTAAGCTTCATGGTCAGTCTATAACTGCATGGTTGATCTCTATTAATACAAGATCAAGAGAGTCATTGTGGTATAGAAGTCTTTTAGAGATACTTCTGGAGTAATGGTGAAAAACGACCCAAATACTGCAAACAGCCAGTAGAACATATAAGTCATTGCATACTTTGGAATAACCTAAGTATATAATCTAAGTAGATATAATATGTGTTAAACCCAGTGATTAGTTGATACATGACAGCACTTTCTACTAGTTCTAGGAATAGAACCATCTAGTCAGATAATGTATTTTGCTAAATCATGTATTTATTATTCATCTCTCATTACTCTGAATTGAAAATTAAGAATAATCAGTGTAGACCATGAGCTAACATAAAAGATTATGTTGTTAAATAAGAATCATACAAATCAGATATTTCACCCAGAACCAAGTTTTACTAATAGTTTCAAGGATATAAACAATCAAGTGGCACAGGCAAAACTGGAAGAGGTCTCAGATGTTGCAGGCAGCTGCAAGACAATTCATTCTTCATTCACATCAGATATATGCCTCACACAGTGGGGTTTTTAGCTTATTTATATAAGCTATATTGTATAGCTTACATGACATTCTTCAGGTAGCCATGATTCATTGAAACATAGCTCCTAGATTTGTTTATTATAAGCAATCCTAAATCTATGACACCCAGCTAACAGTATTCTGTAGAGATGTATTTTGCTCCTATCAAACATTATTGTATTTACTAAGAGATCCAGTTAACATAATGTTCACAAGGAGATTAGAAAATACTCTCTATCTTGTTTCTTTCCCCAGAGGGTCCCCAGTCATTGGGAGATAAATTAATCAAAGACAGGTGGCTTTAACTTTTTCTTTCCCAACTTAATGTCGACTTTCAATCTTTTGTCATGAAATTATGGGCATAGCTGATTAGTATGATCCTCTTTTGATGAGAAAATGTGGATGAATTTCATATTTATTTGTGATTTGGGGACTACTTAAATAATTCTATATATAAGCTCTGAGTCTTTCTAAAAATAGCTTAGGATGATACAAATGAATGTCATAGTCATAAGGAAATTCCTGGTTAATTTATTTAAAATAAACAATATTTTTTACATGCTTTGTGGGTTAAGGCAATGTTATTTTTGTACATGTTGAATAATCAAATATACAGAGCTATATTGCCTAAATATTTACACATAATTATGTGTATTAAATACACACAATTTCAAGTCACAGGCATGAAAGAAACTATGATTTCTGCATGCAGGCTGTAATGAATACATTTTTGTAGTGAAATACTTTTAATTTATTTTGTATTTTATTTGTTTTAGTTATAGTTCAGTATATGGTTATTTGATGTGTTTTAGAGAAAAAGAAACTTTCATAAAGGACTATGCGATCTGATTGATTTGTATGATATAGGAAAATATTTTCTCCTTTCTGAACAGCAATCCACCATCTGCAAAAACATACATAAACATGCATATTTATTCATTTTTATGCAACAAATGTTTCTTGAGCATCTGCTTTGTGACACAGACTGTGTCAGAAACTGGAGAAAATGCAGAGAATAAAACTGGAGAAATCCTCCCACTTTCATGGTTGTACCATGTTATGTCATTGTGAAGATTACATAATATAATGTGTATGCTTTTAATAAACATTAGCTTCGTTTTTTTCCTGAACACTATTTACCTCTTTTCCATAACTTATTTAAAAGAAAAGTGTTCATTGTCATGTCAAGAACGTTAAACGGCCTGAGTCTACCCTACTCACAAGCTAACAAGTGAGCCTGTCATAGGTTTAGAGTAACCAATAGAACTACTTGAGGCCGGACCCTGTGGATCATGCATGTAATCCCAGCACTTTGGGAGACTAAGGCAGGCGGATCACCTGAGGTCAGGAGTTCAAGACCAGCCCCGCCAACATGGTAAAATCCCGTCTCTACTAAAAATACAAAAACTAGCTGGGTGTGGTAGCAGGTGCCTGTAATCCCAGCTACTCGGGAGGCTGAGGCAGGAGAATGACTTGAACCCAGGAGGCAGAAGTTGCAGTGAGCCAAGGTCACACCATTGCACTCCAGTCTGGGGGACAAGAGAGGACTTCATCACAGCACAGCCCTAGCTATTGTGTGATACAAGTTCCTCAAGTCCCAAATTCCCAAAGGGAAATTTTACAAAAACAACATGTTGCTAGCACAAGTAGTGGGAGTAATTTACAGAACTGGAGCCCTGACACTAGAAAGTGCCAGTCTTCTATAGGGACTGCTGGCAAATCTGTCCAGAAAAAGAGATTATCTTTCTGGAATATTAGCAAGTCTGCTCTGGAGAGGAGAGGGAGATGTCTCTATCTTCACAGTCTTAGAATTTCTCCCGGGGAGGGAGACATTTTTGTCTTTACTAACCTGAAAATTAACTGAATCTGCTCCAGAGGGGATTACTCTCTTGTTCTTACCAAAACCATTTACTCGTACAATCATTTGCGAAAAGACAACCTAAAGCAAATTGACTGTTAATATCCAGATGTGCCGAAACAAGAGACTTTTGGAAAATGACCTTTCAATACCATGTTTCCAAAAATAATTGGTTACCTGATATTTATTGTATAAAGATAAATGCATACTTTCCAGGTTTTAGTGCATAAAAGATGAGAGTTTCACCTCATCACATGGGAGCAATGTCTGGGAAGAAAAGTATGCCCTTCGTTTCATATCCTTATTCTATGGAGAAGTAACCAATTTCATTGTGTGTGTGTGTGTGAATGGTAAGCATAGGATCTCATTTTACTAGTCTGTAGAGTTATGGTTGTATTAGATCCAGAACTCAGCTTTTGTCTCTTTGATCTGTGCTCTGGTACAGCAGGAGCTCTGTTCTCCCCCTTTTGAATCCCTTTGAACTTCCTGTTTCTTTGTATTAATGAGATCAGAGAAGCCCTTCCCACAGAGGACAGAGGGAAACTTGTTATACTCTGG
The DNA here is from genome assembly GCF_002776525.5 of Piliocolobus tephrosceles. Classification (NCBI taxonomy): domain Eukaryota; kingdom Metazoa; phylum Chordata; class Mammalia; order Primates; family Cercopithecidae; genus Piliocolobus; species Piliocolobus tephrosceles. The sequence continues at coordinate 26,792,008 of NC_045446.1, read as the reverse complement.
CTATCTACAGGCTCTTCTGCCTACAACTGAATGGGTAGGTCAGGATAGCCTTGAATTACAAGTGGTTTTCAATTCTTAAGTAAGGAAATAGGAGACTCCACTGGAACCTTCCCCCAATCTGTGTTTTATAAATCAAATTTTACCAAAACGTGTGCTTTAAACATAATAGTTGCTGCGTTATTAATAAATGGTCTCCTGGTACTGTTTGTAGGTACCATTTTTCTTGGGTTGGGGTGGGGGTGTAGATGTTTTATCAAACAGAATCTGAAGGGAAAAGGAGGGTGAAGGGTAATTCTTATGCCTCAGAATGCCTACTTAACACATTAATAACTCTAAGTGAGTTATTTCCAAGATATCATAGCAAGAAATTTCCAGTGTTAGAGGGAAGCTAAGATTCACTCTGCAACAACAAAGGATTCTATAAAATAAAATAAAATGTGATAAAAATATTTAATATATTGGTTTTTAAAATTTGTTGATATAACAACCCTATTTCCATCATTGTGATAGCAAGTGATGATTTTTTTTTTCTTATTTGATAGGGAAAAAATCCAGTTCCTCTAGTAATATAATGTTTCTTAGTGGTTAAGGTAGTGTCACGTGGACTGAAATATCAATGAGGATAGAATAATACTTTGAAAGTTATAAGCAATCAAATACCCATTTTCAGTAATATATACAGAAGTTCTAAATGAATATTTTTATCAAACATATATATTCAATATATATAGTGTAAAAAGAAAGTATTTATTTTGAATCTGTGTATATATATATAGCTACATGTGTATATACATACATTCATATAAAAGTATTTACTTTGAACCTATCTCTGTGTATGTGTGTGTGTACACGCACACATATATATATACACATACATAACTTTTGACACCAAGGTGGGGGAGGGCAATTTTATCATCTCTGAGGACCCACACTATCAAGAGAAAATGAGGAAAATCAAGTGTAGTGATGCTACCGTTATCCTAGATGATGACCCGAGATAAAGAACATAAATTCAGATGAAGAAAAAAGAGAGTTAATCAAAAAGACTCCCTGATTTCTGAATCCTCAAACGTAGATGCTTGAGAAATGACATAGTCATCTCGGAAAATTATCAGACAACACAAACATCAAATAACAATGACAAGAAATTACAAGCTTCCTCTAAATACAAAGGGTTCAGAAAGCACTAAGACTACTTACGCAGCAGGGAAAATTATACTTATGCAATATACCTGAAAACTTGTGATTTGCATATCATTTTTGTCTGACTTATTAATCTTAATGGCTGCTTATTAAGCACTTAGTGATGAAAAACATCATGTGAGATAATAATAGAGTACAAAGTATTATTATGCAAATGTGTTTGACAAGGTGTACAACTGTAAATTTAGTTTCATACTGATTTTCCTTCTGCAATATTCTCTTAAGTTTATCCTTTCTTTCCAGTTTCAATGCTACAAACCATTAGTCTTTTGATCTTCATAATCAACTTATCTTTCAGAATACTCCAGAAGTAATTTTCTCAAGTTTAGGATGGCATTCAAGGTCATCCATTTTTTCCCTCCAATCTATAGTTTTAGTCTTATTTTTCAATACACATCCAGTCTATCATACCTTAGCCACATCAAGGTTGTGCCTCTTCTCATCGTTGGCTGTTGAAATCTTATTTTTCAAGGCCCAAAACGTCTGTCACCTTTCCCATGTACGTATATTTTTCTGAATATTGTCCCACTATTTCTTATCTTCTTATTTTAGGCTCTCAAAACTTTGTTTCTCTTTTGTATATTTACAGTTTGTGTATTGTTTTCTACATACAAATCTATTATTTGAGCTATAGTTTAATAAATCCTGTCAAGTCAAGAAAATGCTATGTTTGTATCCCTTACAGAAACAAGGAAGAACAATTACGCACTAAAAATATTTTGGTAAATTCTGTGTCAACAGTTTAATTATCTAGATTTTAAGGGTTTATTATTTAAAATAAAGAAAGACATTCCTCAAGAACATTTCTAACTGCTAACATGATGTGGTACCAAACAAATAACATGAGGTGGTACCAAACAAATAACATGACGTGATACTGTTTAAGGAAGACCTGGAGGGAAAGGCTCATGGCTTCAATACTGATTAATAGTGTTTTTTAGTTTTCTGTTTCTACCTTTGGTATCTTTTCATGGAATAATCAGTTAATCTTGAATTGCTTATTGTAAGCATATCTTTAAAATGGTTCTCTGTGTTTATCCAAATGTATAATCAGGAATTTCAGTTAATGCTAAAAGAAAAATTATTTTACATGTGAATTACAACCTAATTAAGTGGGGGAATTTGTACAAATACATCTGAAAATGTTGAGCATCAAATAGTGTATGAAAAGGCATCTGGTGTTCATGATGCAGAATGATATAGGGATATCTGAAACAATTTTTCTGTATTGCCAGGTACTCCAGAAGCCAGCATTTATTCTTTGATTGAGAAAAAATACAGTCCCTCCAGTCAAATAATGTTTCTAAAGGGTTAAGCTAGATTCAAGTGAACTGAAATATCAATGAAAATAGAATAATACTTTGAAAGTTATAAGCAATCAAATATTCATTTTCAGTGATAGATTTAGAAGTTCTAGGTGAATATTTTAATTTATATTCTATTTCTATCCTATTGTTTATATCTCACCATAAACTACCAAAATCTAAAAGGGACTCCAGAAATGATCTAGTACAAGCCCATTGTTTTACAAATAAGAAAACTTGTGATTCAATGAGATAAAGTGATTTTGCTCAAGGTTACACTTGCAATTAATATGAAATTTTAGTTCTCCCAAGTCTTCGATCAGGGTACACTTTATTTTCCACACATACTATGTTATATTACATTTCCAACTGCTATAGTACATACTAGGCACATGATATTTTTAAGCTAAATTTTGTTTTATATTTTCTTGTGTTCATTTATTTTCCTTATCAAATTAATTTTCACTTACAAGTATTTTCTTTTGCTAATCAATTCTGTGCTCCTACCACATGCAAATATGTAAGTCCATCAAACCCCATATCTATCACTTTTTTGCCTTCACTAAATAAGACTGGGAAGTAAATATCCATTCAAAAAATGTCTGTGAGAGACACCAAGAATGGAAAAGTAATAGGGCTGGTCATTGATAAACTAATTTACTGACATACAGATCAGAGAATTGTAGATGAAACTATGAGGTCAAGAGAAATTGAGTTGTGTTGTAATGGAAATAGATGGCTCCTGAATCTAAAATGTTGATAATCTGAAACACAAAGGAAAGAAAACAGAATAATGGACATCTTTACAACTCATAACTGGGACACACAGTGTTGATCTAGACAATATGTCAATCTAATGACAGACTGTGATATCCGTTAACATCACTAGGATCTTAAAGTGAATTTTAGGGAGTTCTTAATCTTTTCCCACAGGAAAGCCCACCTGTCTAAGTTCATGATTATTTTCCATTTGTAAGAATACAAACTACTTTATGACACGTGAGCAGATGTTCATGCATCAAGACAAAAATCTGTTCCACTAAAAGAAAGCTTTTAGAATTCTCAGAAAGTAGTGTTTTTTCTAACATAATCAAATCTGATTGTCATTTCACAGATTCAATTCTTTATAAAAGTAAAAGTCCTGAATAAACTACAGCATAAAACTATATACAGCATAATTATATGTAGGGGTTTGAATGGTGTTCCTACCAAAAGATATATCCAAATCCTGACCCCTAGGACATGTGAAAGTAACATTACCTGGAAACAGGTTCTGTACAGATGAATTAAGTTAAAGATCTCACGATCAGATCTTCCTGGATTTAGGGTTAGCCCTAAATGGAATTATTGAAGTCTTCATAAGAAAACAGAGAATGAGAGTTGAGACACTGAGATACAGATCAGAGAAAACCATGTGAATACAGAGTCAGAGACTGAAGTTTTGGAGCTACAAACCAAGGAATGCCAAGGACTGCTGGCAGTCATAGAACTTAGGAGAGACACATGGAAGAGATTCTTTTTCAGGTCCTCCAGAAGGAATCAACCCTGTTGACAACTTGATTTCAGACTTCAGACCTTCACATTTGTGAGAGAATAAATACTTTCTTTTCCCACTCAAATTGTGATAATTTGTTTGGGCAGTACTAAGGATGTAGTGTATTGCATAATCTACTTTTTGTATAATTGATAGTTCTTTTTAGGAAAAAAATGAAAACTTTAATCTCTTTAAAAATGTTCCCACACTAATTTCAAAGAAACACAATTCAACCTACTTTGAAAGGTTTTGGTCTTGAGTTGCAGTACACATTAAGAGTGCTTTCTGGTAAACATTCTAATCATCATAAATCACATCATGATGCAAAACGAATATAAGAGCATATATTTTGAATTTATTTAACTATTTTTGTTGTTGCTGGTTTTGATTTCACTCTTAAGAAAAAATGATGGCTGAAGTTGTTAACTAATCACAAATACAGGCTCTCAGGTTGCTATGGTTTGAATACATTTTTGTGTGCCCCTCCAAATATCTTGTTGACACTTAGTCCCCAGTGCAACAGTACAAATATGTCTATTGATGTGGTTTGGATTTGTGTCCCTGTGCAAATCTCATGTTGAATTGGAGGAGGGGCCTGGTGAGAGGTGACAGAATCATGGGCTGTTCTCATGATAGTGAGTGAGTTCTCATGAGATCTGATGGTTTACAAGTGTGTGACATTTTCGCCTTCTCACTCTCTCTCTCTTTTGCCATTGTAAGACTTGCTTGCTCGCCCTTCACCTTCTACCAGGATTGTAAGCTTCTTAAGGCCTCCCAGTCATGCTTCCTGTTAAGCTGCCAAAACTGTTGAGTCAATTACACCTCTTTTCTTCATAAATTACCCTGTCTCAAGGAGTTATTTATAACAGTGTAAGAATATACTAATGCAGGAAATTGGTACCAGGAGTGTGGGGCACTGCTATAAAAGTAGCTGAAAATGTGGAAGCGACTTTGAAACTGGATAACAGGCAGAGGTTGGAACAGTTTGGAGGGCTCAGAAGAAGGCAGGAAGATATGGGAAAGTTTGAAACTTCCCAGAAATTTGTTGAATGGTTGTGACCAAAATACTGATAGTAACATGGGCAGTGAAGTGCAGTCTGAAGTGACCTCATGGAGGTGAGGAACTTTTTGGGAACTGGAATAAAGGTCACTCTTGCTATGCTTTAGCAAAGAGACTGGTGGCATTTTGCCCCTCCCCTAGAGATCTGTGGAACTTTGAACTTGAAAGAGATGATTTAGGGTATCTAGCAGAAGAAATTTCTAAGCAGTAAAGCATTCAAGAGGTGTCCTGCATGTATCTAAAACTATACACTCATAAGCATGAAGAAAGAGATGATCTGGAATTGGAACACATATTTAAAAGGGAAACAGAGCACAGATGTTTGGAAAATTTGTAGCCCAGCCATGTAGTAGAAAAGAAAACCCATTTTATGGGGAGCAATTCAAGCCAGCTGCAAAAATTCGCATAAGTAAAGAGGAGCAGAATGTTAATAGTCAAGACAATGGGTAAAATGTCTCTAGAGCATTTTAGAGACTTTCTTGGCAGCCCCTCTCATCACAGGTTTGGAGCCTAGGAGGGATAAATTATTTCATGGACCGGTGTTAGGTCCTTGCTGCTCTGTGCAGCCTCAGGACATGGCACTTTGTGTTACTGCTGTTTCAGCTTCAACTATGGTTAAAGGTGCCAAGGTACAGATTGGGACATTGATTCAGAAGATCCAAGCTCCAAACTTTGGCAGCTTCAATATGGTTTGGGGCCTGCATGTGTGCAGAAGGCAAGAGGTGAGGTCTGGGAACCTCCACCTAGATTTCAGAAGACATATGGAAATGTCTGAATGTCCAGGCAGAAGTCTGCTGCAGGGACAGAGCCCTCATGGAGAACCTGTACTAGGGCAGTGTAGAGAGAAAATGTGAAGTTGGTGTCCCCCTACACACAATTCCCACTGGGGCACTGCCTAGTGGAGCTGTGAGAAGAAGGTCACCATCCTCCATACCCCAGAATGGTACATCCATTGATAGCTTGGACTGTGAACCTGGAAAAGCTGAAGCCACTCAATGCCAGCTTGTGAAAGCAGCCATAGTGGCTGTACGCAGCACAGGCACAGAGGCAGGATGCCCAAGATTTTAGGAGTCCATCTCTTGTATTGGCACGGCCTGGACGTGAGACATGGAGTCAAGGGAAATTATTTTGGAGCTTTAAGATTTAATGACTGCCCTGATGGATTTCTGATTTGCCTGGGGTCTACAGTCATTTTGTTTCACTCAATTTTTCCCATTTGGAATGGGTGCATTTACCTAAAGACTATGCTCCCATTGTATCCTGGAAGTAACTAACTTGTTTTTTATTTTACAGGCTAATATAAGAAAGGGACTTACATTGTCTCAGATGAGACTTTGGACCATGGAATTTTGAGTTAATGCTGAAATGAGTTAAGACTGGGGGAATGTTGAGACAGCTAATTGCATTTTGCAATGTGAGAAGGACATGAGATTTTGGAGGGCCTAGGGTGGCCTATGGTTTTTATGTGTGTCTCTGCCCAAATCTCATGTAATTGGAGAAGGGTCCTAGTGGGAAGTGATTGTATTAGCGGAGCAGATTTTCCTCTTGCTGTTCTTGTGATAGTAAGTTCTCGTGAGATATGATTGCTTAAAAGTGTGTGGCATTTCCCCCTTCTCTCTGTCTGTTGCCACCATTGTGAAGAAGGTACTTGCTTCCCCTTTGCCTTCTGTCATGATTGTAAGTTTCCAGAGGCCTCACAATCATGCTTCCTGTTAAGCCTGAAGAACTGTGAGTCAATTAAACTTCTTTTATTCATAAACTAATCAGTCTCACCTAGTTCTTTGCAACAAGGTGAGAATGGACTAATACACCTATCTCGCCCCATTACTTACCTTCTCAAAATGGTGTTTGTGTCAAGGGTACCTCCACTTGTCTCAAAGGTATCATTTGTAAATTGAAAAATGTGAGGTTACTGGGTTTTGATCCAAACAAAAAGCTTAGGATTCAATATAAGACTATGACTTTTTATGTAGTAAGACAGTATTGTTGGGTAAAAATGACAGAAATATCTTACATTTATAAATATGTAGTTTATCAACACTCTGGGAAACACTGCAGTAGACGTTTAAGTTATAATGACAGAGACTGTCTTAGCTGACTTCTACTTAACTCACCAAATCATTGAACACTCTCCTTTCACAATAGGACCAGAGATGAGGGGGTTTCCCTAAAGTCAGCCTCCACAATTTCAGGTTTATTATTTAAATTTTGCGCTTGTCACTTGTGTTTTTCTCCCCATATTTGTTCCTCTTGTTATTATAATCAGTAATCAATACAATGCTCACTCTGATTAAATATAAATGCAAGGGGAAAAAGAGCTACGTTTTTATGCAAACTGTTAAATAATTTTGACTTTATAAGGGTGAGCCATCTAAGGTAAAATTGTTATCAGAATAGATGTGTAAGAGGTGAGTAAAAATTATTTAGAAAACAAAAAGGTCATAAACATCTACAAATATTTGTACCGGATTCACTTAAAAATGTTTCAAAACTTCAACTTCACCTTAGGAAACCCATACTGGAAATTGTAAAGACACATTAAATGTATTTTGTTGTTGTTGTTTATTTTATTGGCAAGAAAGATTATACAGATTTCTATCAACAGACATATTCAAGGAAGACTTGACTCTACATCAACAGAGTAGTTAAATAAATAAACTTTTTTTGTGTTTTAGGCTAAAATAAAACATTTAAAGTACGTATTTATCATTTTTTTACATGTTTTCACTTCAACTGAGTTTTTCAGTAGCTTACCAACTACACAGATGCTCATGACTTTTCATGGGGTTATGTTTTAATAAACTCTGAAAAACCCATCGTAAAGTCAAAATGTTAAAAATCGAACCCTTGTAAGTCTGGTACCATCTCTATTGGTTATTATCCTGTCAAGTGAGAAATAGATTGTTCACACAACAAATGCCCAATCAATGGGCATGGATTTTACCTTCATCAATGCTGAGCACTTTTTAATGAAATTTTTCTAATGGGTTTATTTGGCATTTTAATTTATGAATTAATAATTTCTAAATAATCTTATTACTCAGACTTTTTTCTGTGCTTTATGATTCCTTAGATAATAATTCTTATGAATTATGAATAAAATTAAATCATAATTTACAGCTGTCTTAATGAACTTATATCCTTAAATTATATAAGAGCTTAAATAATTTCATAGAAGAATCATGTTGGAATATATGCAGCTTGCAGAAAATGATTTCAGCTGAAACTTTTAGAGGACAGCTAAATGTTTTCAGATTTTTCTGTAATATATTCATATAGGCTTGATTGTTGGATATCACTTAAAATAATTTAACTATTTTTTTCCTCTCTTGAATTCTCCCAAACTCCTGAAGCAGAACATATTTTTGATTCATTATGCTGACTTTTTCCTCCTCCCTCCCTTCCTTCTTTGTTTTATTCAACACATATTTACAATGCACCTACTATGGTCAACCTGTTTGTTCAGGTTCTAGTGAACCAAATAAACACAGTCTCTAGCCTCATGGAATCCTATATGCTGGTGAGGAGAGAGACATAACACAAACAATTATGCAGATATTAAGTATTTATAATTATGATAATTGCTATGAAGAAGTAAATAGTTATAAAATGCGTAAGAGGGATTGAATTAAACTAGTCGGGGGCAGTGGGAAGAACTTGGTTGGAGAAACTGACACTAGAGTGAAATCTGAAAGATAATCTAAGTGAGTCAGAACAGCGTAGAAGGGAGAGTAGAGAGTGTTCAATGCAAATGGAACAGTCTGTGTAAGGGCCCTTTTGGAGCATGGGGGAGGAAATCAAAGAGGTAGGGATCAGAATTCTTATAATTTTGGTAAGGTACTGCAAAAGGAAGTCTAGGAAATAGCTGCATCAGACTGCAATAGTGGGCACTTGTAAAAAATGAAGATTACGGAGACCCACTCATGACCTCCTAATAGAGAACATCTGGAAACGAAATCTGGTCACCTCCTTCCTGGCAAATACCCAGGTGGTTCTTTTGGACTGGAGAAGTAGTTTGAGATTTACTGAATTAGACTAATTTACTTTCTAAATGTATTACCATAACAAATTGAAGAAATGGCCTTACAATGCCAAGTTTTATAATCATATTCAATTCTGGAAACACTACGTTCTTTCTTTCCTTTTATTTTATTCTCTTTTTACACCAAGACAACAATAAAGAATTATATTTAGGGAATGTAGTAAAAACCCTTCTCTCTATTTTTTTAGTAACTGATCCCTTACTTTCTCCTCATAAACTATCAAAGGACTAGGCAGAAGCACCTATTTCTCTCATGGTGTACACATCAGAATCAGTGTCCCAAAGAGGTTAATTGTCTTTCTGGGAATCACAGTTTTCCTGAAGTAGTGCAGAGATCTCCTGACTCGCATGTCCACGTCCTTGTCCCCTACATCCTCTGCATCCCTTTATCTCATCTGGAGGTCATTAGTATTTGTTCTCTTCCCCAAATGGCACTTTTCACATGAACACTCAAAGAAAAAGGAAAACAATAGGAAATACTAAATTTTGAACTTTTCACAGGTGATGTTTTCAGAAATTGATGTCAAGAATAAAATAGCTGTTGGCAGTTACAACTGTTTGGGTGTCATGTTACAAAACAATTGCCTATGAGGTCTTCATGGATTAAAGGTTTCACCTAAATTGGGGAAAGCTGGCTGCCTGCTCGCCCTTCTGATCTCCTCACTGGAAATTTTTACATAACTACATTGCACAGTTGATTCCCAGGTCTGCTAAGCTTTTCCTTGCCTAAAGAAATAATAATTATTGAAGAAGAAGAGCTTCAAATTGAGGAGTCATAAAGATCACAGGGATATTCTCATTTATTAAAAGGTTTTGAACTTACAGCATCCCCTGAACATGGGTGATTCTAATCAGCTGTGAAATGAGACTAACTTTTAGCCCTGGAGATTGGTCAAACACATCAGGCTCAACCTTATGGTAGATAAGGCACTGTGAAGCAGTTTTGCCTGGAGATGTGCTTACTACTGAATTTCTGAAGCAGAAGTTAGATTGTATGATGGAGCCATCCACATGCTCATTTTTGTGAAGGGGAATAATTAGCAATTCACCACTTTGAAGTTTAACAGAGAAACCTCCTTAGGAAGATAGAATTTCTCATGACCTCCAGGGTCCTATCTTCTAGTATTCATGCCTTTGTGTACTTCTCTCTCACTGAGTGTGTTCTGGACCTATGACCTGCTTCTAAGCAATGGAATTCAGAAAAGATGATGTATGTTTGTAATCACAAATACAACATTACATTACATAAAATTGTAGTGCCCATCTTACAAGGAGATTTTCTCTCCCTGAATCGCTTTGAAGAAGCAGGCTCAAATGTTGTGGACTGCCATATGGAGAGGGCCACATGGCTAGTAGCTAAGGATCACCTATAGCTTACAGTCAGCAAGAAAATTCAGTCCTCCACCTAGTAACCTGCAAGGAAATGCATTTTGCGAACAACTGCATAAGTTCCCTGATAGTCTCAGATCACAGCCACAGCCAAAAATATGATTGATTATTTTTGAGACTCTAAGTAAACCATTATCTGGAGACCAAAGTCAATCATGTTTGGGCTCCAAACCTGTAGAAATTATCCAATAACAAATGTATGTTGTTTTAAGTCACAAGTTTGTGGTGTTCTTGCTATGCAGCAATGTATAACTAATATATATCTGCAAAATACTATAATTTGCATAGAAAATAGATTCCTCAGCAGAGATCTTGTCAAGGAGTCTATTCTCCTAAATACAATAATGAACTCCTAATCTGAATACTAAAGCTTGAAGGGAAGGGTAGTTAAAGATATTTGGGAATTGGCTTCCTATTTTCAAAATGTGGGGATTTGAATTTACTAAAGCAGCAATAAACCAATAGAGTTGTCACATGCTTTTTTTTTTTTTTTTCATCTTTATCCTATTTGATGGGTTCATTCTAGCAAAAACTTGGTAACATGGCCTTTGGTTATTTCATAGTGTAATTATTGGATGTTTTTCTTTCTCTACCAATCAAACCCAGGCCTTTATAACTCCTCTTAACTATTCATGCGGTCATGGTCTTGGGCTAACCTATAAAAAACAAGCGACTCATTACTCCTTACTTGATCTTGCACCTGCTCACTCGTCTTTATCTCCTTAATTTTCTGTTCTCTGTCTTCTTTGTCTTCCCTTTTTCTTACCCATTCTGTAGGTCTCAGCTCAAACATAATTTACTCCTAAAAGCTTCTTAAGCCCCCTAACTGTATAGCTTAAGTGTCCTTCACTGTATGTCAGTATGCATTTAGTCTTGCCATAATATGTTTGTCTCTTTATTGAAATATTATTTTTATTATCCAGTCTCCTCCACTAGAGTGCAAACTCAATATTGAAGGTAATATCTTGGTCACCTATTGATCTTCTATTCCTTAGCATCTAGCTTAATGTATAAGTGCATTTTATTTTAAATAAATGAAATAAATGAAAGGATGTCATAGTAACAAGAGTGGAAGCATTGGAGTCAAATATTTACTCAAAGTTTAGTTTACTGTGTGACCTTGGGTAAATTATGGAATTTATGTTAACCTTGATTTCCTCATCTGGCAAACTGAGAACTATTAACTTTTATTCCTTCTGTGATTCATTGAAAAATTAGGGTTTTTTTTCCAACAAATGAATCACTACTTATGCTTTCATAGGGTATCTGACATGGCTCTAGTGTTTGGGATACAGGATTATACCAAAGAGTCAAAATATTTGCCTCTGGAAGCATAAAACATATAATAAACAAGATGGATAAAATATACAGTATGTTAGGTAGTGATAAGTGCTAAGGAGAAAAATTAATTACAGAACAGGAATAAGAAGAATTGGTGAAGAGGAATTGCAATTTTAGATAAGGTAGCCAGGAAAGACCTCATCAGGAATGTGCCTTTTGCACAAAAACGTGAAAGGGATGCAACACCTAGCTATGCCAATAACTAGGAGAAGAACATTTCTGCATAGAGGGTGGGATATTTGTAGTAAATTAATTTTCTGGAATTATCAGTGACACACTACCTGTCACATAGAGTTCTCAGGATGGTTAATTACTACCTCACACCCTTTTTAAAATATTTGCATTTGTTAATTCTAAACTGTACACTCATTATTTACATACTTCCGTGGTTGTTCTTGAAAAATGTCTCAATCTGAACAGTCATCAGACTCAATCTATCACATATACTGAGAAAAACTGCATCTATTTTGATTTCCCTAAATGGTAAGTTAGAAGCTAACTTCTGCAGGTGGCAGGTAGGCACCAATCCTTTTTTCAGTTTTCTAGGTAGGATAATAGAACATCATATCCAAGTCAAGAATTCCATAAAGAAACCTTAAAGCTGCTAAACTCTTCATTGTGAAAGTATAAAACGACTATCTATGCAGGCAGTGAAATATAGCTCGAAAATTTACCAAAAAAAAAATCATTTATCATTTAATCTAATTTTGAATCTGAGTTCTGATACTCCTGGACTTACAGAGACTCCAGTCTCAGGCATTCTTGGGACTCCAGTACCCTAGATGTAAAGAGGTAGTGTGGAAGCACAGGAGAGGCCTTCTTACTGTCCCAGGTTATATGGGTCTTCAGGACCACTACATCTATTGCTTCTGTGCCATGCTTGGGATGCAGTGAGGCTAGGAATCGTTATGCCCAGGATTTGACCTCCCTAAGTCCTCAACATGGCCCTCCAGGCTAACGTTGGGTCCCTTCTTAAGGACACTGTTCTGAAGCAAGATTTATTGTCCTATCCTCTGCTCCTCTAAATATCTGTGTTTATCGTTAAACATTTCAGTGCATAAAGACATGTTTTCTGCAACAGGTTTGGGCTTTTGGGAACAATAGTCAATGAGGGATATGTCTTACATTTAATGTCACTTTTCCTTCTAGTCACATATCCCCCTTGAAGTGAGGTAATGTGTAGACAGCTACTTACCAGAAGGTGGAAAGAAAAGATATGCAATAGAAGGAGAAATATAAAAATTACTATTTTAAACTTTATCCAAACAAATCTATATGTTAATATCTCCAAGAGTATTTATATTTAGTCAAAATCAGTAAAAATTGAAATACATCAGTTGTAAGTTGCATCATCTCTCTTTCCTTCCTCCTAGGATGCTTTTCTTTTCCATAGCAATGACCAAGCTCTTGATAACTATTTTTAGAAATACCCACATCAAATTCCATATCCTCTAAATACTTGATTAAATATTGAATAATAAACAGACAAACAAAGTATCTTTTTGCATCATCAACTTTCTTTTGAATCAGTAGGTTAGAATTTGAGAAAATATGAATTCATTTTCATTTATGGTTGTTTGTTAGCCTGATTTCCTCTAGGAACTATATCAGAACATGGCTCAGATAGAGTCAGCCTAAATCAAAAAGATAATAAATGGCTTTCTAAGACTATAGCTAGTAAATGCTTTTGAAGTTGGTGGCAGTGATATTTACCTACAACAACTGATAGGACTCAGTCAACACAACAAAGGTATTTTTCTGAATAGAGTTGGTCTAATGTGCTTAAAATAAAAATATTCACAATAGATTCAAAGAGAGAAAAAAAAAAGGAAAAGATATTTTCAGTCATTTTGTTTTAATATTGTGTTTTACTAGATTCAACTTGGTTTTCTCCCTCTGTGTCAAATCTCTCAAGTGGGTTGGCTCTCATACATGAATCTTTTGCACTACCTCATTTGAAATGAAAAACAAGTTTGTATAATTCACAATTTTATCATCTCTTTGTGAAATTCTTTGGTACCATACTCCAGATTAACAATATATTTTACAGTCAAACCCTATGTTGTACTATTTGTTATTGACACATTATAATTGTACATATTTATGGGATACAATTTGATATTTTCATACATACCTAGGTTGTTAATTGATTCAATCAGGGTAGTTAGTGTATCCATCACCTCATGCATTTATCATTTCTTTGTGGTGAGAAGCTTCAAAAGCGTCCCTTCTAGCTGTTTTACAATATGCATTATTTTACTGTAAACCATAGTCACCACACTAAGCAATAGAACACCCCGTATTTTACTAATCCTCTTAAATTGTAACTTTGTATCCATTGACCAACGTTTCCTCAACCTCCCCTCCATCTCCCTCAGTCCCTGATAACCACTATTGTACTGTTTCCGTGTGTCACCTTTTTTTATATTCCACATACAAGTGAGGTCATTTGGGTTTGCCTTTCTGTGGGTCTGGCAAACCCAAATGACCTCACTTGTATGTGTCTTTCACTTACCTTGATGTCTTCCAGGTTTATCCAATGACAAGATTTTATTTATTTTATTTTATTTATTTATTTTCTTGAGATAGAGTCTTGCTCTATTGCCCAGGCTGGAGTGCAGTGGAGTGATCTCAGCTCACTGAAAGCTCCCCCCTCCGAGTTCACGCCATTCTCCTGCCTCAGCCTCCTGAGTAGCTGGGACTACAGGCACCCGCCACCACGCGGGGCTATATTTTTTGTATTTTTAGTAGAGATGGGGTTTCACCGTGTTAGCCAGGATGGTCTCGATCTCCTGACCTCGTGATCCACCTGCCTCAGCCTCCCAAAGTGCAGGGATTACAGGCGTGAGCCACAGCACCCGGCTGATTTCATTCTTTTTATGGCTAAGTAGTAGTCTATTGTGCGTATGTACCACATTTTCTCAATCCATTCATCCATTGGTGGACACTTAGGTTGATACTATTTCTTGGCTATTGTAACTACTGATGCAATAAACATGGGAGTGCAGATAGCTCTTTAAAACACTGACTTCATTTCTTTTAGACATGTATCTAGTAGTGGGATTGCTGGATCATATGTTAGTTTCATTTTTAGTTTTTTAGCAACCTCCATATTGTTTTCTATAATATCTATACTGACTGATATTCCCACGAACAGTGTGTATGTTCCCTTTTCCACATCCGTGCCAGCATTTATTATTTATTTGTCTTTTTGAGAATAGCCATTTGAACTGGAGTTAGGTGGTAATCACAGTGTGATTTTGATTTACATTTCCCAGATAATTAGTGATATTGAGAATATTTTATGTACCTGCTCTTCATTTGTATGTCTTCTCTTGGAAAATGCCTGTTTAGGTATTTTGCCCATTTTTTAGTCGGGTCTTTTCATATTTTGTTTTTGAGCTGTTTACATTATTTATATATTCTAGATATTAACCCCTTGGAATACATGTATAGTTTATAAATATTTTCTCCTATTCAGAAGATTGTCTCTTCACTCTGTCAATTATTTTATTTGCTGAATGGAAGTTTTCTATTGTATGATCTTATTAGTCTATTTTTGCTTTGGTTGAGTGATTTTTTAAGGTCTCGAAAAAATCCTTGCCCAGTATCGTCACCTAAATTGGTATAGGTACTGATGAAAATCTCTAGTGAGCAATCATAATACTCTTGGTCACACGCTTTTCTTCAGCTTGAAAGCTTTTTTTAAAAGGAAAAAATACCAAATGCCTGCTGCTACCACCCTTTTCAATTGCTATCTTTTCAAAGGCACTAGTATGTGTTTTAGATTGGTTTCCGTTTCACGGAAGTAACAGACAGTAGTTTCAGCTCTGATGGTATAAGCAAAATAAATATATCACGTTTATAAAAAATAAAAATAAAAATCCTTGCCCAGATCAATATACTGAAACATTTCCCCTATGTTTTCTTTGAGTAGTTTCGTAGTTTGGGGTCTTACATTTAAGTCTCTAATTTATTTTGAGGCAATTTTTTTTTAAGTAGCGAGAAATAGGGATTTCGTTATATTCTTTTATGTGTGATTATCCAGTTTTCCAGGCACCATTAATTGAACAGACTGTCCTTTCTCCAAATGTGTTCTTGATACCTTTGTCCAAGATCATTTGACTATAAAAGCATGGATTTATTTCTGGGCTCTGTATTCCTTTCCATTGGTCTGTGTGTCTGCTTTCATTGCAGTACCACGATGTTTTTGTTACCATAGCTTTGTACCATATTTTGAAATAGTGTGATGTCTCAAGTTTGTTTTTTTCCACTCAGGAATGCTTTGACTATTGAGTCCTTTGTGTTTCATATGAATCTTATGATTGTTTTTCTATTTGTGTGAAGAATGTTGTTAGTATTTTGACAAGGATTACATTAAGTCTGCAGATCGCTTTAAGTTGTATTGTCATTTTTACAATATTAATTCTTCCAATCCATTAACACAGACTACCTTCCCATTTCTTTGTGTCCCTTTGTGCCCCCTGTCATAAAAATTTCACAATGTTTTCAATGTAGAGATATTTTACCTCTTTGGTTAAACTTATTTCCAAGGATAAATTTTTGTAGCTTTATACTGAAGTTGTTTTCTTGATTATTTTTTCATATTGGTTCACTAAAACTACATAGAAACACTAATAATTTTTATTTTGATTTTGTATTCTGCAACTTTATTGTTTATTAGTTCTAACAGTTTTTTTTAAAATGAAGACTATATGGTTTTTTATATACAAGATCAAATTGTCCAAGCTCAGGGACAATTTTATTTCCTCTTTTCTGATTTATACGCCTTGTCTTTGTTTCTCTTGCCTACTTACTCTGGCTAGGACTTTCAGTAGTATGTTGAACAGAAATGGTTAAGGGAACATCCTCATCTTGTTCTCGGTCTTAGGACAGATTTTAACTTTTCCCCATTCCCTATGATGCGAGCCTCAAGTTTGTTTTGTATGTCATTTGTTGTGTTGAGGTACATACCATCTATACCTAATTTGTTGAAAGTTATTGTCATGAAGTAATTTTGAATTTTGTCAAATGCTTTATCTGCATCTATTGAAATAATCATGTGGTTGTTTTTCTTTCTCTTAATAAAGTATATAACATTCATTAATCTGCATATGTTAAACCATCCTTGTATCCCATGAATGATTCCCACTTAATCATAGTGAATTATCTTTTTTAATGTACCCTTGGATTCAGTTTGCTAGAATTTTGTTGATAATTTTGCATTTCTTTTTATAAGACATATTGGCATATAGTTTCCGTTTTGTTTTTTATGTTCTCATCCAGTTTTGGAATTAGTGTAATACTGGCTCATAAAATGAGTTTGGAAGTATTAACTTTTCTTTAATTGTCTGAAACAGTTTGTGAAAAATTGTTATGAGTTATTTAAATGTTTGATAGAATTCAAGAGTGAGGACATCAAGTCCTGGGATCTTCTTTGATGAAATACTATTTTTACAGTTTCAATTTCCCCACCCATTATTGGTCTGTTTAGATTTTCTATTTCTTCATAATTTAACCTTGGTAGGCTGTATGTATCTAGGAATTTGTCCATGTCTTCTATGTTATCAAGTTTGTTGGTATATAGTTGTTCATAATAGCTTTTTATGGTCTTTTGTCTTTCTGTGATATTTGTTCTAATGCCTTCTTTTCATTTCTGATTTTATTATGTGAGTTTTCTCCCCTTTTTTCTTAGTCTCACTAAAGGCTTGTTAATTTTTTATATAGCACCATTGCATTCTGGGGTGTTTAGAGTTTGATTTATAAATTTACCTCTACTGTGGGTTTCTGTTTAATTTTCAAAAAACCTGCTTTATATCTAGGCATTCTGGTATTAGGTGCATATATTTATAATTATTATAATCTCTTATTGAATTGATTGCTTTACCATTACATACTAACCTTTTATCTTTTTATAATTTTTTTCTTAAAGTCTTTTTAAAATTTGATCTAAATACAGCTGCAAAAGCTTGCTTTTGGTTTGCATTTGCATGCAACTGTTTTTTCATCCCTTCACTTCAGTCTATGTTTGCCTTTAATGGTGAGGTGAGTATTGTAGGCAGCAAAGAGTTGGGTCTTGTTTTTATGTTTGTTTGTCTGCTTGCTTTTTATCCACTCGGTCACTCTATCTTTTAATTGAATAATTTAATTCATTTACATACAAGGTTAACATTGATTAATAATAACTCACTTTGGTTATTTTGATCATTTTCTGATAATTTTGTAGTTGTTTTGTTCTTGTCTTGTTGTTTACCTCTTTGGTTTGGCAGTTTTCTGTGGTCCTCAGCTTTGTTTCCTTCCTCTTTATCATTTGTGTCACTTATTTCTTTGTGGTTAACATGGGCTAACATAAAGAGTCTTGTAGTTACAGTAAACAATTTTAAGCTGATAACAATTTAACTTCGGTTTTAAAAAAGTACTCAAGACAATTTATATTTTTGTTACCTTAATTTACTTCTTTATTATGTGTTCCTTAGTCACTAATTTTAGATATGTTTGTTTTTGATTGTTTTGACTTTAAACCTTCAAGATAGAGGATTGAGAGATTTATATCACACCACTACATTGCTGGGGTACCTTGAGTTTGATTTATGAATTTCTCTCTATAGAGGGGTTTTACCTATGGTGTGTTTTTATTTAATGGTTTTCTGTGAGCATGTTTTAGTTCTTTAGCTAGACTGTAAATTTGTAGCTGGACACATGGCCGTGGTGAATAGATATTTCATTTTAAAGTATTTGAGTGCTTGCTACATGCAGCTTCTCTATTAGCATCTTACATACATAGTTCATTTAATGGTTACATCAATAAAGGAAGGAATGTATTGTCCTTTTTTCCTAATAAGTAAAATTAATTTCTGATCGTTAAAATGGCTTGCAAACATGTTTACACAAGACACAGCACAAAGTCATATAACTGGTATCCGAATGCATCTTTCTCTGACTTCAACTCTGTAGCTAAGCCAGTATGCTATCATGATTCCCTATAAGCCAAGTCCTTCATAAAAGGTAATGGAAGGTTTGTGAAAATATCTATAGGTAGAGATCAATCTTCTTATAATAAATAGAAAATGTGATTTACATATGTTGTTTCTCCTAGGAGGAATATATATTCCTTTAGATATTTCATGTGATAACCTGTTACACTGAAACTGAACTATTTTAAGTAAGGAATCTTGCAAAGAAGACTAGTGATTAGATGAATAAGTTATCTGAGCAGAATGGTGTGTACAGTCCAGAATGACAATATTTCAAAAGTGATATAAATGGATTAATTCAGTGAGCATTAATCGATACTAAATCTCAGGCACTATGCTAAGTGTCATGAATACAAAAAGAATGGCATGCTTCTTAATCTCTACAAGCTTTCATTTTAGTGAGAAACGGTATATGTAAAAAAAAAAAATTTCTGTTAAAAAACAGACACTTATTAAATGATATATATTGAATTTAAAGGCCTTAACATATTCATGGGAGTGCAGATGGATGAGTGATTAATTCTGTCTAGGCAGGATGTAGTGAGAGATTTAGGATGCCCTAAGAAAGATTTAGGATGATAGTAAACCTATGATTTGAAAAATAAGAGAACATTAACTAGTAAAGAACTAATGAGACAGACACACTAGAAAGTCAAGAGTGTTTTCTGAGATACAAAATATAGCTTGTTCAGATGCATCCTATTTTTCTCCTATGTATAAAAGGTGGAGGGGTGAGAAATAACAGTGAAAAGTTAGATAGAAACAGGCATTGAAGTATTGTCTATCTCAGCTTTCTTCACTGTTATACATTCCCTAGTATCCCATTCTAGTTACTTCTTGGAATTTCATCAAGAGCACATACAAAGATTTTACTAAGTTGGTTGATGCTGGTAATTTGGATTATCTCCAAGATAAGGATTTTCTGCTTTGCATCAAATAGCAATACAAGTTTCCAAAATACTTTAAATGTATACATTTTTTGTCACTCAAAATATTCTTAATAAAATTTTTGCCTTCTTAATTTGGTACTCTCTCTTAACATCAGTGGCCATATCATATTAAAAACCTAGTTTCAAACACAGTAGGGAAGCTCAGTGAAATAGAAATAACAAAGTAGAATAGTAAGTTTTTTGTAATAACCTTCTAGAAGAAGAATCACTTAAATTGGTTAATTTCATGATATTCATAAAATATTTGCAAAAGAAAATAAGCTATCTCGAGGAATAACATTGGACTCATTTCTTCTCACTATCTTTTTAATTTAATTTATTTTTCTTTCTAACAACTTTTGACAATTCAGGAGTGGTTTTTTAAATTTTCTCATATTCTCTAACCATCTTTTAACCATATTGAACTCCATGGCCTCTTACCCCCTTTTAAGACTCGGTGAGAAAAAATGAATAGAAACAGAAAAAAAAGGTCAATTCTTTTTTCAAATTTAGCAAATTTCTCTGCTTGATTGTAAAACAAAGAAGAGTTTCTAGTTAATATTTGGAAAGGGAAACAGTTTTGTTTTGTTTCACTTTGTTTTTCAGCAGACCAAGTGGTACATATTCCTTGGGAAAAAAAATATCAAAAATTAGATAAATAGGTGCAGTTGATAAATTATAGAAACATTATCTCTAAATTGGGAAATATTCTATCCCTTTATAAATACCACAAGAAACTTCCACTGGTTATAAGGTAACTTCTGAAAACAGGAAAATTTTAAAAATGTATTTACTATGTACTATTTATAATGTAACATTGTTCTTTTTTCTTATTCAAAATAACTCTATTGAAGTATAATTAATAATAATACACATGTATAAAGTGTACCATTTGATATTCTGACATATGCATACCCATAAAACTTGTGCACACTGTAATTCCTCCAACCTGTCTTCAGTGGCTTAGATATGGTTTGTTTCCACTAAAACAAATTGGATCACATTGGGGGACAGTGTTGGGAGCTGGAGCCTAGTGGCAGGTATTTGGATCATGAGAGTGGATCCCTCATTTATAGATTAGTGCCATCTTATGGGGATGAGTAGGTTCTTGCCGTCTGGAGAATGGATTAGCTCCTGTGAGTGTGGGTTGTTAAAATGTCTAACTTCTTCCCTCACCATGTGATCTCTTTGCACATGCCTACTCTCTTTCTGCTTACATAGTGAGTGGGAGCAGCATGAGACCCTGATCCAGAAAACGAGCAGATGCTGATGCCATGCTTCTTGAATTTCGCAGGCTACAGAACCATGAACTAAATCAACTCTCTTCTTTTGAATTTACCCAGCCTCAGGCATTCAGTTGTAGCAACACAAAATGGGCTAAGACACCATCTTTGCTGTCCCAATTCCCGTAGTTATCAGCCTAATGTCACTATAGGGTAGTTTGTATTTTCTATAATTTTATAAGTGGAATAATGGACAATATAATTGGGAGAGGCATCTGGCTTCTTTTATTTAAGACAATTACTTATAGATTCATCCATTCATGTTGTTGCATGTGTAAATGACTTATTCTTTTTATCACTGAGCAGTAGGGCATTATGTGGGCAACCTCCCATTTTTAAATTCATTATCTGTTAATGGATTTGCATTCATTTTCTAGGGCTATCACAACAAAGTAGCACAGGCTAGATGTCTTAAGTAAGAGAAATTTATTTTCTAACAGTCTGGAGGCCAAGTAAGAGATTCAGGTAGCAGCCAGGTTGATTTCTTTCAGGGTCTCTCTCCTTGACTTGCACATGTGTCTTTACTCTGTCTTTTCTTGGTGTCTTCACGTGGTATTTCCTCTGCGCATTTCTGTGTTCTAATCTCCTTTTCATATAAGGACACAAGTCATCCTGAATTAGGACCTACCCTAAGCACCTCACTTAAACTTGATTACTCCTTTAAAGAGCTTATTTTCAAATACAATTATATTTGAAGTATTGTGGGCTAGAACTTCAACATATAAATATGAGGGGGTGCATAATATATAAGTATGGGACACATTATGGGGTTGCATAAGTTGGACAGGGTCCTGTCTATTTTTTGACTATGAACATTTACTTATAATCTTTCTATGGATACATACCTTTATTTCTTTTGAGTAAATACCTGGAAGTGGAATGTCTGTGTCATATCCTAGATACCAATTTAACTTTAAAAAATAAGCAAACTTTTCCAAAACAGTTGGGCCATTTTCTAATTCCACTAGTAACATATGAGAGTTTCTGTTGCTTCATATCCTCATCAGCAATTGTTATCATTAATCTCTGAGTATGTGGGGTGTGTGTGTACGTGTTTGTGTGTGTGTGTGTGTATCAGAGAGAGAGAGAGGAGAGAGAGAGAGAAAGACCTACTGTTACATTTTTAAATAAACTCAATGTTTATTTAGGTAATAAGGCACTTAACAAAATGAGATGTAGAAATGTTTCCATTTCATACATACAGTAATGGGTCAAGTGAGACCATCACCCCTCAAAACAGATTTTTTAAAATATCAGCTTTTTGAAGTATAATTTATACTCAAAATTTTCAACAGTTTTATATGTACACTTAGGCACATGTATATTGAATGTAATGACCACCATAAGTATAATATAGAACACCCAATCAATCAAAAATTTCTTCATGCTCCTTGTTGGCCAGTTGCTTCCCCAATTCTCAGCCTCTGACAATCAGTGATTTGTCTCTGGGATAATACTTTTGGTCCTTCTAAAATTTTATACAATGAATATCATACAGTATGTATTCATTTGTTCCTGGATTTATAAATCACAACATGTTTTTGAAATACATCCATGTTCTTGAATGTATTGGTAGTTTGTTTGTATTGCTGAGTAGTATGCCATTTCATGATTATTTAACTATCTATCTTTTTGTCAGTTGATGGACATTTGGGTTGTTTTCAGTTTTTAACTCCTATGAAATAAAATAAGTCTGCTATGAAAATTTGACTAAAATATTTTGCATGATTATATGTTTTAATCTCTCTTGTGTAAATACTCAGAAGTGGATATGCTTGACTATAAGGCAAGTATACAGTCATGCACCACATAATGATATATCAGGCAACAACAGACTACATATTCCATGACGGTGCCTTAAGATTATAATACCATATTTTTACACTACCCTTTTATGGCTAGATGTGTTTAGGTACACAAATACTTACTATTGTCTTACAATTGCCTACAGCCTTCAGCACAATAATATGCTCTACAGGTTTGGAGCCTAGGAGCAGTTGGCAATACCATACATCTTAGGTATGGGGAAGGCTATACCATCTAGGTTTGTGTAAGTGCATTTTATGATATTCACACAACAAGAAAATTGCTTAATGACATGTAACTCACAACTGTATATCTGACTTTACAATAAACTTTCTATGTATATAAAATTTTATTTATTTAACAACTAAATCAATTTTTAAATTTTATTTTTAATCGGTGCATACAAATTATACATATTTATGCAGTAAAATGTGATGTTCTGATACATGTATAGTTTGTGTCATGATCAAATTAGAGCATGTAGCTTATCTATCACTTCAAACTTTTATCGTTTCTTTGTGGTGAACATTCAAAATCTTTTCTTGGAGTTATTTTGAAAAATACAATATAGACCTGTTAACAACAGTCACCCTATTGAACAATAGAAACCAGAACTTATGCCTCCTATCTGTAATTTTGCACACATTGATGAAAACTCTCCCCATTCCTCCTACTCCCTAGTATCTCCAGACTCTGGTTACAACTATTCTACTCTGTACCTCTATGAGATCAGCTCTTTTAAGTTCCACCAATAAGTGAGATCATATGGTATTTATATCTCTGTATTTGGCTTAACTTCATATAATGTCTTCCAGGTTTATATGTGTTGCCACAAATGAAAGCTTTCATTTTTAATGGCTGAATAATATTCCATTGTATATATATCACATATTATTCATCCATTCATCCATTGTTGATAGACATTTTGGTTGATTCCAGATTGTGGCTATTGTGAATAGTTCTGCAATAATCTTGCGAGTAAACATTTCTCTTAAACACACTGGTTTTATTTCCTTTGGATATATATTTCACCCAGGAGTGAAATTAGTGGATTACATAGTAGTTCTATTTTTACCTAATTGAGAAAGCTCCATTCTGTTTTTTATAATGGCCATACTAATTCAAATTCCCACCAGCAATATATAAGTGTTCTCATTTCTTCACATCCACAACTACCATTTGTTATTTCTTGTCTTTTTTGATAACGGCCATTCTAATTGGGGTGAGGTGATAACTGATTATAGTTTTGATTTGCATTTCCCTGATGATTAGGACTGTTGAACATATTTCAGTATACCTGCTTGTCATTTGTATATTTTCTTTTGAGTAATGTCTATTCAGTTGTTTTGATCATTTAAAAAATCAGATTACTTATTTTGTTGCTATTGAGTTTTTATATGTCCTGGATATCAACTCCACGTCAAATGCATAGTTTGCAAATATTTTCTCCCATTCTGCAGGTTGTCCCTTCACTCTGTTGATTGTTTTTGCTTTTTTTGTTGAGCAGAAAATTTTTGGTTTGATGTGGTCTCATTTGTCTATTTTTTGCTTTTGTTGCTTGTGCTTTCGACTTCTAATCCAAAACAATTCTTGCCCAGACCAAGGTTGTGAAGCATTTCTCCTTAGGTTTTCCTCGAGTAGCTTTATAGTTTTACATCTTACATTTAATTCTTTAATTTATCTTGAGTTGACTTTTGTATATGGTGAGAGATATGGGCCTAGTTTCATTCTTCTCCATGTAGATATCCAGTTTTCCCAGATCATTTATAGTGTTTTAAATTTTAATGTAGGTTACAGTAGATGTCTAATATCTTGTTACTATCGTTGTGGAAACTGAATTCTTTTAAAATAAACTTTATAATTACAGCAGTATTAGTTTCACACAAAATTGAGCAGAAGATACAGAGATTTCCCCAGGTCCCCTGCATTCTCACGTAGGCATAAATTTCCCATTGTCAACATCTCTCCACAAGGTTGTATATTTGTTACAATTGATCACCTTACCTTGGCACATCATAATCACCTAAAGTCCGTATTTTCTATTAGAGTTCAGTCTTGATGTTGTATATTGTATGGATTTGGACAAACGTATATTGACATGTTCTCCGTTATAGTATCATAAAGAGTAGCCTTACTGCTTTAAAAATCCTCTATTCGCCACCTAGTCATACCTAACTTGTGTCTAACCCCTGGCAACCACTGATTTTTTTAACTGTCTTCATAGTTTTGCCCTTTACTATTGAGAGAACCTGATCCCGATGTTTAACGTGGGTTCTTTTCTATTTCCTAAGTGTCTGGGCTGGGTTGAGAAATAAAGGGAAAGAACACAAGAGAGAGAAATTTAAAGCTGGGTGTCCCGGGGAGACATCGCATGTCGGCAGAATCCCTGATGTTCCCCGAGTCTTAAAATCAGCAAGTTTTTATCAGCAATTTTCAAAAGGGGAGGGAGTGCACCAATAGGATATGGATCATAGAGATCACGTACTTCACAAGGTAATAAAATATCACAAAGCAAATGGAGGCAGGGTGAGGTCACAGGACCACTGGATGAGGTGAAATTAAAATTGCTAATGAAGTTTCGGGCACGCATTGTCATTGATAACATCTTATCAGGAAACAGGGTTTGAGAGCAGACAACCTGTCTGACCAAAATTTATTAGGTGGGAATTTTTCTCATCCTAATAAACCTGGGAGCGCTATAGGAGACCGGGGCTTATTTCATCCCTTCGGCTTCGACCATAAAAGACCAGAGGCCTTAAAGGGGCCGTCTATAAGCCTACCTTCAGGGCGCATTCTCTTTCTCAGGGATGTTCCTTGCTGAGAAAAAGAATTCAGTGATATTTCTCCTATTTGCTTATGAAAGAGCTCTGCTCCGTCCGGCTCACCGGTGGCCAGTTCAAAGTTACCTCTCTTGTTCCCTGAACATCACTGCTATCCTGTTCTTTTTTGGAAGATGCCCAGATTTCATATTCAAACACACATGCTCTACAGACAATTTGTGCAGTTGACACAATCACAGGGTCCTGAGGCGACATTCATCCTCCTCAGCTTACAAAGAAGATGACACGATTAAGAGATTAAAGTAAAGACAGGCATAGGAAATCACAAGGATATTCATTGGTAGTAAAGACAGGTGTAAGAAATTATAAAAGTATTAATTTGGGGAACTAATACATGTCCATGAAATCTTTACAATTTATGTTCTGCCGCTGCTTCAGTCAGTCCCTGCGTTCGGGGTCCCTGACTTCCCTCAACACTTTACAGAATGTCAAATGGAATAATATAGTATGTAGCCTTTTTAGATTGACTTTTTTCATTTAGTAATATGCATTTGCATTTCCCCCACATTTGTGCATGGCTTGATTCATCATCGTTTTAGCCCTGTATTATATTCCATTTCTGAATATACCACAGTTTGTTTACCTATTCACCTATTGAAGGACATTTAAGTTGCTTCGAAGTTTTGGCAATTATAAATAAGTAGATATAAACATTTGTGTGCAGGTTTTTGTATGGACATAGGTTCCACTTTTACAGGATTGTTTTCTTATTGTTGAGTTTAAATCTTTACTTTATATTTTGTATGAGTCCTTTATGAGATATGTCTTTTGTTAATATTTTTTCCCAGTTGGTGGCTTGGCTTGTTGTCTTGACATTGTTTTTCAAAGAACAGAGTTTTTAATTTTAATGAATTTTAGACTATTAATTCTCTTTAAAATGGATTGTGCCTTTGTTATCACCTCTGAAAATGCACCACCACACCCAAAAACATTTAGATTTTCTCATAAGTAATCTTCTAGGCATTCTGCAGTTTTGCAGTCACAATTGGCTTCTGATTCATTGAGAGTTAATCTTTATGAAGGATATAAAGTGTTTGTGTAGAATTTTTAAAATTTTAAGTTTCTTGCATATAGTTTTACAGTTGTTTTAATGCCATTTGTTGAAAAAAAAAATCTTTTCTCTGTTGTATTATCTTTGCTCCTTTGATGAAGATCGGTTGACTGTATTCATAATGATCAATTTCTGGGCCCTCTATTTTATTCCATTTATCCGTTTTTCTATTCCACATTGTCTTCGTTATTGTAGCTCTATATATGAAGTCAATTCTTTTTATTTTATTTCAGTTTCCTCTTCTAGGGTCTAAAACTAGAAGATAAGGTCACTGATTTGAGACTTTGCTTTTTCTTACTATGGGCATTTATTGCTATGATTTTTCCTTTAAATAATTACCTTGCTTTATTTAACACATTTTCATTTTTATTTCCACTAAACTCAAAATCCTTTCTCATATTCCTTTAAGTTGATGCATTGACATATCAGTTGTTTAGAAATGCTAACTAAATTGTAGTTCAGATTTTCATTTTCCTAATGATTAATTATGTTGATCCTCTTTTATGTGCTTATTAGCTATTCGTATATCTTTGGAGAAATCTTTATTAAATTCCTTTGTCCGTCTTTGATTTTTAAAATTTTTTTCAATGAAAAAATTACTTTTTTCTAATTTTTATTGATTGATTTATGGTTACCAAATTATCTTACTTATCCTTAGTAATATTGTTTATCCTGAAATCTACTTTGTCTCATATTAATATTGCCACTCAGCCTCTCGCTGGTTTTGATTAGTTGTAGCAACATTTGTATTTTTTGCATCTTTTCAAACTGATTTTCATCTTGAAATTCACAGTTAATTTCTTGAAGGTAATACAATGTTGAATCTTTTTCATCTAATCTGTAGATCTCTGTCTTTTAATTGGGATATTTTGAGCATTTATATTTAATATTATTAATATTGATAGACTAAATGCTTTATTCCTTTTTGTTTTGTTTTCTTCTTCCCCATTATTTTTGTTCCCCTTGCCCTCATTTACTGCTTTCTTTAGATTAGTTTTTTTTTTTTTTTTTTTTTTCATTTCATCTCTTTTGTTGGCATTAGCCAAAACTGCTTTTTGTGTGTTGTGGATTGCTTTAGTGTTTACATTTATGCATTAACATCAAAATTCACATGCCATAAGTGTTATAATTGTATATTTCCCCTCTTGTCTTTTCTACTATGACTGCATTAAATTTTACATATTTTATGAATTCTGTGGCATACTTGTGCAATTTTTTTTTAAGTCAGGTTTCTTAGATTTGATTTTTTCTTGAACATTTAACTAAAAAAATAACCATTTATGGTGATCTGCATTTCTTGGTGTAGATCCAGGTTTCTGACATTTTTCTTCTAACTGAAAGATTTCTGCTAACTTTTCTTGTTGTCTGAGAGTTGATGATACATTTTTTCAACTTTTCCTTCTTTTCCTTCTCCAAATAGGTTTCTTTGTGCCTCATTTACCTCCCACACACATAGTTTTTCTTGTGATAAAATGCTTATATAATTTAATGTCTTCATCATTTTTTAAGCGTGCAGTTGAGTGGCACTGAGTACCTACATACTGTTACGGAGTCACAACTATTCTTCATCTCCAGAATATTTTTTATCTTAGAAAATGCAAGCCCAATATCCTTTAAGTAATAACTTTTCATTATTTGCTCTCCCCATATGTTGGCAACCACCATTCTACTTTCTTTGTTTATAATTTTCATTACTCTCATTACCTCATTTAAGGATAATCATGTAGTATTTGTCTTTTTGCAGTTAGTTTATTTTGCTTAGTATAATATCTTCAACATTCATCTATGTTGTGGCATATGGCAGAATGTCATTCAGGTTTAAGGCCAAATAATATTTGATTTTATATACAGACTTTATTTTGCTAATTCATTCTTCTATCAATGAACATTTAGGTTACTTTGACATTTCAGTTATTGTGAGTAATGCTGTTCTAAACACAGGTGTACAAATATCTATTTTGGATCCTCATTTTAATTTAATTTACCTCATTTTGGGTAAATAACCAGAAATAGAACTGTTGGATCACATGGTAGTTTTATATTTATTTTTTTTTTTTTAAATCCTATACTATTTTCCACATGTGAGTGAACCATTTTACTTCCCACCCACAGTGCTTAAGGGTTCCAGCTGCTCCCATATTCTGGCCAATACTTATTTCCTATGGTTTGTTTGTTTTTGTCTGTTTTATAGTAGGCAGGCTAATGGTAGTGAGGTGGTATCCCATTGTTGTTCTGATTTTCATTTTCCTAATGATTAATGATGTTGATCCTCTTTTATGTGCTTATTAGCTATTTGGAGAAATGTCTATTCAATTCCTTTGTCCGTCTTCAATTTTTTTATTTGTTGATTATTAGGAATTATCTT
The DNA here is from genome assembly GCF_002776525.5 of Piliocolobus tephrosceles. NCBI lineage: Eukaryota > Metazoa > Chordata > Mammalia > Primates > Cercopithecidae > Piliocolobus > Piliocolobus tephrosceles. Next base: position 26,762,887 of record NC_045446.1, on the reverse strand, counting down.
TGTATTCTGGACATTAATAATTTATCAGATATATGATTTGAAAATATTTTTCCCATTTTGTAGGTCGCATTTCACTCTGTTGATAGTGTTTTTTGATCCACATGATTTTGCATTTTTATAAATTTAATATGTCTATTTTTTCTTTTTTCTTTTCCTTTTTTGTTTTTTTGCGTCTTCTTTCCTGCATAATATATTGACCAGATAAATAATTCTATGTTTAAATATTGTTTTCATTAAGTACTCTGAGGTGGCTCCTATCTTCTCCCTTGCACTTTTTCCAATGAGAAATTTTTGCTAACATCTTTACCTTTGTGTCTCTGTCCATAATGTTACTTGATTTTGTCTTTTTTATTGGTTTACAGCAATCCTTTTTTTTTTTTTTTTTTGAGACAGGATTTCTTTCTGTCACCCAGGCTGGAGTGCTGTGGCACAATCACAGCTCGCTGCAACATCCAAGCTCAAGCTACCCTCCCACCTCAGCCTCCTGAGTAGCTGGAACCAGAGCCAGCTTCTCAAAATTCTGAGCTAAGGCCATCACTGGCCTCAGCCTTCCAAAGTGCTGGGATTACAGGCGTGAGACACTGCACCCAGCTGTAATTTGATTTTTATATGCTTTCTATTTCATGTTTTGTATTACTGAGTTTTGTTGAGATTCTTGGAACACTTTTGGTCATTACTACATAGAATGTTTATCTTATCCCCAGCACCCTTAGGGACCTCATATTTTTAGATTCATGGCTGCATGAATTGTCTCCTGGTTTTTTTGACAATCTATCCATGTTTTTCTTCTTTTTTTTCCCCCTCATTATGCTTCATGTTGAATTGTATCAATTGTTACATTTTCAAGTTCAAAAGTCTTTTTATAAAGTCTTTTTCTGCCTTAAGCAAGACAGTAATATCATTGAATAAATATGGTGGTCATATCTCATCACATATCATATAATTGATTAAAAGTTCCTCCATTTAGTTCTTCATATATTTAGCTTCTCCATACATTTAGTTTTCGATATATTTTCCAAATAGACATTCATGTTTCTGGATTTTCTCTCATGCTGATTGTTTCTTCATTTTCTACCTACTGAAATTTAACTTGTGTTATAAAATCTTTATTAATCAAGCCTTATCATTTCTCTGTTAGAAACTATTTTTTCTCTTTATTGTTTTTCCAGGGCAATTCTTTGTAAAAAAACAAAAAAAAAAATTATTTTCTTCAGTATTCAATGTATTTGGAGTCTGTCTTTTATTTACTTAAATATTTAGTATTTCTTTTTGTTCTCTCCTGTCTTACATTACTGGTGTCTTGGGGTCAAAGACTATACTCTCTTCTTCTTAATATGTTTATCACCCCATAATTTTACTCATCCCAGTGCTCACTTTATGAACATGAATAAAACATCTTTGTTTTAGCAATATCTCACTGTGCTTTTATCTTTATCCCATAATCAAGACATCTAAACAGGTTTTCCACAGAACTTAATCATTTAGACACTATGAATCACTTAGAGGTTTTACAAAATAATTAAACTAAGAAGTTTATTATGGTTAGAGACCTTTCATCATGTTAATTGCACCTTTCTATGGGTCCAAAGGTAAACACAAAGCCAGCTCACAGTAGCTAATGAATTGTTATTATCCTCCTGAAGGCCTGATCCTCAGACAGAGAGAGCAAGATAATATCTTAGGCTCTCCTAGAGGACTATAGTTTGACCCAGGTGTCTATATAGATCACAGAAAGCTCTTCTCCCCAATGTACATCAGGAGTGAGAGTTTTGATATCCAGCTTTCCAGAGTCATATATTCTTTATTACATCCAGGTCAAATGGCCTCTCTGGAGGTATTTTTACCATTGTACATTTTTGGAGCCAACATCTAGTTATTAAAACTTTCAAGTTATCAAACTTATACAGACAAGAGGGAAATTTGAGTTCCTTTCAAGACCGCAGGATACTGTATGCAAGGAAGTTATGAAAGAAGAGCTGAGTTGTCTTAAAGCAGTTAACCAGGCTTATCGTATTAATCAAAAAAAAAAAAAAAAACAGACTAAATGTTTGGACAATCAACCCATTCATTCTGATTCATTCTTAGTGTGACTAAAACAAGGAGAGCAAGATTCTATTTTTTTTCTGCTTTTCTGAATATTGCATTTCATTCTGTTTAATATTTCATATGCATAATCCAAATAAATAGTTAATAAGCCTTATCAGTTCCCTTTTATATTATAGATCTCATTCACTTACCCCATCAAAAGTCAAGAGCCTATTTAATAAGCTATGTAGTTTGAGTAATGAAGGTAGCTGATGATTCTGCTAATCATCATTCCTCAAATGTTTGCGTGCATATGAATTTCTTAGAAATCTGTTTAAAATGTAAAGTCAGTTTACTATATCTGGGGTGTGACCTGAGGTTCTGCATTTCTAACAAGCTTCCAAGTGATGCTGATGAAGCTGATCTATGCACCACATTGTAAGTAAAGTTTTTAATATTATGAGTTCCTGATTCAATGCTTCTTTATGCTTTGAGGCTGGATTCTATACTCTTAGGAAGAAAAGTACAACGTTTTGGGTTAAAACAGAAAAAGAATGTCTCAGCATCATAATTCACATTTTACGTTCCCCATTGCCTTGTTTGTTTGGAATTCTGATCTGGGTCATTGACTCTGACATCTTTCTGTGTTTTGTACTGGTTGCTTTGCCTGGTTCTTCCTCTGATTGACTGTCTTTGCCTTGTAGCACTGTTTCTTAAAAGTTACCCAATGATCACCAGGATCAAAAGCTGCCGGGATGCTTGTTAGAATACGTATTTCATTGGCCCTTCTAGAGCATAGTGATACTCTGAAATCTGCAATGAGTGCTTTAAATAGGACACTAAAATTGAAAATCACTGAAATATCACTTTCTTTGCAAGTCACTTCTAAGTTAGTATGACTGACTATTGTTTATCTAAATTTAATTCAGTGCTTATTCTTATCCGTAAATAATCCCACTCCAGTGTGCTTACGTGACCCTGTGAGTCAGACTCTGGCTTGAATTCTAGTCTCATGTGCTTTCCAGACCTAGTGTTTTCTACTGCCCAACCTTCATTTGCTTCACTGTCGGCCTATTTCTGTCATTCTCAGACTGATCTTTTCATATTCCATGTTACACTCTTGTTCACCAAAGTGTTAAAAACAAACCAGAAAGGAGTTACAGTGGTCCCTGTTTCTCTACAAGTTTCAAAACCTCCAGTGTATGCCTGAAACCACGGATAGCACCAAACCCAGTTGTCACCAATCAGAACACGTTTCTGTTCATGTCTTCCATGCACAAATGTAATGTCTTTTCTATCATAACTAAGCACTTATCATAATACACTGTGGTTGTAATTTTGTAAGACTGAGGTGTGACAGCAAAACTAGCACAGATTTCTTTTTCCTTCTTCACAATTTCATAGATGATTCATTCTACACTATAGATCTTAACTATCTAAGCATATGATTTTTTTTCCTTTATTCATTTGAGAACTTACACCTTTTCACTTAAGAGAAGCATTTTACCACTGCTCTTTGGCATATATGAATTGCTGCATCACTACTCTCATTCTTTGGGGCCAATATTAAGTAAAATAAGGGATACTAGGACACAAGAACTGTGATACTTTGACCATAGATTGGATAACTGTGACTGCTACTAAGTGACTCATGGGTGGGTAGTATAGACAGCATGGATCTGCTGGACAAAGGGATTTGTTTCCTGGGGGAGGATGGAGCAGAATGGTGTGAGATTTCATGATGCTACTCAGAGCAGCTGGTGCAAAATTTGAAACTTATGAATTGTTTGTTTGTTTGTTTATTTATTTATTTATTATTTTATTTATTTGAGACGGAGTCTCGCTCTGTCACCCAGGTTGGAGTGCAGTGGTGCCATCTCTGCTCACTGCAAGCTCCGCCTCCGGGGGTCACACCATTCTCCTGCCTCAGCCTCCTGAGTAGCTGGGACTACAGACGCCCGCCACCACGCCCGGCTAATTTTTTTGTATTTTTAGTAGAGACGGGGTTTTACCGTGTTAGCCAGGATGGTCTCGATCTCCTGACCTCGTGATCCGCCCGCTTCGGCCTCCCAAAGTGCTGGGATTACAGGTGAGAGCCACCACGCCCAGCCAAACTGTTTATTTTTAAAATACTCTGTTTAGTATTTTCAGACCTTGGTAGACAGCTGTAACTGAAACCACAGGAAGTGAAATCTCAGATAAGAGGGCGCTACTGTCATTTTTACCGTAGATCTGATTGTAGGATGCCAAATAAAATCAATTAAATTTATATTTATGTTTAGATGACCACGGACCAGGTTGCTTTGAGAGATTAAAACACAATGGGGACATAGTGACAACTCTTAAAAGGTGTGTAATTTGTTAAGTGTAAAGGGAACTGAGAATTAGAAACATCTTGTAAGACAGTCAGAACATAAGCTCCTACCCACATTTTATAAACATGTTTATTTCTGCCCAATATCTTTGGAGAGAACTATGTGTATTAATTTTTATTGCTGTAACCAATTACAACAAACTTAATGGCTTAAAACCTTACATTTCTGTAGGACAAAAGTTCAGAATAAATCTCAGTGTTCTCAAATTAAGGTCTTTGTTGATCTGGGCTCCCTCTGAAGGCTCTTGGGGTATATCCGTTTCTTACCTTTTTCAGTTCCTAGAAGCTACACCTACACCACGTTCCTCAGCTTCCAGCCCCTTCCAGCAGTGGCATCATTCTGACTACTGTTTCCATTATTACATTTTCTCTGAATCTGAACCTCCTACTTCATTTTTATAAGAATTATTTGGTTACGTTGAGCTTTCCTGCAGAAGCAAGCATAACCTCAGATCTCAGGATTCTTAACTGAATTGGATCTGCCAAGTTCCCTTTCCCATGTAAAGTAACATATTCAGAGGCTCTGGAGGTTAGAACATGGACATCTTGAAAGGGTTGGGAGAGGCACATTATTCAGCCTACAACATCATTCTTTCCCAATTTAATCAATGTGCTATGGCTGGGACTATTCCTACATGCCTATATCTAGATAGACTCTTACTCAGATAGAAAGGTACAGAACTCCACTGCAGTGGTCACCGTAATAAGTTCTGAAGTGAGTCTGACCAAAACTAAGCAAGTGTGATTACTCCTTGCTACTTCTGTTGGAACAATTTTTAAAAGATATTCTCTTTCTCCTGAGATTACTAGGTTTGTAAAATAGGATTCTTGAGTATCTGGTAGCCATCTTTTTTTTTCTTTTCTCATATGGAGAAATCTTATTAGAGAATGAAATGAATACAGAAAAAAACATTAGTGAGAAACTGGGAGAAAAAAATATTCTGATTACATTTAGGAGTTCAACAAAGACACCAATAACCATTTTTTTCATAAAGTGTGAGCTGTTTTCAGTCACTTACCAACACAACAGATGTGTAAATATGGTGAATTATCTGAATCAACAATAAAAGAAAAAGCAGATCAAGTTGAGAAAACAAAACTTTGCTTTCGAAGGGTGAAAACAAAAGTAGCAAAGATGATGCACAGGAGAGTTATTAACACTAGAGGAGGACAAGTGATCCTGAACTTTGGACATTCTGAGTATACTCCTGAATATTCTTCTTATAGGATGGCCGCTTTGTGTTGTAGAGCTGGTCTATCGGCTTAAATAGCTGTGTTGAACCGCCCAGCAGGTAAAATAGTTAAGTATAAGATTCAGTAGGCCCTTACTAAATGTCATGGGTAGGCTGCTGTGTGATGGAATTAAATTAAAAACATGCTAGAATAGAATGGGACATATTTTAGGGAGAAATATAACCCAACTAAACAAAGGGGGAATGGAGTCAATTCCATGGCTAAGTTTCTTGTAGCAATTTAGTGAACTAACTAGTTTTATTGGTATAATTGGAGACAAGCAAAAAACTTTCTTCATCTTTTTTTTTAATGAAGACTTCTAAGGAAGAAGTATTTCTATTTAATGATCAGTTATTTTTCTGTCTTGTTTTATGAAAGAAGCTCTAACAGACAAATGGTCCAGCTCTGGCATCTGCACAGTTCTGTGTGCCTTTCACACACTGGGATGCCTTGGTTTAAGAGGAGATTCCCAGCTGTGTGGAGGAGATGACAACAGTGCAGATCTGAGCTCAAAACAGCAGGTTTTATGGCACAGCGGTTGGGGCATTCATATATTCACCAAGATTAGAAAACTTCAGAAAGACTTGTTCACAAAAATCTGAACTGACCTTTAATTAAGGCTATATGGAAACTTTTTTTCCTAAGCTGCTGTGAACAGATGACAGATGCAAGATTTATTGCATCAAGAATTTAATCAGAGAAACATATTTTCTTTCCTGGAGATGTAGTAAATTGTTTTGTTATATGAAGGAAAAAAAAAAAAACACTCATGAGCATAGTTGTTTATTTCCAAGTACTTTTGTTATTTTTTCCTGAGTATTGTGAAATACTTTATTCTTCTTCATTTTAATCAGATATATAAATAGTAGCATTAGCTGGAATAAGTATAAGCATAATATATTATGTTCAAGTTTTAGATATGCCTTAAAAAGTATGTTTGCCCAGCTCCGTTTAACAAGGACATAACAAAGTGGTAATATAATACAAATTGTTCTTGAAAGCCTGGTTCTCTGGCATTTTCCAAAGTATTTGGCAATATAAAAGACATAAAAAAGGAAAAAAAAAACCCATAAAATTATTTAACAAAATATATTAGAAAATATATAATGTAAAAATAACCCCAGTGATATGCTGTCCGAAATGAATAAACACAGTAAATATACCAGCAATAAAGTTAGACTCCATATAACAGTTCAAGCACTAGCCCTGCCATTTGAATTTAATATCATGGGCTGCTTTCAATAGTAAAGTTAATTATGTATTTAATAAGACTTTAAGATACTCTCCTACCAACCACTTCATGGCATTTCTGGTTGACTCTTTTAGGAAGCCTGTGTCCTAATGAAAAAGAAAGGAGCCAATATTTCAAAAGCCAATTTCACTTTTAAATGCCATATAGAAATAGGACAAGAGAGTGAAAGCATAGAAAAAGGCAATTATAATAGTAAAGAGTGGCCCAAAGCAATGTGCAGGAAGATGCACTTCTGGTCCTGATTTATGTCAACATGACCCTTATACATGACACTGAAGTCGATTCACAGGATCAGTAACAGAAGAGCAGGAAAGGCAGACCTCCAGATTTATCCATTTCCCATCTGATCATTGTCAAAAGGATAAAATTCACACCTTGACCTCCTCTGTTCTTATTACAATCTTTGTCATTGGAATGAGGCGCCTGAATGTTAATAACCACTGCGATCTGGGAAAGTTTGTAGTCTGCAGTGCTGCTATAACCTTTTCAATATTCCATATTTGATTGGCTCTCCAATCCACTCTGATTTCTCACATGAAGGAGAGGTTGTAAAAGGCGATAACAGAGGCAGTCATCCAATCAAACTGCAGAACCTTGAAAAGGTCAAGCACATACAGAGTTTCCTCCCTGAGAATACAGCAGAGAAGTAAAATGAAGGCCCTTTTTCTTATCTGAGATTTCATAACATCAGTCTTGGACTACAACAATTCAAATTACAAGAGTAAAAAAAAAGTTAAAAGGAAAAACTTGTCCACCTTCATGAGAAATAAAATTATTGCTATACAATATTTTTCTGTTTTTTTCTATAGAAGGTTTAAGTTTATTCAGAACACTATATCAAAACAATGCAGACAATGTAGAATAATATTTTTAAAAACTCAAGTTTAGGAATCTAAATTAAATGAGTTCAAATCTCATCTCTAAAATTTATTAGTCAAATAACTTCGGTCACTGAATTTAGAAGTCTTAAAATTCTTATCAATAAAATATAATATTATTTTGTTTTTTAAAGCATTGTTTTAGAAATCAGAATAAATAACATATTTGTCCACTGTATAATAATCAGAAGATGGTGGCACACAGTAATAGCAGCAGTAACAGTGGTATTAATATGGAAGTAAAAATAGTGGGACCAGTAGTAATACTAGTAGCACAATAGTAGTAGACACATAGCAGAATCATTTATTTTCATATGCATATTAGGGAAAAGTAAATTAGACTGTTTTAACCAAATATCTATATACCAAAAAAGCATATTTATATACACATCTATATTTGTATATGTTTTTTCTCTATATATAAATAATATATATTAATATGTATGTATATTTTCTATATATAAATTATATATAAATATGTATATATTTATACATATTTTCTATATATGTGAGTGTGTATATATATAGAGAGAAATCAGGTAATATGTCCAAAGCATATTATTAATATGCCTTGTTATCCCAAGAACTCAGAAACTTCTATAAAATACAAGGAAAGACAACTGGGTAGATTAATTTACAATGAGAAATGAGAATTACATTAGGTCTGTGCTTCCTAATTCAACTGTATTTGAAATTAGGATATTTCTTACATTCTCTGCTTTACAATGTCTTAGAAGAGGACATAAGACAGAAGTGAGTAACCAAATTGAAAGGAGTTAACCTGAAGAGTGTGTTTTACATATGAATGGACTAATGGGTAGGAAATAGTAGCTAGAAACTACTTCAAGGTCCGTCATATTCCAGAAGTTGTATGTGTACTGCAATACTGTGTGTAGCCTGATAATTCTATTTTCTTTTTTCCTACTGTGCATACCTCCCCTATATTTGGATGTAATCTTAACTGTCTAGAAACTCAGCCTAACAGAATTTATTTATAAGAACAACCACCACCAATATGGTTAGGGTCAAAAACTTTATGCATCTATTAAGATTTGTTTTAAGGAATTTGCTTGAAAATCTAGATTTTATTGCAAGTATAAGTTTGGAACCTGTAGATTGACAGAGCTAATGAGGCGAGAGAGACTTTATGCTTAGAAAAAAATAAATAATATGTAATCTTTAATTTGCTGAAATATTAACTTCATTGGAGAAATTATTTCAGAATCCCATTAATACAAATTAAGAAGCTACTATTTATAGTATAATCCTTTTTTTGTAGTACTGAATCATTGTTTCATTATGGTGATTTTTTTTTGGTATACTTTTAGTAGCTATGGGACAGATTTTTAATGTTAAGACTTTTAGATGTATTGCTGAGCTTCTTAAAGGCTAACTTGGTGAGGGATGCTCTCTGTAAACTGATTTCACTTTCAGAGTAAACCAGCTTCAAATTCTGTCTCTCTATCTCTCTCTTTCTCTCTCTCTTCCATTTTCATCTTTCTCTTTTACCAACCCCCTCACACACAATAGCTTACCCCTACACACGCATACACACACACATACACAAGGAGAGTAGAAGACACAGAGATGCAGAAAAACAGACAGAGACAGAGAATTATTTTGTGACCATGAGCATACTATTTATTCAACAGGTGCTTTATAGACTATTTACTGTGTCAGATACTCAGAATAAGAGTATTGGAGAACGCTGTCGTATCTACCCTCACGGAACTTAATTATGAGAGAGACACATTTAACAATTTAATTACCTCCCTGTCCCTGTCCCTGTTTCCAGTTTATGGAACTAAAGATAGGAAAGAAAAACAAGCTAGTTTTGCTAAAGGCCAAAGAAGAAATTTGTCAGTGGCTGAGACAAGGCTGCAAGGATAGTGAATTGTCAGCACATAGGCTTTTGAGATGACAGCAAATACTTTCTTTATCCTGAGAACGATGGAAAGACTTTGAAGATTTCAAGTAGTGAAACAACATTGATATGGGTTTTCAACAATCACTCTGGGTACTTTGTACCAAATCAAATAGAAGGGACTAGGGACTAGATTAGCAGGGGGAATGGCAGGCCATTGAAGAAGATACCACAGAATGATAGTCTGAATAGAAGATACTGAGGACGGTTATTGAGACACACATCCTCAAGAAGACAAGAGATAAAACTAGGTTAATAATAACCCATTGCATGTGTAATTTATTTTTATTTTAATTTATTTTTTATTTTTATAATTTTATTTTCATTTTAATTTGTTTTTAAATTAATAGACTGCATTTTAGAGAAGCTTAGTTTTACAGAATAATTTATCAGAAAGTACAGTGAGATCCCTCCTGCCCCTACAAAGCTTCCCTATTACAACATTTCACATTAGTGTGGTGTATTTGTTACAACTGATAATCAAGTATTGGTGTATTAGTCAGGGTTCTCTAGAGGGACAAGACTAATAGGATAGATCATTTTGGAGCTTTAAGATTTGACGGCCCCATTGTATTCTGAACTTGCATGGGACCTGTAGCCCCATTTTTTTTCTCTTTTGGCCAATTTCTCCCATGTGGAACAGCTTTATTTACCCAATGGCTATACCCCCACTGTATCTAGGAAGTAACTAACTTGCTTTTGATTTTACAGGCTCACAGGCAGAAGGGACTTGCCTTGTCTCAGATGAGATGTTGGAATGTGGACTTTTGAGTTAATGCTGAAATGACTTAAGACTTTGGGGGACTGTTGGGAAGGCATCATTGGTTTTGAAATGTGAGAACATGAGATTTGGGAGGGTCTGGGGATGGAATGATATGGTTTGACTGTGTCCCCACCCAAATCTCATCTTGAATTGTAACTCTCACATATGGTGGGAGGTGATTAAATTGTGGGGGTGGGTCTTTCCTGCACTGGTCTCATGATAGTGAATGAGTCTCAAGTGATAGTGAATGAGTCTGACGGTTTTAAAAACGAGAGTTTCCCTGCACAAGCTCTTTTTGCCCTGCCTCCATCCATGTAGGATGTGATTTGCTCCTCCTTGCCTTCTGCCATGATTGTGAGGCCTCTCCAGCCATGTCAAACTGTAAGCCCAATAAACCCTTTTTCCTGTATAAACTACCCAGCCTCATGTATGTCTTTATCAGCAGAGTGAAAACAGATTAATAGACCTGGAAAGAATAATAATTAATTGTGACAGACATAGATATATATTCTAATTTGGGGTTTTTCTTTCTTCCCAGCAGGAATTTGGATAGGATCATTACCCATTTTTTACAAGTGCTTAATGTACTAACCATGGAATAACATTGCATTAGACAAAGGACTTTTATTATAGTAAAGATGCCTAAAGGATTTACTTGTCATAGCACATACTACACTGACCTGAAGCTGCTGTCCTGAAAGAAAAATGGACCTGGAACAGCCTGTAAAGGCATTTTGAGAGTTCTAACTTGCAGGTGATGCCTTAAAAGTCATAGAACTACCCTTCATGGTACAGTGTTTACTCTAAGGTAATGACCTTTATATGGTGTTGTAACTCTGATTGATAGAATATGTGAATTATGGAATCAACATGAAAAGGCAGCAGTCTTCCCACCTACTACAACTTTGAGTGATATGCCAGGAAAGTTTGTGCTTCACATCAACATAATTCTAGAATGTGCACGAATAGAATTTCTGGTCCTTAAATGGGAAGCTCTTGCAGAAGAAGATGCAAGTGTGTTCCTTTGAAGCATAACTTATAACTGCCACTTTATACCAGTAGACCAGAAAGAAAAAATTGTATTCCTTTCATGTAATAAGTAATCAATCTTGGCCACCAGGAAGAGATAGCGGAGCTGTTAGGCCATGAGGCAAAAAAGCATATGTTTGGTACACATGTGATCCACTTGGAAGCTTTTGGTATTCCCTCACCCAGTTTTGAAAATAAATAGACAACTGTAGCAGCCATGCTACAACTGGGCATGGTGACCTAGGAGGAGACCCTTCACGGATGAGTATTTCAATTGTACCTATGTGTAGGCATGCCACAGAGATTAGTAACGGTGCTAGGTGAGGGACAGGGGAATTTCAACTGTATAGTAGAGGAGACAGAGTGTTGGTTGTGAACCTTAGACTAGCTGAGGTTATGGGGCTATGATTTATATTATTACTCTTTTCTTAAGTTTCCCCCAGACAGAGTTTTCTCAGAATCCTGGACCTGATGATCCCAGGAATATATAAAGAAATGTATCGGAGCAGGGTAAGTGGTAGACTAGTGGTAACTGTAATGTCTTTCAGATTACTCTTTATAAATGAAGAATTTATTCCCTTAACAGCTTAGACTGCTGCCAGTTGACAATCCTCAGTTGTCAGCCTTCCTCAGGCACCTTAACTGAAGTGAGCCACTTTGCTCAAAGACATGCTCCCTTTCTCAGGCAACCAATATTCAATTACTTAATTACATGGAGTTGCCAAAACATATCCCAGTTGCCCCAAGTTACATAACTGTAAGATATTATCTCAACTTCAGAGCTCTTCATAAGGTAACCTAGGCCATCTTTGAGAATGCATCTTGGCCGAATATTTTATCCTGCCTATTTTTTTTTTTTTTTTTTTTTTTGATACAGTCTCGCTCTGTTGCCAGGCTAGACTGTGGTGGCACGATCTCGGTTCACTGCAACCTCCACTTCCCGGGTTCAAGCAATTCTCCTGCCTCAGCCTCCCGAGTAGCTGGGACTACAGACACTCGCTGTCAAACCCAGCCAATTTTTGTAATTTTAGTGGAGACGGGGTTTCACCATGTTGGCCAGGATGGTCTCAATCTCTTGACCTTGTGATCTGTCCGCCTCGGCCTCCCAAAGTGCTGGGATTACAGGCATGAGCCACCACGCCCAGCCTTATCCTGCCCAATCTTTCTTCTCTTTCTTTCTACAAATGTTGATTCCAAGAACAATTCATAAAAACTTCCAAATTAATAATGTCTGTCTCAGCCTGCTTTCTGGCACGAAACTATATGAAGAGTTTGAGGAAAAACATGAATAGACCTTTCAGAAAAGCAAAAATTGCTCAACACATTTATAAAAAGATATTCTGAATTAAAATCAACTGGAGAAGCAGACACAAAGACCATTGTGAAAAATTTTTGTTGTTTTATTTTTTAACTTAATATTTTTTATTCTGAAAGATAATACTGCTTGCATTTCTGTGTATAATATAATGCTTTGAACTACATATACATTGTGAAATAACTAAATACTAATTAGTTAGATTAATAATTAAATCTAGTTAATTAATATGGGAATTACCTCACATACTACCAATTATATTGCTAATAGTGCTGAGAATACTTAATATCCACTTTCTTAGCATTTTTAATAATAAAATATATTGTTATTATCTATGGCCACCATGTTGTACAAAAGATCTCTTGGACTTACTAATTCTTACTAAAATTTTGTATCCTTTGACCAAAATCTCTCCAACCCCCACCACCAATCCCCAACCATCTCATCTCTGGCAGCCACCTTTCTTCTGTCTACTTCTATGAGATAAAACTTTTTAGATTCCACATATGTATGAGATTTTACAGTATTTAACTTTCTATCCTTGACTTATTTCACTTAATGTAATCTCCTTTAGGTTCAGCCACATTATCTCAAATAACAGGGTTTATTCCTATGTACAATGGCTGAGTTGTATTTCACTGTATATACATACAAAATTTTCTTTATCAATTTATGCATTGATGGACACTTAAGTTGATTCCATATCTTTGCTATTTTCAATAATGCTGCAATCAATGTGGGAATGCAGATAGTTCTTTGACATACTGATTTTATTTTCTATGGATATATACCTAATAGTGGAAATGAAGGATCATATGGTAGTTCTATTTTTAATGTTAGAGAACCATCCATATTGTTTTTATAAGGGCTGTAATAATTTCCGTTTTCACCAACGGTGTGCGAGGATTCCTTTATCTCCACTTTGTCAATACTTATTATCTTTTGCCTTTTTGATAATAGTCATTCTAACAGGTGTGAGATGATATCTTATTTAAATGCAAATTATGATCTTAATTTGCATTAGAATGATGAGTTGTAATATTGAGCATTTTGTAATACACCTGATGGCCATGTGTGTGTCTTATTTTGAGAAACGTTTATTAAGGTCCTTTGCCCATTCTTCAAATCAGTTTTTTTTTTTTTTTTTTATTAATGTTTTGGCTGTTGAGTTGTTTGAGTGTCTTATGCATTTTGGATATTAACTCCTTGTCAGATGTATGGTTTGCAAATATTTTCTCTCATTCTGTAGATTGTTTCTTTACTCTCTTAACCATTTCCTTTGCTGTGCAGACCTTTTTAATTTGATACAGCACTATTCATTGATTTTGGGGTTTGTTGCCTGTCCTCTTGAGGTCATATTCAAAAAATTATTTCCAGACTAATGTCAGGAAGTTTTTCTCTATACGTGGGATTGCATCAAACTGAAAAGCTTTTGCACGTAAAAGGAAACTATCAAGAAGTGAAGATACTGCCAACTTAATGGAAACCATACATGTGCAAATCATTCATCTGACAATGAGTTAATATCAAAATAGGTAAGAAACTCAAGTAAAGAGCAAGAAAACAAATAACATAAATTAATAATGAGCAAAGGACTTGAACAGATATTTCTTCAATGAAGACATACAAGCAGCCAACAGATAAATGAAAAAAAATGCCCACCATAACCAATGATTAGGGAAATGCAAATCAAAACCTTTATGAGACATCGTCTTATGCCTATTAGAATGACTTTTGTCAAAAAGACAAAAGGTAAGTGTCGGCAACCTTATGGAGAAAAGAAAACCTTTGTACATTTTTGGATGAAATGTAAATTAGTACAACCATTATGAAAAACAGTGTAGAGGTTCCTTAAAGTTTTAAAGAATTAAAAATAGAACTACCATAAGATCTAGCATTCTTACCACTGGATATGTATCCAAAGGAAATGAAATCAGTATCTCCAAGAGTTATCTGTACTCCCATGTTTATTATATTATTATTTACAATAGTCAAGACATAAAAACAATCTAAATATCCATTAATAAATACAAGGTTAAAAATTTGGTATATATGCACTAGAATACTATTCAGCCTTAAAAAGAAGGAAATCCTGTCTTTTCAATAACTTGGATGCATCCAGAGGTCATTGCGCTAAGTGAAATAAGCTAGACCCATGAAGGCAGTCACTGCAGGCTTTCACTTATACATGTGTTAAAAAATCATCGAACTTCTAAAACCAGAGAATATATTGCTGTCAAGGGTGGGGAAAATGAGGACATGTTGGTTAAAGGATACAAAGTTTTACTTATGCAGGATAAATTATTTGTGGAGATCTAATATACAGCATGGTGACTATAGTTAATTATTCTATGTTTTATACTTATAATTCACTAGGATAATAGATCATAAATATTCTCACTACAAACACAAAATTGATAACTGTCTGAGGTGAAGAATATGTTAATTAGCTTTACTGTAGTAACTATTTATATCTGCAAATGTATGTCAAAACACCATGTTGGATATATTAAACTTACCCAGTATTTATGTGTCAATTATACCTCAATAAATCTAAAAAAAGAAATTTTAACAAAAATTTCTTAAAGTAGAAATATTTCTAATTTAATAATTTATCATTTTTTTTTTTTTACTTCAAAGACAATTTTGGCTTAATGCAAAACCTTGAGAATCAGGGATAAGTATGGAAAAACAATAGCATTATAATTTATCACAACGAAAGCACATCTAAACTCTAACCATATTTATAGATATAAAGATAAATATAGTTTGTCCTTTATATTTATGGGTTCTGCATTCCATGGATTCTTTACTATAGATAAAACACATTTGGAAAAAACAAAGAATGGTTGCATCTGTACTGAACATGTATAGGCCTTTTTTTTTTTTGCTGTTATTCCCTCAACCATACAGTAGAACAACTGTTTACATAGCACTTACATTTCATTTGATATTCTGGTGCTGTCATAGATACTAATTTTCATCCAGGGTTGCATAACTCCCCATAGTCCTCGTTACATCTTTTGTTATAATGTTGGGTGAGTTAGGCCTCAGGAACAGGCCTCTGACCTTCTTCTGCTCGCTTTTCACTCTAATGTTCCCTTGCCTTTCTGATTGCGGATCTTAAGGCCCTCCCAAGAAAGGTCCGCCCTATATTCTGAGAGTAAGAATGCTGATGTCATGATGCTTCCATAAAAACCCAAGAGGACAAAGTTCAGTGAGCTTTGAGCTTTCAGATAGCTGAACATGTGGAGGTTCCTAGAGGGCGGTAGTTCCCAGGAAGAGCATTGGAGCTCCTAGTACCTTGCCCCTTCCCCCATACCTCATGCTACACATCCATTCTTCTGTATCTTTTGCTATATCCTTTATATTAAGCCAGTAAAATTAGTGTTTTCCTGAGTTCTGTAAGCTGCTCCAGAAAATTAAACCCAAAGAGGGGGTCATAGGAACTCCAACTTGAAGCCGATGGGTCAGAAGTTCCTGAGGCTTGGACTTGGGGGGCAGGACAGAGAACAGTCTTGGGGACTGAGCCCTCATTGTGCAATCTGAAACTATCTCCAGGTAGATTGTGTCTGAACTGTATTAGAGCACACCCAGCTGGTGTTAGCTGCTTGGTTTGTGGGGGCAAAAATTCCCCACATACATGGTCACAGAAGTCTTTTGTGTTGATAATTATCATGGTGTGAGAGCACAGAAAAAATAGAGTTTTCCCTACATAGGTATTATTATTTTTTATTATCATTATTGTACTTTAAGTTCTAGGGTACATGTGCATAACGTGCAGGTTTGTTACATATGTATACTTGTGCCATGTTGGTGTGCTGCACCCATCAACTCATCAGCACCCATCAACTCGTCATTTACATCAGGTATAACTCCCAATGCAATCCCTCCCCCCTCCTCCCTCCCCATCCCCGGTGTGTGATGTTCCCCTTCCCGAATCCAAGTGATCTCATTGTTCAGTTCCCACCTATGAGTGAGAACATGCGGTGTTTGGTTTTCTGTTCTTGCGATAGTTTGCTGAGAATGATGGTTTCCAGCTGCATCCATGTCCCTGTAAAGGACACAAACTCATCCTTTTTTATGGCTGCATAGTATTCCATGGTGTTTATGTGCCACATTTTCTTAATCCAGTCTGTCACTGATGGACATTTGGGTTGCTTCCAAGTCTTTGCTATTGTAAATAGTGCCGCAATAAACATACGTGTGCATGTGTCTTTATAGCCCCAAGATTTATAATCCTTTGGGTATATACCCAGTAATGGGATGGCTGGGTCATATGGTACTTCTAGTTCTAGATCCTTGAGGAATCGCCATACTGTTTTCCATAATGGTTGAACTAGTTTACAATCCCACCAACAGTGTAAAAGTATTCCTATTTCTCCACATCCTCTCCAGCACCTATTGTTTCCTGACTTTTTAATGATTGCCATTCTAACTGGTGTGAGATGGTATCTCATTGTGGTTTTGATTTGCATTTCTCTGATGGCCAGTGATGATGAGCATTTCTTCATGTGTCTGTTGGCTGTACGAATGTCTTCTTTTGAGAAATGTCTGTTCATATCCTTTGCCCACTTTTTGATGGGGTTGTTTGTCTTTTTCTTGTAAATTTGTTTGAGTTCTTTGTAGGTTCTGGATATTAGCCTTTTGTCTGATGAGTAGATTGCAAAAATTTTCTCCCATTCTGTGGGTTGCCTGTTCACTCTGATGGTAGTTTCTTTTGCTGTGCAGAAGCTCTTTAGTTTAATTAGATCCCATTTGTCAATTTTGGCTTTTGTTACCGTTGCTTTTGGTGTTTTAGACATGAAGTCCTTGCCCATGCCTATGTCCTGAATGGTATTACCTAGGTTTTCTTCTAGGGTTTTTATGGTATTAGGTCTAACATTTAAGTCTCTAATCCTTCTTGAATTAATTTTCGTATAAGGAGTAAGGAAAGGATCCAGTTTCAGCTTTCTACTTATGGCTAGCTAATTTTCCCAGCACCGTTTATTAAATAGGGAATCCTTTCCCCATTTCTTGTTTTTCTCAGGTTTGTCAAACCTACACAGGTATTATAAGTAATCTAGAGATCATTTTAAAATGTCTGTAGGTTATATGCAAATAGCACACCATTCTACATAAGAAACTTGAGCATCGATGGATTTTGCTATCTGTAGGGAATTAAATTAGTCCTTTACAGATACTGAGGGACAATGATATGTATGTGTGTGTGTCTGTATTTGTGTGTATATATATATAATTTTAAATAAAATTGGTACTATAGTAATGTAATTCCTATATTATTTTAAACTTAGCAATATATCCTAAATGTATTATATTCTCGAAGGTTTTGATTATGTTTATAAAAGACTGTGACATTTATTGTTATTATTTTAATATTCCTATGAAAATAATGCACAAAAACAATTTAACATAGATGTTTATGCTTATAATGTATTAAGGAAAACCATATTTAAAGTAATTATTGGCTGAAGAATAAACACACTCAGGCTTTTGTTATATATTCCCTGATTATCTTTTAAAAATCTTTAGCAAATAATCTTAATAAAATTATTTTGTAATTTTTCTAATATTGTTCTTTCTGAAAGGTAATAAATGCAAATGTCCCAATTAACATTTATGTGATTGTTATAAACTTGAATTTTAAAATATTTATATTTTAATTACAGAGCTTCTTAGTATGAATTGTCTGATCCTATCCATTATACATATTTTTTATGTTTTCTATTTTGCATTTCTGTTTATTATCTTCTTAATGATATATTATAGTATGTTTTTGTTTTTTTGTATCCAACAAAACTACCCAGATTTCAATACAATTCTCTATAATTAAAATTCCACCCCTTGCTCAATAAATTTTAGATAATCATAACCTCAATAAGAAACAAGAAAAATGATGAGGCAAGTCAACCAATTTGAAAATAAACAATAAAAATTGAAGATATAAAAATAAGTCTAGATAAAAATATATATATTTAAAAAATTTTCTAAGTTGCAACCAAACACTTGGAATGAAATTTTCAAAGAATAAAAAATCCAGTCCACACTATGAAATATTAAAATCAGTATTGTGGAGGGGAAAATTTGGTGACTTCTGAGAATACATCGAAACTACAAGAGAAAATTAATTAATATAAAGTTGATAGATATTCAATATTTAGGAAACTGTCCTAGAAGAAGGAATCAGAAAAAGTGATTTTGAAGGAATCAGAAAAAAGAAGCAATATTTGAAGAGATAGTACAAGTATAACTTTATGGGTTGAAAATAAAGTGATATCTTCAAATGGAAAAGATTGATAATGACAAAGATGACCACAAGATGATGCCAATAGTAGTTGTCAATACCTTTTGAGTTTATAAAATGTGCACAACTCAATAATAAGACACCTGTCTTTGTACATGTTACTTAACCCTCAAAACCACATTTTAAGGTACATATTTTTAAATGAAAAATGAATTCTTAAATATATTGTGTAATATCACAACCAGTTCAGTATAAACACAAAAGTTTAAACAGATTTAGCCATTTTCATTTCACATATTTTTATTCATCACATATTGGGTTGCTACATTTACATAAGTTTTTAATTTTAAAGATAAAGAAAATAGCAGACAGCTTAAATTCATGCATTTATACATTAAAAAGAATAAAGGTGACCTCAGAATTTTCTACGATAGTACAATGGCAGGACATGTGTATCATAGATACAACGGGAGACTTTATAACAACATAAAATGGTTAAATAAAACTTGTAAAGAATACATTCAGTTAAAATATTAAAGTGATTGTATTAGTCATGGTTCTCCAGAAAAACAGAACTAATAGGAGAGTATATATACATATATAATATTACATTATATTATATATACCTGTATGCACCTATGTATATATGCATTCACATATATGCATATATATACACATATAGATACATATACACATACATGTATACATATACATATACACACATATGTACATAATAAGAAATGTGTTTACGTAATATTACTGAGGTTGAAATCTTCCATGATCTGCCATCTGAAACCTGGAAAGCCAGGAAAGCAGGTGGTATAGTTCCAGCCTGAATCTGAAACTCTGAGAACTAGGAATCCCAATGGTGTATTTCTCAGAAGACACATATTGCCGCTCAAGCAGTTCATCAGAGAGTGTGAATTCTCCCTTCTTCCATCTTTTCATTTCATTCACTTCTCAAAAGATTGAATGATATCCACTCACACTGGGGAAGGCAATAGCTTTATACAGTCTACATTCAAATGCTAATCTCAAACAGTGACACCTTCACAGATACACCCAGAAAGAATATTTAACCAAATATTATTGGAGCATCCTATAATCCGGTCAAGTTGACACATAAAATTAACCAACACAATACTCAATTATGTAGAATATTTCATCTACTTATTATAAATAAAACTTGTTCCATATTCTTGTCTGAATAACTATGCCTAAAAGAAAGGAATATATAAAGCCTAAAAATGAATGATGCTATTTTTATCACTCTTAGCTTCATCAGGCTAAACTCAACATACTGCCAGGGTTCTGTTCCTTTTCAGGGATTGAAAGGAGAATCCATTTCCTTGCCTTTCCCAACTTCTAGAAGCTGCCTATGTACTTAGCCTTGAGGTAACATTCCTCCATTTATAAGCCAGCAACATCAGGCCAAGTCCTTCTCACGCTGCAATTTCTCAGGTTCTCTCTTCATCTTCCCTCTTAAATCTGTAACAACCTTTGAGATTACATTGAGCCCGCTTAGGTAAACTAAGAAAGTCTCCCCATTTTAATGTCAGTTGACTAGCAAGATCTATCAGTCACCTTCATTCCTTTTTGCCATGTATGTAGCTATCACATGTTGCACAGATTAGGCTGTGCGCGTTATTCCAGAACTGTTATTCTGCCCAACATTCTAGGCTTTGGTTCCCAAAGAGTCACATCTATCCCACATGCAAAATGCATTCATTCCACCCAAGGTCACTCAAAATCTCGATGAATTATAGCATCGGCTCAAGTTCAAAATATCATCTGAGTCACATCAGCTTAAAAGTCTCAAATCTCACCATCTATATAATGCAAAATATGTGTGGATGAGGCCAGGGATATAATTCATTGTGGGGTGTAATTCCTCTCTTTTACTCTATTATGATTCCAGTTTGTCTTTGAGTAGAATTATCAGACTATGAAAGATAGGGCTCATATTAAAAAGTGCAAGTTGAAAACACTGTTGTGTAAGAAAGTTGGTTATGTGTAACATGATTTAGAGTCTGTGAGTGCTATGTTCCTCCCAACAAACCATGAAAGAGTAAAGACTGAGTGCAGTCATTCAATACCTTTTAAATCACCAGGTGATAGAACGAGGACAAAATAGTATACATAAACAGATATCTTGACTCCCTAAGTGATGGAAATTTTTGATTTTTCTTACCATGTTTTGATGGATGTAGTTTAATAGGAAATATTTTTGAAGATTAAATTACTCAATAGAAAGCAAAACAGAGATCTCTAGAGTCTAGAATGAGTTCGCTATAGATAAATCGATAAAAACCAATTTCAAACCAATTTTCCCTAGATAATTTTATCAAACTAATAAATTAGAAAAAAATTATAGTTTTGATAAAACGTTTAATAAATGTGATTTATATCACAATGTAGGTAGGTATACTTGTAACGAGTTAAAAGACTTCTCATAAAATAAGCATAGGTTAAAATGTTGTGTGCCTAATGGAACACCATGATATGCCCTCAATTTAATATTTCAACCAGTGATTTCTATAAAGACATTTATGGCATGGTAGTAAAATGGATGAAGCATGTCAAACTGAGCAGTGTACTCAAGATATTACATAAAAACTTCTAGACTTTAACTGATTCATTTCTATTCTGCAACAAACATTATTTAATATGAGGTAGAGACTTAAAGTACAACATAGTAAGGTTTAAAGAAACTTGGATTGTTTTACTGGCAAATAAAATTTTGAGATAATACAAAGACTGTATGAAACTATTTAAGACCTGGGATTTTTAATAAGTCATAAATATATTTTATTTACTTCTTTAACTCATTGCATAAATATTTATTGAATGATTATTTTTATGCTAAATGCCAGATAGAAATAGGTACTTACTGGAGAGCAAAAGTAGACACAGTTGCACAGTTGTCTACTTATCTAATAAAACTTATATTTTAATAGGAAAAATAGGTACATTTATTTAAAAAATAAATAACACTGTCACCACAATATGAACTATAAATGCATTATATTTTGCTGTGATAATCTATGAAAAGAGGATTAACCCACAAAAATCAGAAAAAGAAGTCACTGAGCTAGAGCTTAAAGACATACTTAGGAGTTAAAATCAAAGAAGAAAGAAGGAATTTTCAGAAAAGAAAATAACATGCCCAAAGGCCTTTGGGTAAGATCAAGCTAAGAGCATCTAAGATACTAAAAAATAACAGTGCAACTGAAGTCCATAGCCTGCTGAAGAACTCTATTATAGAAGATAAATAATAATGTGAAGAAAAACTTTGTAAAAGCTACTGCCTTCTACTAATCTTTATGGGGTTTCATAAACACCGACTTCCTATCAATGGAGGCTTTAAGCAGTGATACAGCAAGGCTTGCTTTGGGGTGAGCACTCAGCACTCAGCCTTTTTGCTTTTATCAATTGTTTTTACTTGCAGTTAATCGAGTATTTTTATACTCTTATTTGATTTGTTATTGAATTAAATGAAATTTCCAGCACTGGATGAAGCATATCTCCTCAAATTCTTCCAAATTAGAGGTATTATATATTATATTTTTTTCTGTAGCAAGTATGATCAGGGGATGGAGTGCTCTGTGTTACTCTTAAAGAGCACAGCTTTGCTACAGCTGTGTTTAAACTAACTCTAGTATATTTTTTTTCTTGGCAGGATCATGCTTTGTTACTTACTTAAAACCAGATTCCTAGATTTTCAGTTTCTGGTTCAGCATATAAGAAGCTTGGAAGTTGCCAGTTTATCCTAACAACTAAAAGGCTGTATAAACTGAAAACCCAATAATGGCTCTTAGATTTATAGGATAAGTGAAGTCACAAGACAAACAGTTATCCCACTCCCAACTGGAGAAATTGACAGAAGAATACAGAGAATTGCAACTTACTGAAGCAGAAACTCACTGGTAGCAACCTTCATGGGAATCGGTGACCAGGTACAACAACCTGAACTCCAGTTGTTGAATTGCCGGAGGCTCAATGTGGACCAATTTGAGAGTTAAAAATCACCAGGAAAATGAATCCCAGTCATACAGAGAAGAACACTTGTGAGTTTTACTTCTAGGAGCTATACAACATCTACACAGAGAATATCGGAGAAACATCTTCGTGTGTTTCCAGCAGGCCAAGGGGAAAAGAAACTGTTTTGAAATACATCATCTATCTCATTCTTAACAAAGTCTATCTTCACAAGAAACAATTTAACTAGAACCTAACCTGCTGGGGTTTTATCAGAGTCTAACTGACCTGAGAGAAGAGAAATATCCAACCTCAGCGTACTGTAGTCATCTTGTCTTACCTATGGGAGTAAAGCAGGCAGGAGAGGCAAGGTGAAAACAAAACAAAACAAAAACTCAGGAGCATGCTTGAAGTTTAAAATTCAGACGTATAGACTCACTAAAAAATGGAGTCCTAATCATAGGACTAGAAAATGCTTCCCCTTTGCCACGCTTTAGCACTATATTATGAAGGACTTTTTTATACCAATTTCTTTCACCCAGTGCATGATATCTGGCTATCAAGAAAACATTACAAGACTTACTAAAATGCAAAAAATACAGTTTGAAATTAAGAGCAAGCATCAAAGCAAGAACTCAGATACGGAAGGAATGTTGAAATTATCAGAATGGGAATTTAAAATAAATATGATTAATATGCTGAGGACTCTAATGGAAAAGTGGACAGCATGCAGGAACAGATGGGAAATGTAGGCAAATAAATGGAAATTCTAAGAAAGAACCAAAAAGTAATGTTAAAAATCTAGATTCTTCTCACGTTAGATGCTGTTTGAAAACCTATAATGTTGCTCACAGATAAAATATTAAAGTATGAAATTATTTTAAATCAGACATAATGAAATGATTTTAAATCAAAAATATTTACTATAATAATATAATATTTAAAATAATTTAAATTAGAAATAAATCAGATTTATATAAACTATAGAAAATAAAGTAAGGGACTTTTATTAGTTCGTTTTCACACTGCTATAAAAAACTATCTGGCTGGGCACAGTGGCTCATTCCTGTATACCCTTTGGGAGCACTTTGGGAGGCTGAGGCCAGATGGATCGCTTGAGGCCAGAAATTCGTGACCAACCTGGCCAACATTGCAAAGTCCTGTCTCTACTAAAAATTACAAAAATTAGCTGGGTGTGGTGACATGTGCCTGTAATCCCTGCTACTCTGGAGACTGAGGTGGGAGAATTGCTTGAACCCAGAAGGCAGAGGTTGCAGTGAGCCGAGATCATGCCACTGAACTCTAGCCTGGGTGACAGAGCAAGACTCTGTCACAAAAAAAAAAAAAAAAAGAAAAATGACTGAGTAATTTATGAAGAAAAAGAGATTTAATTGACTCATAGTTCTGCAGGCTTAACAGGAAGCATGACTGGGACACCCCAGGAACCTTACATGGTGGAAGTCAAAGGGGAAACAAGCATTTCTTACCATGACAGAGCAGGAGAGGGAAAAAGAAGGGGGAAGTGCCCTTTTAAACCATCAAATCTCACTCTCATAAGAACAGCAAGGGGGAAATTCGCCTCCCACCAGGTCCTTCCTCTGACATGTGGAAACCACATGTGGAATTACAATTCCACATAAGATTTGGGTTGGGACACAGAGCCAAACCATATCAGAATTATTCCCACATTATTGTATGAGATCAGTATAACCCTGATACTAAAATCTAATGAAGGCAATGCAAAAAAAACTCTCATGAAAAAATATAAAAATGTATAACAAAATATTAGCCAGTCAACTTGCACAATATATAGAAAAGAGAAATACATCATGACCAAGTGCGTTTTGCATCAGCAATGCAATAATCTGGATGATGTCGCATTTACTGAAAGTAAGGATAATTATATGATTTTCGTCATTGAATTATATTGGCACCCTTGTCAAAAATCATTTGACCATATCTGCAAGAGTCCATTAAATTAAGAATAAAGATGACAAGGCTATTCAGTAGAAAACGGAAAGTCTCCCAACGAATTGGATTGGTACAGCTAGATAAATATTTGGGAAAAATTAATAATTCTTGAAGCTTACTTCACACCATGAACAAATATTAATTTGAAAATAAAATTCAGATAATTGAATATAAAACAATATAAAAAGAAAAAAGCTTTACAGTTTTGGGGTAAATACATAATTTATGGAATACTGTTTTGAAAATAAAAAGAAGAAAAGTTTTATAAAATAAAAATATTTTGTCCAAATAGTGCACCCGATCATCATGTAATAAATGGAAATATACATCCCTCCAACCAATGAAAGAACTACAAAATTCCAGTAACACTAGGAGAAAATTGTTCTCAGTGCTTGAATAGTCATCAGCATAAAATAGTAAGCCCTGGGAGAATAAAAATAACAATGAAAACAGAGCCAGGTCTTTGAAAATATGAATAAAATGCAGAAATTATTGGCAAAACTATTAGTCTTCACATTGCTACAAAGAATACTTGAGATGTGGTAATTTATAAAGAAAAGAGGTTTATTGACTCAGGGTTGCAACCAGGCTGTACAGGAAGTATGGAAGCATCTACTCTGCTTCGAGGACAGCCTCAGGAAGCTTAGAATTATGGCAGAAGGAGAACGGGAAGCAGGCATGTCTTATATGGCTGGAGCAGGGGCAAGAGAGATGGAGGTGGGAGATGTCACACACTTTGAAACAACCAGATCTCCTGAGAACTGTATCGAACTAACAGCAACAAAGAGATGCGGCTAAACCATTCATGAAAGATTCACGCCTGTGATTCAATGATCTCCCACCAGGCCCCACCTCCAACATTGAGGATTACAACTGAACATAAGATTTGGGTGAGGACATAGATCCAAATCATATCACTGACACAGAAAAGAAGGGAGATGACACAAATTACCAATATTGGAAATGTAATTACATAGGGTGTCATCATAGATCCTGAGACAAAAACCAGGCTACTTAAATTCGAATTCTATATCTGCCCTTATTAATTTATTAACCCTATATCAACCACTTATTAATTTTTGTGTGACCTTGAGAAAATTATTTACCCTCTTGGTGACTAAATTTCTACATTTGTAAAAATAGGGTTGGTTGATTCGTTATAATTGTATTTCTCATACTGAATAAATATTGTTCTAGACCTGAGGATGTAACAGCAAACCACACAAAAATTCTCGGCCTTAAAAAGTACACATATTAATAGGCATGAGGTGTGTATACATTACGCACAAGAAAAAGTAAAATGTATGTTTGTTACATAGCAGAGAATACTAATCAGAAAATAAAGTGAAGAAGGGGTTAGAATTTTGTGAAGATGAGAGGAAGTTGTATTTTAGGTAGGTGAGCTACAAAGTGCTCACTGGAAAGCTGAAGTTTGAGTAATAACCAGAAGGAGATGAATACTTTGGCCTTACAGATACAAAGGGCAGGAGGTTTTCAAGAAGAGGGAAAAGCAAAATGTTCTTTATTAGTACAGTACCTCAGCTTTAGTTAGCTAACACCCTGGCATGACTGTCTGCTAACTGATAGTAACAATAACTATTATTTATTGAGTGCTTAGGATGAACGACATATTCTCAGAAATCTGCAATATTATCTCTATTTAATATACAGAACTAGGTATCAGAGTAATCAAATAGCTTCCCCAAATCAAGCAACTAGAAAAGTAACAGAACAGTTTTAAACCTAGTCTAGAGTCCTACAGCTTCTGCTCATTCTTTCCCTTCAAGCAGAGAGGATGATATCAGTAATTCAACCAGTATTTATTGAACATTGTACTAGGATTTTAGATATGTCAGTGAAAAAAAAAAAAAAAAAAAAAAAACCAGAAAAAAAAAATCCCACATTACTGAGGCTATAATTTTCAATCAAAAAAGATAAAAAGTAAATGTTTTTAAATGATGATTTGGCTGTTTCTCCACCCAAATCTCATCTTGAATTTTAGTCTCCATAATCCTCACGTGTCATGAGAAGGGCCAAGTGAAGACAGTTGAATTGTGGGGGTGGTTTCCCCCATCCTATTCTCATAATAGCTAGGTAGTTTTATAAGGGGCTTCTGCCTTTGCTGGGCACTCATTCTTGTCTCTCCTGCCACCATGTGAAGAAGGACGTGTTTGCTTCCCCTTTTGCCATTATTGTAAGTTTCCTGAGGCCACTACAGCCATGCTGAGCTGTGAGTCAATTAAACTTCTTTCCTTTATAAATTACCCAGTCTCAGGTATGTCTTTATTAGAAATGTGAGAATGGACAAATTCAATAGGTAATTAAGTAGATTACACAGCATATACATATATTGTGTATATATATGTGTATATATATAAATATATATAATTAAAATTATTGACAATTCTAGAAAAAGTAAGGCAGGAAAAAAGGAGACTGGGATAATGAGGTGGGGCTGTACTTATTAATAACTTTTAAATACGTATTTTTTTGAGACAGTTTCACTCTTGTCACTCAGGTTGGAGTGCAGTGGCACAATCTCGGCTCACTGCAGCCTCTGCCTCCTGGGTTCAAGAGATTCTCCTGCCTCAGTCTCTCAAGGAGCTGGGATTACAGGTACCTGCCGCCACGCCCAGCTAATTTTTTGTATTTCTAGTAGAGACGGAGTTTCGCCATGTTGGGCAGGCTGGTCTCCAACTCCTGATCTCATCAGGTGATCCGCCCACCTGGACCTCCCAAAGTGCTGGAATTACAGGCGTGAGCCACCTACACATTGATTAAGCCTAGCTATTCCAACCAATTAGGGTAAAAAACCCTTCAGAAAATATGAGAAATAAGTCTTACCACATAGGGAAACATTTTCTGAAGTAGTAATAGTATGTTACAGTGATGCAAATTTTTTACAGTCTTTTTTTTTTCTTTTGAGACGAGTCTCGCTCTGTCGCCCAGGCTGGAATGCAGTGGCCGGATCTCAGCTCACTGCAAGCTCCGCCTCCCGGATTTACGGCATTCTCCTGCCTCAGCCTCCTGAGTAGCTGGGACTACAGACGCCCACTACCTCGCCCGGCTAGTTTTTTTGTATTTTTTAGTAGAGACGGGGTTTCACCGTGTTAGCCAGGATGGTCTGGATCTCCTGACCTCATGATCCGCCCATCTTTAGAAAAACTAAAGAGGGGAGCAAGGGAAGTCTGCCCTTGGAAGCAGCATAACTAACTGTGCATGTGTGTGTTTGTGTGTATAAAAATACTTAAATATACACACATCCATCCATCAATAGACTTACATATACACACATATGCATGCACACATTATGCACATACATAATACGTAAATTAAAACATGCATATAAACTTAAAAATATGTATTTTATTAATATAAATATTTGTTTTATGTAGACATTTATTTCATAATGATTAATTAATGACATCTGTAATCTCCAAAGTATGAGAGAAATATGTCTTTAAAGTTAGTAGGGCAGTTTCACTTGAAGTTATTTAGACTAGATAAAACTGCAATGCAAAAAAGAAAAAAGTGATTTACTCTAAATTTCACTAAATGGTATCTTTATGGCTTTTAGAATTTCAGTAATAGGCTTCTTCCTCAAATAGAAAAACCTCAGTGTAAAAGAATTCTCCCCTGGGTAACATTTAACTTTCTTAGGCAGAATAGAAAGTGTCAATGACAAAATGGTATAAATACAGTTTCAAAGAATATAGTCTACCATCACAGCCTGTTTGAAAAATCATTATTTGAAAGGGAGAAAAAAAGGCAATAACATTAATGATCAAAAAACAAGGCTGGTGTTTGTCCTTTGGTTTGGTCCTTCTTTGTTCTTTGGTTTTCTTCTGATTGTAGCCTCTTCATCTGCATCAAAATACATGATCACAAGCTTCTGCTTACTCCAAGCACAGAGCTGCTTATTCATATGGCTTTGGAAAAAATAGTAATGCAAGCCTACATCTCCTTTCACCAATGCCAAGGGTCTTTAATGCAAAGCTTAGAACGCTTTGCTCATTGACATCAAACCAGTTAGGAATATTTATTTCAATGAATAGTCCCACAGTTGTTAGAAATGACCTTCGTATTTCAAAAATTCAAATGGCAGAAGAAGAGAGTTAAGCTGTGAGTAGTGGTGGAATTGGAAATGGCATCTCCCTCCTTTCTCCGCCTCAGTCCATGAGGATTTCAAAAGGCAATAATCATTTTGATGTGCAAACAAAAAGCTTGAGACCATTCTCTCTCTGTCTCTGTCTCTGTCTCTCTCTCTCTCTCTCGTCAGGGTCTTTCTCTGTCACCCAAATTGTACTGCAGTGGCACAGTCATAACTCACTCAGTCTCGAACTCCTGAGCTTAAGCTATCCTCCAGCCTATGCCTTCCAAAGTGTTGGAATTACAGGCATGATACACTGCACCCAGTCTAGAAAGTGTTCTCAATGAGGTCATCAACATTTTGTCACTTTTATTTCTAATGATTTGTTTTATTGTCATTTTAGTATGTTAAAATTTATAATTTTAATCATTCTAAAATAAATTTATATCTGTAGTTTGTTGAGCATTTGTATTTCTCTTGTGAAGCTTCAGCTCATATATGTTTCTCACGTTTTTACTAGGTTGTTTGTCTTTTTCTTATGGATTTATAAGACTGCTCTTACATTAATGTGTTTCTGATGACGTTTTGCAAATATTCTCTACCAATTACTGGCTTGTGTTTTCACTTTTATAAAGGAGCATTTTTTTTTTCATCAACCTTAGCCCTTAGCTTTAATGAGGTCAAATTTATTAGTTTGTCTTATGTTTACTGTTTTTGCTGTTTTTGTTATTGTTACTGTTTAAATAGTATCTACTCCTATACTTGTTAAAAATCAGGGAATTCAAAACACAATCAAAAGAAATGTTATTTAACATTAACTCAGTTGATGCAAATTAAGAATTTTTATAATAAGTGTTGAATCAGATATGGACTAAATGTATCTCTTATATATTGATATAGGGCATGTTAATTTTTGTAACTCATTTGGAAAATATTTTAACATAATCTTGTAAAGATTTTTAATTTGTGTACCTTAGGAAATAGCAATTACGTTCCCAGAAAACACCTAAAAAACTATTGGCCATGATTCCTAGGATGTACATACATGAATATCCATAGAAACATTATTTATAATAACAAAAATGAAAGTCACCAAAATGCTCACTGTTATAATGATGAGCAAGTACATAGTAGTTTGACTAACAATGGATTATTATACTACAATGAAAATATGCAATAACATGATTGACTCTTACGTAACATAATATTGTGTGCCAAAAAATTTAAAAACTACTCATAGTACAATAACTTTTGTATCAGCTAGGAAAATTTAGAGTCATGTATAAACTGTATATCTGTAATAAAGTCATATTATTATAAAATCAGTGGGATATGCAATATAAAATTCCAAAGAATGGTGGTCTGGGTCTAGAGTGTTGAAGCTAGAGGCAAAATATTTCATTAGAGGAGAAGCACATAAACAGGTCTAATGATAGAATACTATTCTATTTCTTTAGTAAGTATCAGGTGCTTTTGTATGCACTACATTTTATAACAAATTCATAAATAATACGGGTCACGTTGGGGCCAAATATAACACTGTGTGATGAACCAACTAGAATGAAAAAGCAAATCTGATACCCAAAGAAAAAATAATACACATGTATTTTAATGAATGGCATAAAATAACATGTAAAATGTCTCACTTACCTTGCCCATCTGATACCACTCCCTGGAGACATGCCACTATAACAATCCATCCAGAAATGTTTAGTATATAAACATATATATATCATCAAATAGTATGCCATATCATGTTGTATTTCAGCATTCCAGAGAATATTTGAATAACTTAAAGATGAAAACCTTGCAACTTAGCATATATACTTTCCTTTTAAATCTCTATCTCTCTATCACCATCTCAATCTCTATCTGTGCATGAGAGAGACAGATAAAAAGAGAGAGAGAAGCAGAATGTGGGAATTGGGGAAGAGGAGGAGAGGGTGAGGGGGAGAGAGAAAGAGAGTGAGGATGAACGTGGAGAACATTTTATATACTCAAACTATTTACATTTGCCTCACCTCACTACTGTGTTCTTCAGGAAACCCAGTCTATTGAAACATTCTAGTCACTCTCCCATAAATACCAAGCAGCTATACATTTCATAGGAGAAAACTTAGAGAAACGATATGAATATATTCTAATATTTACGTATATGTTTATGGAAAATGTGATTCCAGTATATTTAAAAATTGTGTTTATATGTTTATATAGGTATTGATAAATACAATTTCAGATGTAGATATAGGTAAAGATATATATATATATATATATATATATATATATATATATATATATGCATAATAGAGAGTTAGTTGTAAGGATACACTCCGAAATATTAACTGTAGTAACATCTGAGTATATAATAGAATTGTGAAACATTTATCTTTTCTGTCATGCCCTATATCTTTAATATTGTCTCTAATTAGTGGGAATTAAGTTTATAATAAAAATAGACATCATTATTACTTAAGAAAACATTCATTCTTATGAGCAATCAAATATATTAAAGAGTACTGTGTTTTATGTATGAAATTAGCAAACACTAATACATCCAGCTGTAAAAGACACTGAAAAATCCAATATTCATTTATTGCTAATGGCTACATTAATTGGCCCAATTAAAAGAGAAGACAATCAAAAATTCATATCCTTTGATCCTGCATATCAACTTTCAGCAGGCAATGCCCCGCCTCCAAATAATACAATATAGAATAATCAAAAGGAAAGAAAAAATAATCTGCATATACAAACTTTTCATGATGAGTCATAAACTGCCAGATATTTTATGTTCTTATTACAAAGCAAATATTTAGTATAAGATACCTTTGTAATAGATTGAACAATCATTAAAAATGCTAATGAAGCCACTAATAGTTTAAAAAGTTCATAAGTGCTAAGAGCAGAAGGCATCTTTGAAGTTACGTGATTGCTTACATAAAAATGTGTGAGGAGGGTACAATCAGATTGGGCACAATCCTACAGTCAAGGGTTTAAAACCTAATTTGGTTGGCAATAAATGAAATACAGAAGTTTCTCAAATTTACATTTTATTCAATTTTGTTTTTTTATATGCCAGATTGGAAAACGGAAAACAAGACTTTTGACATTTGCATCATGACTGAATATGCACACAATTTTCTAGACATGGCCTTTTGAAACCAAATGAAAGTCCTTTAAAAATTAATTCATGCAAATTGAAATAATAACAATAATAACAAAATTTTAGTTACATAACTGAATCAATTCTCTCACTCCAAATTAAATAAATAAGTACAATAAAATAAAGTAAAATAAATAAAGGGAGAAATAATGCTAAGGTCAGTCATTTATTCTTCAAGGAAATAACACAGTTCAAATATAAAGACATTCTTACTATTTACTTTTGCCTGTCCTTGGGCTGGTTATACGACTGTCCCATCCTCAATTTTGCCATTGTGTGCATTTACTTTTGTGTATGTGTGTGTGCATGTGTGTATGTGTGTGTGTGTGTGAGAGAGAGAGAGAGAGAGAGAGAGAGACAGTGGGAGGGGAGAGACAGATTAAATTAAATTACCCATATAACTTTCTGGTGTTGGCACAGAATAAGTGCTAAAAAAAAACTGATGTCATATCCATTCGTCAGCAATGTAAAAACGACTTCTGACAAAGGTTTTTAAATATACATGACCTAGAATTTGAACATAAATAGATTATTAACCTAAATAACAAAATTAATCGTGAATGAGAATTTTTTCATTTTCCAAAGCTATACTTACAGTCACTGATTTGCCTCACATGTCAGTATGACAAGCTTTGGCTTTGTAGATGTTTTCAGTGTTAATCTTTAAAGGAAAAATAAAAAGTCCAAAAACAAAAAACATATGAAGACACACACCATATTTTTGTTCTCTGAATCTTGTTTTCCTTTATTCAATCTGCATGTCGGTTTATTTGGCTAGATCTTCTCAAAACAACACATTGTTTTCTTTTTTCTTCAGAGTGATGTTTCTTCCTTCATTCTAAATTAAAGTAATCTAAATACTAAAATGAAAATCCTGTTACATAAATTCAAAAAAATCCATTCTATACTTATGGAAAAACATATCACAAAGCTCGGCAGGATATACTTTTTTTTTTTTAAAGGCTGAACTTTTGGAGTCAAATTTTAAAATATAGCTTCACAAAGGTGTTTTAACAATTCTCAATATGATAAGGATTCTTCTCAAAAAAGTGGTATATACTAAATTTTCATAATTATTTTGTTTATTTTCCAATTGGAAACGTGATAATTCCATTATCTGATTTATGACCAATCTTTTAGTCTTTTGTTTATGCATTCAATAAATGGGGAGGAATTGTGGGTTGGTTGATTATAATCACCAGTAATACATCAGTATCAATAAAATAGAATCTGTACTACAATCACATTTGTATCAGTTTTTTATTGCTGCTTTACCAAATTACCAGACATTTAGTGGTTTACACTATACAACATTTAAAATATAAAAATTTTAAATTTTAAAAACATAAAGCTCTTGTGGTTCTGGAGATCAGAAGTCTAAACTCAAGACTTCTGAATTATTCCTCTTCCAGAATTTTCTTTCAGAATGTTCATAGGATATTCCATTTCTTTACCTTTTTCAGCTTCTGGAGATTGCCTTCATTCCTTGGTTCAGGGCCCCCTTCCTTGAGTTACTGAGAGAACGGAGCCTCTTGCTTCTTTCATCACATCTCATCACATCTTTGGCTTCTAACACTTATCCTTTCTGCTCAGTTTTATAAAGATACCTGTAACTACATTGGGCCCACTTAGATAACTAAGAATAATCCCTCCTTTATCAAGATCCTTTACTTAATCACATATGTGAAGTCATTTTTATCATGTAAAGCAATATATTCACAGATTTTTGGTGGAGATTTGGATTTAGACATCTTTGGGCAGACATTATTTAGTCAACCAGAGAATTTATTATCAAGAATTACTTTTGAAAACCTGCACAATTCCATTTTCTGAAGTATTTCAGTTTTCATAAAGTGGAAAATAAATAAGCATGTGATTGTAATGTAGTATGTTATGACTGGTAGAATGTTGAGAGATCGAAATTCTGTGGTGATACAGATATAGATTGAATTTGAGTTCTAACATTTTCTAATTGTGGGAAGTTAGGAAATTTCCTTCACCTCTTTCTAAGCCTTAGTTTCCTCATGTGTAAAATGGGGATAATAAGAGTACCTACTTTGGAGGCTTGCACAAAGGAACTCATGCATAGAAAGATCAAAAAAATTTCTGGTGAATTCTAAAAGTTCAATGAGGTTTTCTTATTGTCTTCATTAATATAATTATTAGATTGGGGAAATATAGACCAATATAAATGGACAGAACATGGATATGTCAAAGACTGTGTCATGAAAAATACTTTATGGAAACAGTAAATCTGAAATGGATTGTTAGATAACCAGTTTTCCTCCATATATATCCACATCGAGAATTTGAATATCATCTTAGAAGGCAAAACAGATTCTTGAGGAAATAGAACAGAGGGGGGAAAATGGGAGAAGGAAAAAAGGAAGAGAAAAGAAAGCAAGAAAAAAGTAAAAGAAAGAGAAAAGATGTACCTAGATGGTTGGCAGTTGCTCTATAAGGCAGATTGAATTTTTGTCCCTATTAGTCTATTTGCATTGCCATAAAGGAATAGCTAAAATTGGCAATTTATAAAGCAAAGAGGTTTATTTGGCTTATATTTCCTCAGTGTGTACATGAAGCACAGTGCCACCTCTGCTTCTAGTGATCACTTAGCAAGTTTACAATCATGGTGAAAAGCCAAGGGAAGCCATTTTCTGTCACGTGGCAAGAGAGGGAGCAAAAGAGAAACGGAGGAGTTGCCAGGCTCTTTTAAACAACCAGATCTCATGTGAACTCATAGAATGAGAATTCTTTCACTGTCTTGGGGACAATGCCAAGATGTTCATGAAGGATCTGACCCCATGACCCAAACACCTCCCTCCCACTAGGCCCACCTTTTACATTAGAGGTCACATTTCAACATGAGATTTGGAGGGGACAAAACATTTGAACTGTATCAATGGTCCTTTTGTTTTGTTTTTCTTTACTTCTTCATTTTTTTACCGCTTTCTGTATCCATGTTCTTTTTCTTGTTACTACTGCCCCTCCTCAAGAGGCTAAGTATACTATCCTGTCCCTATGGTGTGAGCTCAGTGAGGTAAGTTGCTTCACCCAATGGAAGCTGGTAGTGAGACATCCCATGCCTTGGCCTTAATAAACAACATAGAAATATATGTTGAAATCATCAGTGGTTGCTTTGCTGGGTAGCAATCAACCAACGCATCTCAGTGGAATACATAATAGGCATCTATTCCACTTAGAGTGGGCTCAGCTAAATGGCTGTAAGCTACAGGCTGTTTCTGTGAATGCTGCATGTGTTTCCCATCCTACTTGGATCAACAGCCTTTCTGGGGCTTGTTCTTCTCAAGGCAAGACAGAGGCAAAAGTGGGCAAGTAAAATATATATAGAATATGTATGTATATATGTAAAATACATATATTTATGTATTTATACATATATTCATATATATTTATTCCATGCTTTGGCCTTAATAAACAACATATATATATAGCCTCAATAAACATATATGTTGCCTTAATAAACAACATATAATATATATTTATATATAAAAATATATATAATATATGTGGCCTTAATAAACATACATATTGCCTTAATAAACAACATATAAATATATGTTGTTTATATATTGCCTTGATAAACAACATATGAATATATTATAGATATAAATATATGTTATTTATCAAGACAATATATATATGTTGTTTATTAAGGCCAAGGCATGGAATATATAAATATATATGTATAAGTATAGAAATGTAAATATATATATTCTACATATATGCATACACATATTTATATGTTGTTTATTAAGGCAATATGTATATGTTTATTTTATATATGTCTATGTATAAGGCAATATGTATATGTATATGTTTATTATATATAATATATATTTATGTGTTGTTTATTAAGGCAATATGTATATGTTTATTAAGGCTATATATGTTGTATGTATATATGTAAAATATATGTTATATATTTTATATATGAATATATAATATATGTATATATTTATATAAATATGTATATTTATATAATATATAAAATATATGTATAAATATAAACATGTAATATATAAATATATATTTTACATGTAAATATATATTAAACATGTAAATATATAAATATATATTTTACATATATACATACATATTCTATATATATTTTACTTGCCCACTTTTGCGTCTGTCATTGCCTTGAGAAGAACAGGCCCCAGAAAGGCTGTTGATCCAAGAAGGATGGGAAACACATGCAGCATTCACAGAAACATACTTGAGTTTGTGGAAAAATCAGAAAGTGACCAAAGCCTTGAATTCAGTATTTTTCCACAATACCAGGTTATCTCTTTTTAGATACAAACATAAGCCAAACATACTTTAATCTTTTTGTATTCCCCTTATTTTTTCAAGGGTGCAAATTAGGCTACTTGAGAATAAAATATCATGAGTGTCTATTGTTATGATTATGCTTCTAACAGAAGAAAGTGTAATCTACTTCAATAAAATGATTTGAGAATCTTCATAAAAAGATGCTATTGACACATCTATTTTAATTGCCTTATTTCTATTTATAAAGCAGAGTAATGGAAACTACTCGGAATATTTGTCTGTACTAATTCCTGCTAGCTCAAGAATTCTTATTTTTAAGATACTGCTTTATTTAACAACATTATTTTTCTTCAATTAGCCATCATCTCACCTTCTCAAAGTATCCTCTTTTATCAGTGTGTTTTCACACTGCTGTAAAGACACTGCCTGAGACTGGGCAATTTATAAACAAGAGAGGTTTAATTGACCTACAGTTCCACATGGGTGGAGAGGCCTCAGGAACCATAATCATGGTGGAAGGCAAAAGGAAAGCAAGGCATGCCTTCCATGGTGGCAGGAGAGAGAGAGAGCACAGAGGGAATGCCAGATGCTTATCAAACAACCAGATCTCAGGAGAACTTACTATCATGAGAACAGCATGGGGGAGACCACCTCCATGATCTAATCACCCCTCACCAGGCCCCTCCCTTGGCATGTGGGGATTACAATTAGAGATGAGATTTGGGTGGTGACACAAAACCAAACCATATCACCTCTCTTTACTGTACAATATTAGGGTCAAATCTATTTCATATCAGAATAAGAGAACCCTTCTTTATATGCGTAACTATGTAAAGTGGACATCTATCAAATGGATAGATTCAAATAAATACAAAATGCTTTTTTTTTTCCATTTAGGCTGTTCCTACAGCAGATATTTGCCAAAGATGTTAAAATATATATTTCTGCAAGAAGATGTGAAAAGTATTAACTGAAACAATTTTTTTTTTCTTTTTCAGGCCAGCTTTTAGTTGTATATTATTTTGACCCAGAGGGGTATAATCCTTTACACCAATATGTAAAATAATTAATTCCAAGCTGCCATTATATTAGAATAAATAGTTAATACTGTCGGCAGGAAATCATTGCCAGCTAATATTGTGACAGAATTAGGCTCAAAATTTCTTATCAGCTTGTTTAGTGAGGGCCTTTCTGTGCTAGTAAAGAAATTAATTTATTGCTTATGGTAAGTGCAGAACTGAAAACCTTGGTTATTGAGATGGACTAATCCAATAACTGGACCATTGAGTTTATATGTAAAATCGACAAGGTAAGTCATTTTTCTCTCTCCAGTTCTCAAACTACTCACAACTTTGTATCTCATTACCATGTAAAATAATGCCTGCAAGGAATTTAATGTCTTAATAAAAAGTAGAGAAGTAGGAAAAGAATCTGTAATAGGTACCTTATAAATGTTATGTATGTAATAATTAAAAATTAAAACAATTTTTACAATCTATTAGAGAGTGAGTTGATTCAATTATGAATATGTAACTTATTTCACTTAAATATTGAGAGAATTTTTTTCTTCTGAATCATTTTTTAAATTATATTCTCCAAAAATGTTTCTTTTTCTTCCTACAACATGGTTTAGAAACTTGCTTTCAAGGATTCATTCATAGCTATATTTAATAGATCATATGTATGGGCACTCCAGGAAACATGATAGGTATAGGCTAGGTTAGTGATAGCCAAGTTATTGTTTACCAATATGCTTCTAATCTAATAATAGAGATAAAACGTGCCCATTTAAAATCATCAATGACTAGACGCTATTTGAAGACAGATGTTGGAGTGAACCAAGGAAAATGATATTGAAATAGGGAAAGAGCTTTCATTCTGCTGAGTAGTATTATAAAGTTCCATGGATAGGAACTGCCATAGTAAGTGAACTGGAAATGTTACAAGAAAAGATATAGAAGCAGTAAACATTTTAGAGTAAATATCATAAATGAGGGATCTCAGTAAAATATTGTATGCAAGCTCAAATAATTTTTAATTACTAAAGTGTGATAAAACCAAAACTATTAAAAGCAGGAAAGGAGGGTGGATAAAATTTAATACCTAAAATATGCCACAAAATAATTCTAATTCTAATTGATAAGCAAATGTCAGTTTAAAGCTTTTTTTTTTTTTAGAAAAATAGACAAAATCAAGATGTGTTTTATGTAGTGGACTGTGCTACAATGCACACAAGATTGGCAACTGAGGAAACCTAGGTTGTAGAATGCATCTAATTCTAATAAGAAATTAGGTAAGTCACAGTGCATTTGATGTACAGGAATGCCATATGCTTAAAAGATGAATTTTGTAAAATAAGGCAAGAAGATATTATTCTTCAACTAGGGTTATCTGTATATGTCAGAAGCCAGGTTGAATTGCTATTTTAGTGGAAATAGCTCAACGACATCTTAGTGGATCCATTACCCTCAATTTAGCCGTGAAAGACAAAATCTTAGGAATAACACCTCTCTTTCCAAAAATCACACAATTTGTTCTCCTCTCCCCATGTAACTAGTCTTTTATTTTCATTCCCTGAACAAGCATGGTTGGACCTACAAACTGTTCTCCTAGCATCCACTCTCTTTCGTCAACTATTCACATTTCAAATATGAATTAAAGTATGCCATTCCTTTTTCTAGATACTGTAGTGATTTATTATTTTTCTTGTAATATTCATCATAAGGTCACAAAAGCCCTTCATAATGTGTCCCCTGCCTACCTCACTAAACTCATCTTGAACTAGTTAATTCCTTTTTCAGCCACAGTGAGTGGCCTTCTTTCAGTATTTTAAATTCAATGTGTTTCTTTTCGACTCATGGTCTTTACACATACAATTTCTTTCGATTTTACCCCTATATGTCTCTATTCAATCACAGCTGCCACAATCAGACGGACAGTGTGAGGACATTTTTTTTTCCTCACATCTGAGGTGTAAACCTTAGCAGCAGATAGTAATTTCAGTATTTATTGATTTTGCGACAGGGTCTCACTTTGTCTTCCAGGCTGGAGTGCAGTGGTGTGATCAGGGCTCACCTCCCTGGCTCAACCTCCCTGGCTCAACCTCCCTGGCTCAAGGGATCCTTCTTTCTCAGCCACTTGAGTAACTGGGACTACAGATGAGTTCGGCTGAGGGTGTTCGGGGAGGAGTTCAGTTGCAGTACAATCCAACTCAAGGGGAAGATCATCTTCCCACTGCATCCCCACATTCTGGCTCCCCATCCACCCTGTTGAGAGCCACCTCCACCAATAAGTAAAACCTCATATTCATCCTTCCAGCCCGTGTGTGCCAAATTTTTCTGGGATGCTGGTCAAGAGTTCGGATACAGAAAGCTGTCACACTGGCTCTCTGCCCAAAGGCAGAGGGTCCATCAAACTGGTTAACCCTTAAAGCCATCTGTGGATGGCAAGGCTAAGAGAGCATTTTAACACTGGTGTTGCAGGAATCCACCCTACCACAGGGTTTGGAGCCCAAAGCGCTTTCTCTAGCTTCTGCACCTGCCCACCTGCATGCTCCTGCTCCTGCAAGGGATTTGAGCAGCAGGCAACCAAACAGGTGAGCCACATCCCTGTCACACATCCTGCAAGGGGGATCAGGGAACTCTCCCATTTAATTAGTCTGGAAAGGCCTTACTGGGTCTACAGTAAAAATAAGCTCTATTAGGGCATTTTTGCACCGGCATAAATAAATACTGGAGACTGGGCAATTTAAAAAAAAAAAAAAAAAAAGGATTAATTGGTTCATGGTTCTGCAGGCTGTACAGCAAGTGTAGGCAATAGACAGCTGCTTAGCTTCTGGTGAGACCTCAGAAAGTTTACAGTCATATCTGAAGACAAAAGGGGAGCTGGCAAGAGTGGGAGTAGGAGAGTGAGGGCAGAGATTCTACAATCTTTTAAACAGTCAGATCTTGTGAGAACTCACTATTGTGAGGACAGTACCAAGTCATTGCAAGGACAGTGACAAGAGGAAAGGCACTAAACTATTTGTGAGAAATTGGCCTTCATGATCCAATCAGCTCCTACCAGGCCCCACTTCCAACACTGGGATTAAAATTCAACAAGAGATTTAAAGGAGACAACATCCAGACTATATCATAAGCCCTACAGTAAAAAATGAAACGAAATATGTCTGTGTTTTAATCGCACATCTGATGAGGGTCAGACCAGTCTTCCAGGGTACTTGTCCACCCTGCTCAGTAACTCAGGTTTTCCATATCAACATGGAGATTTTCCCTAATGACTGTGAAAGTGAAAGAAAGAAGAGAGGTAAGACAGTAAGGACTAAATGCTTAGAAGTGACACATGTTTCTTCTACTCACAGACCATTTGGCAGATCAATTATGTGATCTTTCCTACCCTGAAATGATATAGGAAGTGTTTTCTTTTATGTACCCAAGAAGTAGAGGGAATGAGAGTGGTGGTACTCTATGTGGTATTTTAATTATCAACTGTTATTTCACAATTTCTTGAAAGTATCACATTTAGGGGATGAAAACAGATCCAAATTTGATCCTGTGCCATTCTTGATACTTTACAATTGAAAATGTGTGTTTTAATAAATATGTTCCCTCATTTTATTTTGAGACAGAGTCTTGCTAAGTTGCCCAGGTTGGAATGGAGTGGTGCGATCTTGGCTCACTGCAACCTCTGCCTCCCAGGTTCAAGTAGTTCTCCTGCCTCAGCCTCCCGAATAGCTGGGATTATAGGCATGTGCCACCATGCCCAGCTAATTTTTTTGTATTTTTAGTAGAGACGGGGTTTCACCATGTTAGTCAGAATGGTCTCTATCTCCTGACCTTATGATCCAGCCACCTCGGCCTCCTAGAGTCCTGGGATTACATGCATGAGCCACTGCGCCTGACCTCATATATTTATTTTTTTTCATTAACGTCTTATGGCAACATTATAGATAGTTTGAAATAGCTGTTGATCTGTATTTTTCTTCCAATTCTGTTTACCAAGCTTACCAGCATTGGACTTTACTAGAACATAGGTGTTTAAATATGAGACTAGTTTCTCCTCTGACAGACAACTGCGACATAGGTGATTTTTGATGGACCAATAGGGTGTGGAAGTCACCAACTAAAAGTTTAATGTGAAAAGATTCTGCACATTCTCAGGCATGGAAACAAAAAGCAAACACACAATAAAGGAATGGGAAGATGAGAAACCCTGTCTTATATAATTTTGTATGATATTTATATTGCAGTATAACATACTTTTATGCTAAAATATATACAATTATGATATAATTAGACTACCACTGTGGAATTTGCAATACATTCTAAGCCCAGTATTTTCCTAATGCTAGGAAGCCATTGTTATATAATTTATCAGATATTTGACAACAGCTTACTACAAGAAACAATTCTCATTAAGTGTGTTCATTAAAAGCATAGTGATTATATAAAACTGCAAAGGCAGAAATAACTTAAGTCTTAGACTATGGAAGGTAGAGTCATCTGAATATTAGTTTTTTATGCAAAATATTTGCCTAGTTGGATTTCAATTTTAACCCTTTTTGGGACCAATGTTAATTCATATGACTATTGAAGGAAATTAGGTGGCAGAAAGTAAATCAGCATATATTGCTTTTATAGGTCAGGATATTTGCAGTAATTTGATTCCTGCAACCATACTAAGAGGAACATATTTATGATCTCATTTAACAGATGAAAAAATATGTTTTGAGAAAATGAGTTGGTTTGCAATTTCACATAACTTATAAGTGGAAGAATCAGAGTTTTAACCTCCTTCAGCCTGACCTGTAAATTGCTTTATGCTCTGTCTATTAACGAGGTAAAATAAGAATAATGTGCAAGAAATACCCTGAATATAGTTTTTTGAACAGTATATAGTGTCCCACAGGCAACTTCCCTATCTCTTGGGAACTACATGTGTGTGCATGTGTGTGTGTGTGTGTTTGTGTGCGTACATGTTCACATATTCAGTCAGACTAGTGAGACTAACAATATTTAGTTCTTACTCAAACCAATTTGTTTGACAAAAGTTCTAGGGTGCAAATGTTAACAGTTGACAATATCTTTAGGTCAAAGGATAATTATAGTGAGAGATTAGTTTAGTCACATCAGAGGAAATTCACTTCAGACATTTCTCTTCTGTCAGCTGCAATATTTTGACTTAGGGAATCTAGGCTTTTCTAAAAAGTAAAGAAAGAAATATAAAACAGTACTACATCAGAGGAAAGAATACTGTTCATTTTGGCTGGAATAGATTTATAATTTGCTATTCTCTATTGTAGAACTAAAATCTAATTTTTTTCTTTTCAATTCTTAAAAAAAAAAACAGATTTTTATTTTTTTGCTCAATTGTAGCTACTCTTGCATTGCCATCTAATTCAGACACAGTCTGCAAAAATATTCCACTGGGCAGAGATCCTAGCTAGGCTGAGAATATAGCCAGAGGTTTTTCTGTCTCTCATTAGGATAACAGTGCAGGAATATTGCCACTGTCATAGTCATGATAAATGATTATTATCCATAAATTTCTCTGCATTCTCTAAATTTTACCTTATATCAAGTTAAATTGTAAAAATTATTTATTGGAATCGCATTGTTTTGGCACTAATACATATTAACAGTGATGTTTCACCATCGTTTTCCAATGAGGTATGTCTCAAGAAAGATTTATAAGAAAATAATCCAATCGGAAGACATTTTCTGCAACATCATGGAGCCTCCTGTTTGCAAGGATCCAGGGGAGATATTTTCCCATCACTATATAAAATTACAACCTTTTGCTTACAAAGCAGGTTTTATAGTTTTTTGGATTCTATCTGTAACATAATTTTTTAATCTTGTTTATTCTATGGATTCATGTAACCTACAATGTCCCATACTTCTATAGGTCCCAATCAAGGGTTACCTTGTCACTATGCTAAAGTATCACCTGATCACTCATAGAAAGTAACACCTCTGCGTGGCTCCAGAAATGTATTCCTCTTACCCTGTTTTTGTCTTTATCATTCATTATCAATTATTTGTCAGAGATGCATTTAACTATCTCTCTTTCTCCACTAAATGTAAGATTCATGGAGCCAAGGACTTTATCAAAGTGCTCACTCCGTTATACCTACTGAGAAGCATAGTTTGTGGGGTGCACTGCCAGCTTATTGACTGAATGAATGCAGAATAGCAAGTATGATTTTTTTCTGCCTGATTGTAATATCTAACGTAGCTCAGACCACATTTCCTAAGCTATTAGTGTCTTTATTTTTCCTCAGCAGTTTTCATCT
Organism: Piliocolobus tephrosceles; assembly: GCF_002776525.5. Taxonomy (NCBI): domain Eukaryota; kingdom Metazoa; phylum Chordata; class Mammalia; order Primates; family Cercopithecidae; genus Piliocolobus; species Piliocolobus tephrosceles. The sequence goes on along the minus strand of NC_045446.1, from coordinate 26,719,058 downwards.
GACTGTGCTTTTGCTTCATAAATAGAATATATATTCCTGCACCATAACTGGATCAATTTGAAAGTCTTTGACTCCTTGTTACTCCCTTGTGTGGTTTATCACTAGACATCTTTCCAAACCCACTTATCAGGCAACTTCCATTGAAGAGAGAAGCAGCTGCTCCAAAGAACATTTTCTAGTGACCTGGGACCCGATCAGGAGTTTATCTGTCTCACAAAATTAGCTAGATGGAATGGGAGTACTTACACACCAACTAAACTCTTCTCCATTATGTTTACATGTATTCTTTGTGCTTTATGTAAGACAATGTCTGCACAAAGGATTATACCTTCATGGCATTGCTCCATGATCACCCTTTCAGTTGTCATCATTTCCCTCACCTTATCAGGCAATGCCGTATTTTATTGTATTTGCTTCCGTTCATTTAAAAAAATACTGCCTCAGGGGTCAGGAAGGCAAATTGTAAATCTTGACTCTATTGCTACCAAATAGAGTGACAAAGGCTACAAAGAATATGTATCAAAAAGCACTGCCCTGCATGATCACAGAAAAAAGCCACAAAGTCATTTATCTGCAATTAGTCATAATTTTAAAAAGTCATATTTTAAAAAGCCTTCTTTGGAACATTTGATTAACCTCTTACTGTACTAAAGCTTCATCTCACCTTGGTCCCCTAGCTCAGTGTTGCAATTTTATTGACTAAGCTAGATGCATCCTTGCTCAGTCGATGAGAAACTTGAGATTTCTATTTCTATTCAGTTGTGCCTAGTAGTTCAACAAAGTTTCTTAAGTGAGTGAATAAACTTAGGGGATGGAAGATTTCCTTAAATTTAGGAACTATACGCTTAAAACAATAGCTTGGGAACACTCTTTAGGGGTGATTACATTTATAATCATAACTTTACCGCTTCCATGGTCTAAGGGGCAGAACAAATGGGCTACTTAACAGGTCAACTATGTATGCATTGCATGAGGTTCAGGGATGGCATGCAGCAGAATGATAATACATAATGCAATGAAACTCTGGGTGGTGGGGGCTAAAGAACATATAGAATTTCTAGAAAATTTCTTATATATTCCTCATCTTGTGTCTGTAGTTACAGTATTTGTAAGAATACTTTTAATTGAGGAATTATCATAATTTTAACACTAGATTGGTAAAAATTGTATTTTTAAAATACTTTTGGGTGAGTAATACTAAAATTATTGCAGTGGACCAGAGATATAAATAAAAAAATAAGACTCAAGATGTTTTCAGAAGACAAGCTGTTAATGAGTGTCAATGTAATGATAAAGAAAAATATGAGTTAAATGAAAAAGGAAACTTAATGGCAAGAAAGGAGCTGTGAGGAATAAAAATAGCCATAAGCATTAAAGTTTGTACATTATGAATTCAAGACTTCAAAAAGTGACTTGGCTTGTAGTCACTTGTGATAGTACTTGAAATTTTTAGGCTGGGCGCGGTGGCTCAAGCCTGTAATCCCAGCACTTTGGGAGGCCGAGACGGGCGGATCATGGGGTCAGGAGATCAAGACCATCCTGGCTAACACAGTGAAACCTCATCTCTACTAAAAAAATACAAAAACTAGCCGGGCGAGGTGGCGGGCGCCTGTAGTCCCAGCTACTTGGGAGGCTGAGGCAGGAGAATGGCGTGAACTTGGGAGGCAGAGCTTGCAGTGAGCTGAGATCCGGCCACTGCACTCCAGCCTGGGCGACAGAGTGAGACTCCGTCTCAACAAAAAAAAAAAAAAGAAATTTTTAAAATGAGAAAGAGAGGTAAGGAAAGCAAGTAAAAAGGAAAGAGGGATTTTTTTTTTTTTTTTTATACTTTAAGTTCTAGGGTACATGTGCATAACGTGCAGGTTTGTGACATATGTATACTTGTGCCATGTTGGTGTGCTGCACCCAAAGAGGGATCTTAAATCTAGCCAGAGGAAACACCGATCAGAAACAAAAGTTACATTATAAGTATCTCATTCAACTCTTTCAACAATCATGTTGTGTAAGAATTTATTTTATAAGTGGATACTGAGTATTACTGTATCCACTCCTGAGATCCTAGGTCTTTCTGAAATCTTTAAGGTTATGTAACAATAAAGACATTTTAAATGTCTTTTAGGAAAAGTTCATTTCTTACTTGGCCCAAATAAGGACAACACAATTCATCCTTCTATTCTAGATTATCTTCTTTTCTTATTCCACATGCACCTATTTGGTGAGGTCATCAGTTCTCAAAGTTCTGAGCAATCGACCAATCATCAATAAAACCTAGATCTTCCTTCTGAAATCCAGAAGTATATACTTAGCTGCCTACTGAACATCTTTTTGTGTGTGTGTTCTAAATATTTAACCCAATGCTTTCTAATCCAGAATTCTTTGCCTTCCCTCACTGTTTGCTCGCCATTCACTATTGCTTGTTTAAGAAAATGGTGCTGCCATTGCCTAAGTGTTCAAGTCAGAAATGAGACCTCTTTCTGGACTACTCAGTCCTCTGCCTTACGATCAAATCTAATTCCATAAATTCTAATCCCTTTGTCACACTGCATGTTTCTCAAACAACAATTTTTTCTCTTTCCTTACTACGAAGCCCTTCATGATGTGGTGTCTGCTTAACACCTTCAGTATTATTTTTTGCGGAGCCAACTCTGAAACATCTATTTAATTATGACAAATAATAACTACACTCTACATTTATAGAGTATTTAAAAATATATGATGCTTGCACATCTGTGATCTTGTTGGATTCTTAAAGAAACTTCGTTAAAAAGGGAAGATACACACGTACACACACACATACATATGTGTAATAAAAGCTATCATTTCATAGCAGAACAAAGTATGCCAAATGTGTTGTTTAATTTTGAATTACAGAGTAAGGCAGCAAAATACAGAGAACTGAATGTCCATTATGTACCTAAAATTTTGCTTGCATTATATATCATTAATGCACAAAACCACCCAATGAAGGAACCACCCTATAATACTAATTATATCTTTTTTTTTTTTTTTTTGAGATGGTGTCTTGCTCTCTTGCCCAGGCTGGAGTGCAATGGCACAACCTCGGCTCACTGCAACCTCCGTCTCCTGGATTCAAGCGATTCTCTTGCCTCAGCCTCCCAAGTAGCTGGGATTACAGGTGTGCACAACCATCATGGCTAATTTTTGTTTTTTTATTAGAGAAGGAGTTTTACCATGTGGGCCAGGCTGCTCTCGAACTCCTGACCTCAGATGATCCACCTGCCTTGGCCTCCCATTGTGCTGGGATTACAGGCATGAGCCACTGCACCCAACCCTACTTATACCATCTAATCTGCAAACTCACCCATTTCACAGATGATGTAGATGAGTCTCAATGATATTACATAATTTACATAAAATCACGTTTTTATTTTCTTGAAGAGACCACCTTTGTCATTATATGCTTTTCAAACTTTCTGAAAGCTTAGCCCTGTCTTACTCACTTGTGGAAGATCAGAATTATTCCTCAGAATGTTTCCATAAGAAGTCAATTCTTATTACACAAATCCTCTATTTTGAGCATCTAAACAAGTAATTAGGAACCTGAAATTTGGAGAAGTTTGCTATTTTATGAGTTTTCTTAATGTTTTCCTCCAGTCACACACATGGTCCTTGAAAGTAAATATAATTGCTTAGACCACTTTAATTTTATGACCCTGATTTCACTCACATGAAGAGATGATGATCCTGAAATTCTCATTTGCTTAGTAAGAAATGGTTTTAATGAAGCAAGAATACACAAAAGCACCAAGTAAAAAGGAATGTCAAGATGTAAGCTCTGGATTCTTTCCTTCTAACTGCAATTTTACTTCCACAAGTTCCTACTCTGGAGTTGCAAAACTGCTTACTTATGTTGGAAACTATTCCCTTTTGTGTAGGAGGCAGATGGCATTTTCTTGGCACAGCACAGAGTGGATTTGCAGAACTAGCAAAAAGGGGGAGGCAACAGAGAAGGAGATGGAAAGTGCTTTTTCATGATGCTCCCCCCAGCAACAGCTGCCATGGTCTTCAGTTGAGTTGGCATAGAAGATCCATTCCCAGTCAAAAATAGTGGAGGTCTCTAGAGACTCCATTAAATGTTGCAAAAGAGGACACTCATCCAATACCCCATCTGAAAGCTCTATGGCATTTAGAGAAAAATGAATGGCATGCAGGTTAAGGTTTGTTCTGCCTACTATACTGTGCTGAAGTGAGAATTAAATAAAACAACCTAAGTGAATAATAATACCAATCTCTTTTATTCTATAACCATATTTTCATTGTTTTAAGTAAACTTGACATATAGTAGTCATGTATACGAAATCCTAAGATTACATCTGGGTTCCAGATGTATTTTGATTCTTCCGGATGGAATTTTTAAAAATAATGAATGAGTTGTCAATACTTAAGGAGACTTCATAGAAATATCTCGTGAACAATTGCAAAGCTCAGTCTCCCATTCCCGCCAAGTACCAATGCACTGGAGATGAGGATAGAGCACTCTCTCTCAAGACTCTCAGTTACTTATTCCCCTCATTTGCCCTAAATCACTTGGCTTAAAACGGATTTGTATAGACTGATTGGGTTTCTGTCCTCTGACCAGGAATCAATAATGTTTTCCTTTCTTTTGGAAGAACTTTTCTTAGGCAATATCCAATAACCAGACTTCAGAAGCTTGGGTTGGTGTTGATATAATGCTTTTCATTTGGCAACAGGAAGCTTTCACTCTGTTTTCTGAGTGTTGATACCTAAAGGTATCCTCAAAGAGTGTACTCAAGAGTAGAAACAGCTTGGGAAAAATCTGAGAACTGTACATTGAGGAAAGCCCACCCTACCGCTGAATATACGTACCCAGAGCACACACAAGAACATGAACATCTCTGCAGAACATTCTCCTCCTCTGCCCCTTTCATGAAGAGTATTAAAGATTTTCCCACTACTTCTCTATAACAGTACTTTTCTAAAGCATTTTCTTTTCATATTAAAATATAGTTGCCCCAACCATTTTATCCAAGATGTTTGCCGGGGAGGAAATGTGTCAAAAACACTGTCTGCCTGGACTCAAACTGACTAGAATTTTCAGGTTTATCTAGAAGTGCAACTTTAAACATGTTATTTAGTGGCAGTAAGCCTTAGTTTCCTCATTCTTAAAATGGCAGTAACAATATCTATTCTGTATATAAGTAATTAGAATTGAAGCAGATAACTTGGCAAGTATCTCTAACATACTGTGTGGCAAAGAATTAGAAGTTAACAAATATTATACTTTCTCCCAAAGTGGTTAGTTAATCAATCTGAAATATCCTTCCCAAATGACATTTAATTTAGTAATGATTTTTAATGCCTTAATTGATGGGAATTAGTATATGATAATTTTAGTCAATACCAAATAATTAGAAGGGGGAAATATTTTGGAAGTAAAAAAAAAAAAAATCTTCTTTGCTTTGAAGCTGTATCTAAGCAGTGCCTTAACTTCAGCTACTTAGCAATATTGAAAAATAGTACCTATTCCCCTGAAATGATTTTCAGATTATTTGGTATCTATAATTGGATTTTGCATGTGTAATTGTCTATAATTGTACATAAGATATATTTAAAGCACTTCCATGTATTTTGTTGAGCTCTTTCCCTCAAATATAGTTACTTTTAAGAGCAGGCAGAACCACCTAGGTAGCTTAGAGAAGCTATTGACATTTAGAAACAGTGCTTTTTTTTCCTTAAGATAAATTCAGTCCAACTCTAATAAGATGCTTAAAACTCTGGTGTCTTGCTCTGTCCCTTTCCTGCAGGGTAGTTCCAGAAAAGTCCTACTATCCAAGCTGCTAAAAAGACATGTGTCTTGGGGAGTAAATCTGAACTAAATAAAAACACAGCAACAGGGAACCAGGCTTCATTTGTGCTTCTTTGAAACATAAAAATAACACCCAGTGTAGTGGAGAATCCCTGAATGCTGATCACAATGCATAAGAAAAAAAGCACAGTCCAAATAAAAAGCATCTCATTCCCAGGGACATACTTCTCATACATAGCTTTGTAATCTGAGCAGTTACTAAATGCAGGGCCTCCTACTTTCTTCTTTCTCTCTGTCCTCTAGGGGTGACAGAGTGCTCCAAATACAACCTTAATTGGCTTGCTCTGGCTTAACAGAGCCATCTGCCATGGCTTCTAAGTGTGTCTCTTGGGTCTTTGTTCTGTTCCCTGTGCATGGCAGGAATCCTTCACTCTGTCTTGCAGTAGCTGCATGCTAAATTTTCATATCTATTCAGTTCATTTTAAAGGTTTTTTTTTTTTTCCTAAAAAAGGTTTTTAAGTCACTCGGGTCTTTGTGAAGCATTTATGCTTAACTTTTTCATTGGTAATGTGCACGAAAGTTATTTAAAAGTAAGCAAACAAAAATATCAAAAAACAAGAAAGATAGTGCCTAAGCAAGATGTGCTTTTCGTATTTGTGAATAAGGCAGGATGCATACACACAAATTTAGCTCAGAATGAAATTTCTACACATTAGGAAAATGATCTTATGATATATTCATCTCCTCAGCAAACACCTGGTGCTGTCCAAGTGAATATTGTAACTCTCAGGGTCTGGCTTCCACTACAAGAATCAGTATTTTAAAACAACTGGTTTCACTGTACTTTGTTTTGACTGAGTTATGCCTAATTTGCTTTTCCTTTCAAAGTCATTGATAATCCCGTGCCTTCTGCACAGAGTATACCTGCAGATATTCTTTTTTGTGTTGCATAAGATGTTGCACACCTGTGTTCTGTGAACATGAATAATATGACTTAATCACTAGGAGAATGGTGCATATTCAGTAAATTGAGAAAAGTAAGTCCCTAATTTTGGAAATTTGAAATTTATCAAATCCCTCTCAAAGCCATGGAGATACTACTATACCTGGAGTGTATAATATTATCTGTTTTGTTAAATAGGTAATATATAACTGTAAATATTTTAAGTTTTATGTATAATTCTCTCTATATATCTGGTCAACCTGGTGCCTTCTTATTCAAAACCACGTGGCTGTAGATTTTACAGTTGTGATATTGTGATTTATAAAAAGAAATATAAGCCATGCATAGCTTAACAACAAGGATATATTCTGAGAAATGGGTCATTGAATGATTCTACTGCCGTGTGAACATCACTGATTGTACTTACACAAACCTAGATGGTATAGCCACCTCACACCTAGGCTATATATGGTACAGCCTATTGACCATAGGCTACAAAGCTCTGCAACATGTCATAGTATTGAATACTGTAGGCAGTTGTAACACAGTGATATGTATCTGTGTATCTAAACACACCTGGATGTAAAAAACATAAAATAAAAATATGGCATAAAAGATAAAACATGGTACATCTGTATAGGACACTCACTGTAAATGGAGCTTGCAGGACTGGAAGTTGCTCTGGGTGAGTCAGTGAGTGAGTGGCAAGTGAATACGAAGGCCTAGAACATTACTATGCACTATGGTAGACTTTATAAACACTATACACTTGGGCTACACTAAATTTATAAAAAAATTTTTATTCAATAATAAGTTAACCTTCATTTACTGTAAATTTTTAACTCTATGAACTTTTATTTTACTTGTTGATGCTTTTGATACTTAACATTTAGCTTAAAACAAAAAAAAATTCATAGCCGAACAAAACATTTTTTTCTTTGTATCATTATTCTATAAGCTTTTTGTATTTTACCTTATTTTTACTTTTTAAACTTTTTTGTTAAAAACACACAGATTAGCCTAGGCCTCCACAGGGTCAGGATGACTAATATCACTGCCTTCCACCTCCACATCTTGTCTCACTAGAAGGTCTTCAGGGGCAGTAACAGAAACAGGAGTAGTGTTTCCTATGACAACAATGCCTTCTATTTGAATTCCTCCTGAGGACCTGCCTGAGGCTGTTTTACAGTTAATTTTATATATATATATATATATAGTTATATATAGTTATACATATATGTGTATACCTAGAAGGAGTATACTCTAAAATAACAAGTATAGTATAGGAGATGCATAAGCCAGCAACATAGTCATTTATAATCATTATCAAGTTGTATTATGTACTGTACATAATTATATGTGCTATACTTTTATAAGACTGTCAATGCAATAGGTTTGTTTACACCAGTATCACCACCAGCATGTGAGTGATGAATTTCACTATGACGTTACACTAGCTATGATGTCATTTGGCCATGGAATTTTTCAGCTCCATTATAATCTTATGGAACCACTGTCATATATGTGGTTTATTGTTTATCAAAACTGATTATGCAAGACATGACAGTATATTTTGGCCTTTGTCCCCTGTTTCTGGCATAGAGCTTCTAAAATCCTTGTACTTTTCTAAGTGATATGCATGCTAGGAGCATACTTTCCTCAAATATTTTGCCTTTGACCCTGATTCTTGACACAGAGTTTTTAATCCTATGAGGTTTCCTTGGTGGTAGAAGCTTGTTTGTGGAGTTATGCATTGAGAGCCACTTCTGTTTTTATAAAGAGAAATAAAATGTAGTAATGGGGAAGTAGATGGTAGTGTTTAGGAGAAGAACTACTATCACTTTCCTTGATTTTATTACTCTTATTCCTCTAACTGAAATTCAGTAAGAAATATTCATAGACAGAGAAACACCATTTGACATCTATCATGAAAATAGACATTTTTTTTTCCAAGCAGTTTTTGAAACATACACCTTCCACCAGCAAGGGAAAAACAACTTGCTATATTCCACCTGCTCTTCCATATGCTAATATCTTGTGTGAAAAAAGGTTTGTGTTTGTTTGTTCTTTTGAAGATGTTATGATTAATAGCTAGATACATTGTTTATATCTTACATTGGTAGAATCAGAAAATAAGAGACTTGAAGCAATTTGACAAGAAGAAAATCTCAAGCAAGAAGAAAAAGATGTTCTGCTCCTAGTGCCAGAGAGTGTTAGCATGGAAACTAAAACTGAAGTCGTCAGATTTCTAATCTCCTGAGAATTCAAGATGCATGGCATAGAATTTCGTATACACAACTACAAGAACAGAAAAAAAAAGGAAAGAGAATTATGCAATCATGATTGGAAAGTCAAGAATCTGGTCAATGGTGTCATTTTAATTGCTTTATAAAACTTTCCCACTTTTTGCAGCTGTTTTGGTAAATGTATTTCAGGTGGTCACCTACTGAACTATGGAGGCTTGTTTCTCTGCTCACCTTTGGCGATAGACTGGAGGAAATAAGTGTACAAAACTAATTGGTTGAAATCTATCATGGTGACATTAAAAAAAAAACCTGTTTTCAGTCACCTCTCTCTTCAGGGAAATATTACCTGTTTTTCAGTTATTATCAATCGTTTCTTATCTCTGCTTAAGTATGTCTGCAGAACTGATGATATCAAATATAAAAAGGACTTTTGCAATTAAGAGTGCTTTCCTTCCATGATAGATTTCAATTTACTCTTATTGTCAACAATAACAAAAAAAATTTTAAAATAAAAGACCTTGTTTTAGAAGCTTTTAAATTTTTCAGATAAATATCCATCATTAATAAACCATTGTGATTCCATTATCTAGCATTTAATTTAGTGTTTACTCATAAATGATGTCTGTAATGCATGATGACATACCACAGCCAAGGATGAAAACATGAGGCTTTGGATTTCTCATTTGATTTTACTCTTCATTTATTTAGCAGGGATTGTTCTTGAAGTTTTAAATGTTGTGGATGAAGAAGGCAAGGAGTGACTAGGTTAACATCTAACTATAATGAAAATATGGGAGTTCTATTGTCTCGTCTATCATTAGCTATTTTTAACTCAGTTACTGTAGGCAGTGACAACGACTTATAAAATCTGTCAAGTGCCACTCTGTCTTGAGGAAAAAATGCATACAAATAGGATTTTTATTACATATCCTTGAATAAATTTGGAAAATAAAAAATCTAGTATTAAATGTAAGTTATTTTAATAAGTATTTCTGCATTAAACACTTCGAGTGAAAAACTGTATTTGTTTAAACACAGAATACAAGGGATTTGTGTAAAAGTTTTAAAGCTGGTGAAAGTTACTATCCCTTTAAACTTGTAGCTGGTTTTCTTTCAAAAGAACTTCTTATTGTGCACTTCTTATTTTCTGGCTGGTTAGTGTGTGATTAATATAGTCTCATCATTTTGTCATCAAGCCAGGGATCTATATGCAGGAGGGGCAGGTATGCCCCTAAAAGATACTCTTGCTGTCATCTTGATGTCTACCTGAAGAGAAAGAGTTTTCCTCAAAACTGAAAATCCTATATGATGTAGAATTGGCATTGTCTCATAGGTACAAATAGGCATATAGAAACAGTTTATATCAGGTTTTTTATTTTGTCCTTGCTTTTTAATTTGCTTATCTTTTCCTTCTAGGAATAATCTCCAGTTTTTCCTTGGTATCCTCCGTCAAGAAAATTTGCCATAGAGCATCAGAATAATTAATGTCATGTCAAATAAATTTAATAAGATTTTTTCAATTAAATTAGCTATCAAGGAAAAATGATAGATAGATAGATGATAGATAGATAGATAGATAGATAGATAGATAGATAGATAGATAGATAGATAACAGACAGATGGCAAATAGAGAGGCTGTTCCCTCCATATAATGAGGTTTTTGACAGGGGAAAGAAGACCTGTGACCCTTGAGGACACTGAAAACTCTTGTGAACCTGCTGTATTAATGAAATAATGTATTTCAAGGAAGAATTCTTCTAAGCAAATATCGAACTATAACATATCTCCCTTTTAGATACTCATCTCCCCAAAAAAGGAAGACCTGGCAGCCTAATTTGTGTTTTTGACCTAGCTTGTCTGAATCCAGGTAATTGTCTTGTTCATTAATACCTGACCTGTTTTTAATAATAGAATGTCTTATTCTATCTCAAAGGCTTCCCTTCTTTCATATTTCCTGAATTATTTCCTACTGCTTTCTCCCTTCAAATTTGAATTTTAAATATAACTGATATCTTTGTGAGGATGGAGTTATGGATTGATGTAAGATGGTTGGTGTATATGAGCAAGAAAAATCAGAAAAAGAAATTTGAAGAGACAGAGAGAGTGGGAAGGAGAGAGAAGGAGAAAGCAGATACTGATAAAAAGTAGAGAGCATAATTATCATCAATCTCCAGTGATAATGGAGAGCCAATGCCATCCTAAGTTTCTCAGAACATTCCAGTGGCTGGTACTCACCTGCCTTACCACCAACTAAGCTTTAAGAGATGATCCTGTATCTTCTATTTACATTTTTTTTTCTTATTCTTGAACATCAGAAAAAGACTTCAGTAATCAAAGTATTATTTATTTAATAAATAATTTATTAAATTTAAATAAACTAAAGTATATGGGATTCTGAAAGATACATGGTTCAATAAGAAATATAGGTCATACAGTTTTCTGGTTGTGATAATGTTTTATAGTCTTGTAATGTGTTACTATGGAAGGAGACTTTATGAATGGTATACAGGAACTCTGTGTTATTTTTGTACTTTCATTGTGAGTTACTAACTACCTCAGCATAAAAGTTAAAAGAATGACCTAGGCACCCAAATCTTGGTTTTGAATACCATTGCCCATTGAAAGGATCCAGAACTCCCTAGAAAAATGGCTGATTCGAGGATTGGAATAGGAAATAATACGAGCTGGAGCAGCTCATAGAAATAAAACAAAATGCTAAAAATTTCCACAATCATGGAACTCTGTTAAATGGATACAGAAGTCAATGAAATTCCAGAGCCCCAAACTGGGACAATTTGAACAATATAATAAATAAAACAGTATTGGATTATAATGCAAAGTATGAAATAAATATCTGTGAGTCCATACTTATAAATAACCAAATAAATAAATGAGGGTGAATAGACAAATTTTGTATACTGAAAAACTGCAAATAATGTATATAGGTACTTCATCCTCAACATGATGGAACATAATTCCCCACTCCAATAGTGTGAGCTACTCACATTGATTTCCTTCAAAGGAACCCAGTAGTAAAAAGTAGGACATGAGTAAGTTTAAAATGGAAAATCCTAACAAACACTGTTTTAGCCAGGTGATCAGCATTAGCATCAATCGTTATAAGTCACATTGATAGTGATGCAGGACAGGTGAGCCTCAAAATTGGGGCTCTGCTTGGGAGGGTTCTTGACTGTGCCCAGGAAAGAATTCAAGGGTGAGCCATTGGTATTAGACAGCAACTTTTATGAAAGCAGCAATATACAGCAGCAACAGATGTACCACTCCTTGCATAACAGGGCTACCCTATGGGCAGTGTGCCCAAAGTAGCATCGTATGTGCTGTTGGCAGCTATATTTATACCAACTTTAATTATATGGTAATTAAGAGGCAGGCCATTTAGAACTTTCTAGAAAAGGGGCAGAGATTTCCTGGAACCATGTAAGGTAACTTCTGGACCACTGCCATGGCCTGTTGCAATGGCATTTGTAAACTATTATAGTGCCAGAGAGGGTATCTATGCTAATGAGCAGTAAGGGTTTTGTTAGGCATTAGAATATTTTCTTCTGTTAGGTACGTGAAATATTTGTTTCCAGTATGTCTTCTGATTGGGCTATTCATTCTTTATTTGATTTTTATATGTGTTATTAATATCTCTCTCATATTTTTAAAAATGTTTATATAAATTTTAAGTTGATATCTGAGTTTTCTAATTATATAATTATATCACCTACAAATAATAATGGTATGATTTTACCACAAAAATTATCCTTGTTTTTCTATCAAGTCATCTTAACGGACCCACATTTCTAGAATAATATTTAATAATATTTGCTGACTATTTGTATTTTTGCTTTATTTGGAATTTCAACTAGAATGGACATAAAATTTTCACATAAATACACATGCATTATATGCCAATTCTGGTCTGCCAACAATAGAAATTAACTCCGGATAAATTAAACAGGAAAATATTGTATTGGGAATATTTTGGTTAGCTTACATAATCAACAAAAAGATGGAAACTATGACGAAATTTATATTAAGAGCAGACCGCAGTCAGCAAGGTTGCTAGCTGCACTACATTTATTGCCTCTGAAGGCCAGAGACCAGCACACTCTCAAAATCTTATGTAAATGCTGCGCTTCAGTCACTTGATCATAGGAGCTGTCCTTTTAGTATCTATGTATCACTCTCAAATTTAATGATCATGCCCAGGGTGGTATAAAAGGGTAGATTATAGTACCCAGAGCCCAAACTGGTAGCCTAGGAATTTGTGCTGAATTTCTAAGAAATACTGAGTTTACGTTATAACATGGACAAAGAAAAAATGCATTCAGGCCCTACAATTCTCTTGAATGAAATATAACTATTATATATTTTCTCCATAAGTTCTTAAACACAATGGGATACAATTTTATCTTCTGGATCTCTACTGTGAATCATCCTGAGCTCAGAATGATCCTAGGCAGATTTTTTCATATCTCTTTACTATTAGCATGAGCATGGAGTCATTTATTTTTCTGATTTTGATATCTGGCTGTATGTATTGCTGATCTTTCCTTCTGGTTCAGGCAAGATAAAAGCAGACAGCCAATTTCTCATTATTGGTCTGAGAAGGTGGCCCAACTGACCACACTGAGTAACTAAATAATTTCCTTCACCTACTTTGTCATTTATTCCAATCTCATTTTCCTTTTTCAACTTTAGTATGCTGGCTTCTTGGTAGTTTTCAATATTTAAAAATGACTCAGTGAATTTCAGGTACTCTTGATTGTCTCTAAGTAAAAATATCTGGAGAGTGGGGGAGACAAGGAGAGGAAAAAGAAATTCAAGAATTGATATTTCTCATATTATTATTATGCTCAGATGTTTGTCTCTTGGAACCAAAAGAGAAAAACAACAAATCTTTATAATTTTCCCATCTCCTACCACAGACACCCTAGAAATTATTATAACGTTCTGGAATATTGGCATTTTTAATTGGCAAAGCATTCCTAGATATTACAGCTGAAATAAAAGAATGGGGAGATACTGCCACCATCAACAAATGCCAAAAGGTGACTAACTTTATTTAGGGGAAAGTGGTGAGACAAAACCGGGGGAAATTTTGCAGGTATGCACCTATTGATTGAAATATTCTTGAAGGCGAACTACCAAAAATAGTTCTAGTTTCTTCTTCGTTCACTCTCTCATTATTGCCCCTCTCTGTTTTCTAGGTAATGATTTACAATGTGTCTGTCTTCTTTTTTAATGTCATTCATTAATGTGGTATAGTTTTCTTCATATAATTAATGTGTGCGTGTGTGTGTGTGTGAGTGAGTGTGTGTGTGTGCAGCTTTCTTCCTAGGAATTTTATTATTTCATGCTATTAAAATGCTATTTTTATTTGATGATGTATTATATGGTATGACACAGAAACACTATAGCTTTTTGTATAGTTATTTTGTTGCTACTCATATTGCTAAATACAGTTACTGGAGATTTAAAACTGTTTCAAAACCTATTCATTAGACTTTCAATTTGATAGTAAGTATTTTACAAATAACAGATACTTAAATCTTAAAAATATTTTTCTTATCCTATTGAATTGTCAAGAACTACTCCCAGATTTGTGAAATAGTGATTATGTTTTGACTGTCTTATTTTCCCTCATATTAATAAAAATGCATCTAGTTTATTTCACTATTAAATACAATATTGTTATTTGTCCAAAATACTAGTTATCTTAGCTTGCAATATGCTTGCATTCTAACAGCACTTTTAAAGATCCCTTTCATTATCCCTTTCATTACCCTCCTTCCATTATTCCAAGTAATCATAACTGTATCTCCAACTTGGCATATTGCTATGTTTTTTAACTGACTGAATTAATAAAGAAAAAGAAGAGATAAAATCTAATCAATGATTGTGAGTTCTTCTTGGAAAGGACTGAACTTAACAGGGTTTGTAGTTTAAGTACAGTAATTAGGGTAAAACGTCCTAGACATTGGAAATTCTCTTACAGATAGTTTTAGTTTTAACAACTTTTATGGTTAATACTCTGCAGTGTTTTCTTAAGCATTTCAAAAGAAAGTCCAGTGAGGACAACTAGCTTTTTAATTAACTAGCTATTTTCAATCACAAATTGAATGAAAACTTTTGTCCATAGGAAAGGAAAACATAAAAGGAAGCAAAAGCCTTACATAGTATTTCTTTTTAATTCTCCTAATGATTTATCTTGCCAAATATAAATGCTTGCAATCCACTCTACACTACACTTAAAATCACTGATTTTTCTTTTTTATATGTTCTCTACTGACCAACTATTATGTGCCTGTGACAAGGTTAGGAGTCAAGCATGCAAGGATATATATGAGTGAATCTTTGCCCAAATTTAAAGATATTGTACATTAGACATAAGATACTTATGAGAAGAGTCATTAGGTAATAGAGAACTTGTTATCCTTATTTATATGCATATGACATAACTTGCATATGCAGGTCATTCTGTTCTTCAAGATATTGGGACTCCACAAAGTCTTGTATCTCTCTCTCTCTCTCTCTCTCTCTCTCTCTTTCCAATTTGAGGGTCTTTGTTCAATGAAATTTAAAATTGACTTAGAACATATTGCTCATTGATCCTAAAACTTTGTATCTCGTTGACAGTGTAATACAGCTCAGATATAAATTAAATTGTAGTATTTTAAATTGTTACTGAAAGTGACGTGCCCTACATCTTTCTTCTTGACCTTTGTGCAATAATAAAATATCCTATCTCTCTGGCACTTTTGGTTTCATAGTTTTCTCTTATTTTAGTTCCTTAGGGCACTTTTCCAGACCACCTCAAGATTCCAAGTAGAATTGTGTGATTTAGGAATAATAGCACCCGACAGCAGTAAAGAAACAATCTTTCTTAAAGAATTTATGGATTTTTCAGAATGCTATCTGGGATGCCACCTCTGCCCACATCACTGATTCATGAGTTCATCTTTGGCAAGGCAGCAACAGAATTACTTTTCTAGGGAGAACAGATAACTTATCAGGGGAGAAGACGGTCAGCCTGTCACTGGGTGAATATCATACAATATAAAGCCCAAATGCTATAACGCTATAAAAAGTCATCAAGTATTTTACAAAATGAAGTTCTTGCTGCTGGGATTCCATCAGGCAACAATTTTTGCTCTGATTACCTAAAGTCCCTTCATCTGCCTCTCAGCATTCCTCTGCCTGTAGCTTATCAGTTTTCCTCTAAAGGGAATTTAATGTTCCATCAATTTCCATATTGTTTCTGGCACTGTTTTGTGCAGATAGTATCTTAAAATAAACAAAAAATCTGGACAACTAAAGCAACATCAATCTGTCTTTGCCTCTGCCAAATTTCCTAAGGTTTGGAAACCTTTCCAGCAATTGATAACATTAGAACATATTCAGATCTCTGTTTCTGTCTCATAATTATCAAAATCTTTTTTACACTTTAAAAAACATAGTTAGTTTTTTATTTAGAATTTGGGTTACAGGCAGCAAAAATGTTTCCTGACATTTGTATTTCTACTCCGTGATTGATTCTTGACACATCAGCTCATTTGTGAGATCTACAGTACTCCAAATCAACTCAAAATGGATTAAAGACTTAAGAGTACAACCTGAAACCATAAAACTCCTTAAAGAAAACACACAGGAAAAGCTCCTTGACATTGGCTCCTTGACAAGCAATGGTGTTTTGGATACCAAACCAAAAGTCAGGTGACAACAGAAAAAAGAAAATCAAAACAAGTGGTATTACATCAAACTGAGAATCTTCTGCACAGCAAAGGAAGCAATCATAAAATGAAAAGGCAACCAACTTATGGACAGAAGGAAATATTTGCAAACCAGATATCTGATAAAGGGTTAATGTCCAAACTATATAAGAAACACAATTCAATAGCAAAAAAGAAAAAAAAAAGTAAATTAAAAATGAGCAAAAGACCTCAATAGACATACTTACAAAGAAGACAGAAAACACGTCCAAGAGGTATATGAAAGGATATTAAATATCTCTAATCAAGAGGTACATGTAAATCAAAACCTCAAGGAAATATCATCCCATACCTGTTATGATGACTATCATCAAAAATATAAGAGATAATTATTGGTGAAAGTGTGGAGAAAAGACAATCTGTGTACATCGTTGGCAAAATGTAAATTCATACAGCCCTTATTAAAAAATAGTATGAAGTTTCCTTAAAAAAATTAAAAACAGAACTACCAGCAATCTCCCTTCTGAATATACACCCAAGGAAATGAAATCAGTACTTCAAAGAGGTATGTGCATTCCTATGTTCATTGCGGTATTATTCACCATAGCTGAGGTATAGAGACAACCTTAGTGCCCATCAACAGATAAAGGGATAAAGAATATATGGTATAGTCTCTCCTTTAGTAGCTCAAGATGCCAATAGGAATGAAGGGCAAGGGAAAGAAGGGGATTCCAGCTCCTGCTGTTGTGAAGAAGCAGCAGACCAAGAAGGTAGTAAATCCCCTCTTAGAGAAAAGACCTAAGAATTTTGGCCTTGGACAGGACAACCTGCCCAAAAGGGACTTTATCCACTTTGTCATATGGCCCTGCTATGTCCAGTTACCCTGGAAAAGGGCTATTTTCTAAGAGGTTGAAAGTGGCTCTTGCAATTAACCAGTTCACCCAGGCCTTGAGCAGCTAAACAAGGGCTCAATGGCTTAAGCTGACCCACAAGTACAGACCAGACACAAAGCATGAGAACAAGCAGAGATTATGAGTTCAAGCTGAAAAGAAAGCTATTGGTAAACAGGATGTCCCACCAAGAGACCACCTATTCTTGAAACAGAACACTGTCACCACCTTGGTGGAGAACAAGAAGACTCAGCTGGTGGTGACTGCACATGACACAGATCCCACGGGGCTGGATGTGTCTGCCCTGTGTCAGAAGATGCGTTCTTCCACCGCATTATCGATGGGAAGGCCAGACTCGACTCTGATACACAGAAAGACCTGCACTACCATTGCCTTCACACAGGTTACCTCGAAAGAAAAAGGAGCTCTGGCTAAGCTGGTGGAAGCTATCAGGACCAATGACAAGGACAGATATGATGAGTATTATCCTCTCTGGGAAGGAAATATACTGGGTACAAAATCTGTGGCTTGCATTGCCAACCTGGAAATGGCAAAGGCTAAAGAACTTGCTACCGAACTGGGTGAAATGTATGCTATTGAGTTTTATGCTTATAAAACAAGAAAAATGTGATATATGTACACACATAAATGTGAATACTATTTAGCCTTTAAAAAGAAGGAAATCCTGCCATTTGCAACAACATGGATGAACAAGGGGGACATTATGCTAGGTGAAATGAGCCAGAAACAGAAAGAAAAATACTGCATGAAGAACCTTAAAAAGTCTAATTTATAGAGCTAGAGAGAGTAGCATAGTGGTTGCCAGGAGTAGGGAGGTGAGGAAATTGGAAAATGTTCATTAAAAAGGTACAAAGTTTCAGTCATGTAGGATAAATAATTCTAAACATCTGAAGTACAGCATGCTGACTACAGTTAATAAAACTGTATTGTACACTAGAGATTTGCTAGAAGAGTAGATTACAAGTGCTCTCATTACACACACACACACACACACCAGGAGATATACACACACACGTATGTATATATAATTTTGTTTACTGTAGTAATCATTTCACTATGTATACATATATCAAAACATCATGTACATCTTAAATACATACATTTTAAAATAAAATAATAAAATAACAAAAAAGGAAAAGAAAATACACTTCTGAGAGTAATGGATTACTAGTATAAAAATGAAAGGGTTTGTTATTTTTTATAAAGTATAGAGGAGGGAAATCTTTTCCTCTGTCTTCTGAGGATTTGATAACTGACCCCATGAGATAAACTGAGAATAGGCAGATTAACAGGCAAAAAGGTATACAAATATGTGGACAGGGACATCACAGAAAAGAAAAGTGAACATTCAAAAACCCAGTGAGATCTGAAAGCTTAAAAACCTCTTTGTAGGGAAGAGGGGAGGAGAAATGTCAGTAATTTAGGGGAGAGTGAACGATCTGGGAGAAAGATAAATGAGCCCCCAGAAAAATACATGATAGCCTGTGAAAAATTCTGCCTGGGGATAATACTGACCTCCGGTCTTCCCTCCTATGGTCTGAATTAATCTTTCCTGGTTGACGCGATTCCTGAGCAGGAGATTCGTAATAACTTACTTCCCTTTAAAGGACACATCATTAGGCAAATAAAGGAAGTTCAGAGAAAGGCCCTCTGCATTGGCTGTTTTCCAGGCACGCTCAGTTTAAGTAATCACTGTACCACAGCAGCATATCTTGGGGTGGCATTTCCAGAACCCCCTTCAATAAAATGAGAACATATTGGTCAATCAAAGAAAACAATTATTATTAAACTAGAATGGATATTATTTAATGAGAAACTTCTAGGACTTTACAACCAAAAGAGCAGTCTAAGGACCATGAAGGAACTTCTTAGAAATGTAGGATTTTGGGTTCTACTTTGCACATACTGAATCAAAAATCGACATTCTGCCAAAACTCCCTGGTGGTTTGAATGCATAAAGAAGTTTAAGAAATACTCTTCTATAAACCATACTGGTCTGTAGCTATTTTGTTTTATACAATCATCAAAGCAGCACTTCTATGTAAATAAGTGCTTTTTTTTATTATTATACTTTAAGTTCTGGGATGCATGTGCAGAATGTGCAGGTTTGTTGCATAGGTATACACATGCCATGGTGGTTTGTTGCACCCATCAACCTGTCATCTACATTAGGTATTTCTCCTAATGCTATCCCTCTCCTAGCCTCCGACCCTGTGACAGGCCCCTTTGTGTGATGTTCCCCTCCCTATGTCCATGTGTTCTCATTGTTCAACTCCCACCTACAAGTGATAACATGTGGTGTTTGGTTTTCTGTTCCTGTGTTAGTTTGCTGAGAAGGATGGTTTCCAGTTTCATCCATGTCCCTGCGAAGGACATGAACTCATTCTTTTTTATGGCTGCACAGTATTCCATGGTGTATATGTGCCACATTTCCTTTATCCAGTCTATCATTGATGAGCATTTGGGTTGGTTCCAAGTCTTTGTTCTTGTGAACAGTACTACAATAAACATACGTGTCTTTATAGTAGAATGATTTATAATCGTTTTGGTATATACCCAGTAATGGAAATCCTGGGTCGAATGGTATTTCTAGTTCTAGATCCTTGAGGAATCGCCACACTGTCTTCCACAGTGGTTGAACTAATGTACACTCCCACCAACCGTGTAAAAGCGTTCCTATTTCTTCACATCGTCTCATACCATTGTGAATATAAGAAATGCAGTTCCCAGAAAATTTAAGTACCTTTCTCTAGTCATGCAGTGAGTAAATTAAAAGGAAGTGTGAGAGAAGGATTGTCAGAATTGTGAACCCAAGTATATCTGATTCAAAAGCTTGTGTAAAGAACCTGTTCTTCATTTTTTAAAAATACAGTAACCCCTTTTAAATCTGACTTATGTGCTCTCAGCATTTTTGGATGTCTTTGAAATACTAATCTGGATTTTATATAACATACCTGGAAAAAATGAGGAGTTTTCTACTTCCTCAAAGAACTAAAATTTTGGTATGAAGGCAATATAATATAAAGCTAATGGCACTGGCCCTAAAGCATTTGTACAGAATTTAGAACATCCATGTCTTATACTCCTCATCTTAGGTGTGTAAATATGATTTCATGCTTTAATTTACTTACTACATAAGGCAATAGTAATGACAGTAGTTTTCCTAAAATACTGTGGTAACATGTAAGGTAAACTAAATAATGATTCCAATAATGAAATTAAATAAGTACATGGGGAAAACAAGAAAAGATTAATGCTGAGCAAAGCATCTTCTAATTTTTTTTGTAAAGATTAGAAAAATGCTTCAGAACTTATACCCTGTTACTATATCCTGAGGTCTGAAACACTGCGAACTCTTTTAAAATGAATAAAATAATAAAATCTTTCAGAAATTAGATCGACAAGAAAAATTTATATGAAAAACTCTATACACAATAATTAGGCTGATTTTTAAGACATGACAGAAAACTAAATGCACGCTCTACAGGTACCACTCAATTTAAGAGTGGAATATTAATGCAGGAACTATGTATTATAAACGGACAATCAGATGTGATCTGACATAGAATTTTAGTAAAATAATCAAGTAAGAGCTACAGTTTGAATATGAGAGTATTTTAATTTCCCAAACACCTTGGGGTGTCTTATTAGGGCAACAAAAGAACTCTCAGAAATAAGACACACATGTTTTCTTCATCTATAAGCTATTTCCCATAAAAAGGCTCCAGGGCTAGTCAAAAAACAGGCTCAAAAATAATGAGCTAAAGGGGATTCAGTATAGATTGAATGATTTTTCAATCTCTTATGACAAGGAAAGAATGAATCTTTAGTTTTAAATACTCGTCTTTCAGACCTTTTTTTGTTTATAAGACATGACCAAAACTTTAATCTTTCCACAGTAAAGAATAGTTTCATCTTAGTATGTCATATGTAAATAACACATTTTTCATTCTTTTTCTTTTTTGGATGATAAATGACATGATTTTTTTTTCTTTGATGAGCAATCTTTATCAGTGACATCTATTTCAAAGTCATTTATAAAAATCTATTGAAGCAGATAATCAAAGAATCTGTTGAACTTGCTTTCAGGAATGTCTGTGAGAAGCGTCATTGTGTAACAATAACATTATGTTATTTATACATTTAATTTAATTAAAAGGAGACTGTTTTAATATCTTAGTTTGGGCTGAAGTTCCATAATTAAACAGAGTTAGGTATCAATATCCCTATTTTATAGGAGAAATATTTTACTGCCTATGAAGGACTTGCCATCAGGGTGGCCCTTGGCTTTCTGGGCCTCTCAACCATTAAGCAGACTTAAGTCAAACATGGTTGTAGGGCTGGGGAACACTGATTGTGAAGGGATTCATGTTGAGGATTTCTTGAGAGTGCATTACTAAATATCTGTCTAGCTCTTCTCCCTTGTCCAACAGGACAGGAGCAGGTACACTGGCCATCTTAAGCCAAGTGAAGTCGCATTCAACACAACCACTTAGAAAGGTTCTCATGTGTTATCCAGAGTTTACAGAAGATAAAATGAGTATGTGTGTCTTACTTAGAAAAGTCTAAGGGAGAAAAGCTGATTGAGACTGAATTGCATGCCCACTGATAGGACCCGAGATTCGTATTTTCTCTGTCCAGAATGGGCAGAGTCAGTCCCTCACCCTCTTGAAGAGTTCTGCTCTGAGACTCCAACTGAAAAAATCTTCATGAAATGTGGGGAGAAGAAACAAACATGATGGGAGAGTCATTTGTTATGCTAAAATATCATTTCAAACAATTCAATTTCAAATCCATTTTAAAATGCTAAAGACCCATAGAGAAAGATCTCTACTAGACTCCTTCAAAAATTCACTCTTGGTGGCCCTATTTAATAAGAAAAAGGGAAGTGTACGAGAATAAGTGTTTAAAATAAAAAAGAACAGAGTATTTGGTAAAATCACTAGAGTTGAATGACAACCAACTGATATTTATTGACATGCGTGGAAGTAGGTAAGTAAAGAATGTCCCAGAAGAAGCATTAATTTAATTAAAGTTAGTTAAGAAGTGGCTGAAGCATTTTATTATGCATTCTAATTTACCCCAAAAGTAAATGGAGAATTAAATCTTTCCCAGACAAGAATTGAGTATGGAACATTTTCCAAAGGTTCCATCCAGAAATTATATCCTCCATACTAAAGAAGAGTGTAAACAGAGAAGGAAGGAGAGAAAACAGTGTTCAGTTGGTTGGATATAAAGAGTGATTTTAAAAAGGGGGAAATGGATATGAATATTCTAAATATGCAAGTCTTGAGAGAAAGGACCAGTATTTGGACATCTTTCAAAGTCAAAGCACACTAACACCAGATTAACTGTCTCTGCTAAGTAGGCCATTTTTTGCATCTTCCATATGATCCTTCCTTTGTGACAAGGCAGAACCAGAGACAATCCATGGAGTAGGAGAGAAGAAACAGAAAGTAGAAATGGAGTAAACACACTAATGTTGAAAATTATATTTTTTCTCTTTATCTCTTTTTCTCAGGCCTTAAAATCCAATAATCCAATTATACATATGAAGAGGAAAGCATGGATGATTGCAATACTCAGAAGACCCAAAGCATATAATTTTCATGAAATATGGATATGTGATTATCCAATCATGCTTTTCAAAGTATTTATTTTCTTCTTTTCTCTTGTCAGACATTTACATAGTTTTGTATATGCTAGGTAATTTTCTAAGTACTTTGAAAATGTTAACTTACTTAATGATTAGTAATTCTCATTACATATCAAAATGAAATTCTAGGGGCATTTTCCTGGCTGCTTCTCTCATTATAAATTTACTGGAAATAAATTCGATAAAAATAAATTCGAATAAAAGATTATGGTGTGTATATATATATGTATATATATATGTATATACACACACACACATATATATGTATATATATATGTATATATACACACACACACACACACACACTCTTCCTTAGCTAATGTCAGCATTAACTTATTGAGTAATCACGACAGGACCTTTGCAGAACCATCTAACTTATGCTTTGATTTAGGCTAATAGACTGTTTTGTGAAGATCTATGAAAGTGGAAGTTATGGTAGAAATTCACTCTTTTAAAATTTAAGAGTATGCAAATAGCACATTGTTAAGATAAAATTGTACTGGACGATCATCAGACCCCTTTTAACACCTCTCTAAAATGCTAATTGACTTTATGCATAGTTGGTTGCTGATAAGAGGCAAAACATGTATACATGTTGCATCTAGATGAACTTCTTTAGGAAAATCTTATGTAAAAATATCAAAATTTGAGACCTACTATTAAATCACATAAATTGTGAAACTACTTAAACCTATAAGCCCAGTTTCAAATTTCTTTGTAGAAAATGAAGTAAAGAAATAACCCTTTCTCTACTTATAAATTACTCTATTTTTAAGTCTAATTGCTCATTCATCTGAGTTGTACACTGTTCACTATCATCTCAAGATATACAAAATAAAACTGGTTAAAAAATTTAACATGAGTGATTTATCTCAGTGAACTCTCAAAAATGGCAATTAAGTGAACATTTTCTCAATTTGTAATTGACATATAGTGAACTATATGTATGCAAACTTTTTAATTTGATGAAGGACGTGTATGTGTTATGCATATACAATGTATAAATTTTCTTTATAGGTATATACATGTGTACTTTTGAAATCATTGCCCAATCAATGGAAAATGAACATAATCAACATCAGCAAAAGTTTCCTCAGGTTCTTTGACAATTCCTTTCTCCCATATTTCCTGACCAGCTTCTTGTTCCCAGAAAAAAAACGTTTTCTGTCACTATTGATTTTATTTCATTATTATTGATATTCTTTTACTGATTATTAATATAGTTTGAATGTCTCCTACAAATCTCATGTTGAGATGTAATCCCCAATATTGGAAATGGGCTCTGGTGGGAGGTAACTATATCAGAGTGTCTCCTAAATGGTTAGCACCATCCCCTTGGTAATGTCCTCACAATAGTGAATGATTTCATATGAGATTTGGTTGTTTAAAGGTGTGTGACACCTCTCCTGCTCTCTCTTCCTCCCTATCTTGCCACATGATATTCCTGTTTCTGCTGCTTCTTCTGTAGTAAATAAAAGTTCCCTGAGGTCTCCCTAGAAGTTAGGCAGATTCCAGCACCATGATTGTACAGGCTGCAGAACTGTGAGTCAATTAAACCTCTTTTGTTTATAAATTACCCAGTCTCAGGTATTTCTTTATAGCAGCAAAAGGATGGCCTAACACTGATGCATTTCCTAAAATATTATGTAAGTAGATTCATACAGTGTACACTCATTCTCTGGCTTCTTGCACTTGGCATAATTATTATTTTGAGATTCAGTCACGGTTTTGTGTGTAGCAATAGTTCATTTTTTCTTTGTACACTTCTAAAAATTGAGGTAAAATATACATATAATTTATTCTTTTTTATTGCTAAATATTGTTTCATTCAATCAAACAGATTCGATTCACCAGAATTTGTTTATTAGTTCACTTGTGGATAGACATAGGGGTTATTTCCAGTTTGGAGCTGCTATAAGAAAACAAAATATAAAACCAGGGTTATTTGTGTACCAGCCTTTGTGTGAAGGCATGCATTTATTTTTCCTGCACAAATAATTAGGAGTGAAATGGATACATACAATGGTCAGTATATGTTTATTTTTTAACTTTTACATTATTATCTTTATTTTCATAAAGAGATGGGACTTTATTATTTAACAAATGCATAGCACATACTACATAACAAATACTATTGTAAACACTTTACAATATGTGTACTAATATTAACTCATTTAATTCGGTGTGATAGGCAACATTAATACCAACCCACTTTATATGGATGGGTAAACTGAGTAACACAAAATTTAAGCAACTTGTTCAAAACCACTTTGTGAGCAAAAGCCAACAGAATACAGAATTAGAATCCAAATAAGGGCATGATGCTCAAACTCATCCTGTCAACCAACTGCCACACGTGGAGAGCCTCTGCAGGACAGTGAATTTCCAACTCTGGTTCTCAGATGTGTACCAAGGGGTTTTCACTATTCCATAAGAAAGTGAAAAACAAAGAGATTAAAAAGTGAAACTTTTATAAAGCTAAATCTATTATACTTAAAGTACTATCCTTTTATTTTCTGTGAGATTACGTCTGTCCTGTATTTATTTATTTATTTCTGGATAATGTATTTTTTTGTTGATTTTTCCCAACATGTTATGATGAAACTTTTCAATCACCCAGCAAAGTTGAGTCAAGAGTATAAGGAACATCCATATATACCTCCGCCAGACGCAGCCATTATTAACCTTCCACCATATTTGCTTAAAAAGATTCTGTTTTATGATTTCAGCCATAAAATGTGAGCTGACCAACATCATGGCAGTCAATGTCAGTATATGTCAGCAGTTGTCTCCTAAAAATGAGGATGTTAATTTTTATAACCCAAATACCATTAACACATCTGACAAAATTACTGATATTTACATCATATTATCAACTTGTACCCAACATTTATTTTGTTTTTTTTTTAAACTTCAAGATTTAACTTGCAGAGCAAAATTTTTGCCATATTTTAAAAATGTAAAGTTCAGTGACATTTAGTATATTTACAGAATTATGTAATTATCATCACTATCTAATTATAGAATATTTCCATCACCTGAAAAAGAAACCTATTAGCAGTCACTTCTCATTCTCCCTTCCCCTGGCCCTTGACTCACATTAATCTACTTTTTGTCTGAATTTGCCTATTCTTGACACTTCCTATAAATGGATTCATACAATATGTAGTTTTTGAGTGTGGCTTTTTTCACTTAGCATGATGTTTTTGAGATTCATGCATGTTGTAGCATCAGTACTTTATTCTTTTTTTATGTTCGATAGAATATTTTCTATTACGTGGATGGACTGCAATTTGTTCATCAGTTCTTACATATTCAGGTGGTTTCCACTTTTCAGCTATTACGAATAATGCTGCTATGAACATTCATGTACAAGTTCTTGTGTGAACATATGTCTGTATGAACATATGTTTCATTTCTCATTGGGATATATCTAGATGTGGAATTGTTAGGTTATATGGTAATTCTATGTCTAACTTTTTGTATAATGTCTTCTATAGCTTTCTATTTTTTCTCTGAACCAAGAGAAATTTGAGGTTTATGCATTATCATTGATTGCTTTTGTCCTTGGTTTCATTTAATCCAGAACAGTGCCTCAAACTTATTCTCCCCATAACAATCACATTTTGAAGGATGCAGGTCACATCATCTTATAGAATGCCCTCCTTCCTAGATTTTTCTTATTGTTCCCTCATGGTGCTAATCACTTTGTTCCTCTATCCCTGTATTTCTTATAACCTGGAAGTAAGTCTAGAAGATTTTTTAGATTCATGGCAAAAACACTTCTTAGATGATATGTATAATTTCTTACATTTTTGTGTTAAATATTTTCCCTTTTATGAAATGATGGTGAAAGTAAGATGTTTTTTGCTTGTTTTTTTCATATTGAAAATGGCCTCTATTAATACAATGATACACGTGATAATCTCAATGTAAATCACCTCACTAAGAATATTGCACAAATAGCAATTAGAAAAAGCAAGAAACAAAAATCTGTCTCTGTTGTGTGAAATCTAAAAGATTAGGATCCACTAAACTAGGTAACTTATAAACCTTTGCAGCTGTGATGAGTTATGAAGTTGACTCCCAAAAGCATAAGATGGAGAATAATTTTGTTTTATTGTGAAAGTTCTCTGGACTAAATAATAATACACATTTTCCTCTGGGCTACAGGTAAACATTAGCTTCTAATGAGAGCATCTATTGCAGTGACTTCTGATAATTAGGCCCTTAAGTTTGAAACTGTGTTACTTGTTCAATTTATATTTAAAGATCCCATGCTTTACCGTCACTTTAGAGTATAACTGTTAACTTGTCAGCATTCTAAAAATTGTAGTTCAACTTATCTTCTTTCCTGCCAACTTTCTTCCTTAAAGAGAGAAAAATCACCCTACAGCAGGGCAGTTGTGTTGCACCCAGGAGCTCAAATATTACAACGATGATTCCATTCTGTTTACAGTTTTCTACCACTTGTTTAGAATGTTTTATTTTGGCAGCTAAAGCTTGTAAGATGTTGCTCTGATTCACAGCATGTTGCAATCTTGCAAATAAATTCTTCCAAAGACTCAAGACCCTGGATCCCAAGACTCACCCCAGATCCCATGTCACAGTTGAGTACTCAGGCTCAACTTATTTCTTCATGGTGGCGACCCTGCATAAGCTCAATTAGCTTCGTGCTGCACTGTACAGGAACCATCGCCATGTCCCTCACATGGGGTTCTATGTCCATCTTACAGGTGTTGAATATTTGGTGGAAGATGGCCTTCATTATTGAAGAGCTGAGAGTATGATGAAGAAATCTAACAACTTTGGGATCAGAGTGTGGGTATGACAATGCAATGTATCAGAGGCAGAAGTTTCCATAGATTTGCAGATAGAAGCCCGGGGTTGTTTGGTTGCCTAATGTAAGCTCA
The DNA here is from genome assembly GCF_002776525.5 of Piliocolobus tephrosceles. NCBI lineage: Eukaryota > Metazoa > Chordata > Mammalia > Primates > Cercopithecidae > Piliocolobus > Piliocolobus tephrosceles. The sequence goes on along the minus strand of NC_045446.1, from coordinate 26,690,883 downwards.
GGAATTCATTAGCTGAAGAAGTGATCTCAAAAACTTTAAGTTTGTCAAAATAAGTATTTTAACAATCAAATATGAAAATTGTGTCATTTAGCAAGGAAATAATCACTCATTTACAAACGAATTTGGCTAATCAGATGTACTCACTGGTTATTAATCCAAATAATCTGAAAACAAAGACTTAAACATTTTTAAATCAGAAAGTTTAAAAGTAGCTGCTCTGAATTGCTAATATAACTATTGACTATTTTATTTTAGCAACACTACAACAATATATACATATACAATGTATAATGGCATTTAACTTGCATATTTGCACAAATAATTTCAAAGTATATGTAATTTAATGAATCTATCACCAGGTACAAATAAGAAATAGAGGCAAAATAAAACATTTGAATTTATAACTACTCTTAAATGTATCGAGCACCACATTTGAGACAAAATGTTATGATATTTTGAAAAGCCAAATTAAGAGAATTGTTCTATAGCATTAGATCTTTTCGCATGGTCTTTAACAAATTTCAAGCTTTTGAAACTTTATATATATTTTAAGTTGCTTGTAGAAGGTCAAAAAGTCATTTCCTCTGCTTAAAGAATATTGAAAATCATATCTTTCCTTCAAAAACCATTATTATCTTGGAGAACATTTTCCAAATAAAGTCTGCAATTTAAATTAAAATTTAAAAATAATAAGAACAAATAATTCACATATATTTCATTTTAGTGATAGCTGATTCACCTCATATTGCCCAAAGTCTAGAATTCTAGAGTTAGAAGATTCTATAAAGTTTATGTAGTTCAACTCATTTACTTAACAGATGATAGAATGGAATTTCAGAGATTGTAAACAGATGAAGTTTGCTCACCACTTGTGTACAAGAGTCATGGTTTGACTATAAAACACCTATGTCTAGTGTGTGAACTCCTGACTTTATTTGTAATTAAAGTAATGTAATCTGTAACTCAATTTGTACTGAAGACTTGTCAAGCATACACTCCTTTCTTACAGAGCTATATATACCAACTACATTCCTAACAAGATTTCGTTCCATTTTATATCGTCTCTGAATTTTCCACACTAACAGAGTCCATAGACTCTAACTGGGGACATGGTTATTTGGGATCAAGACTGCATGCATTTCTGAATCTATCTTTTGAAGAACAGAAATAAGTCTGACCTCTGCCCGGTAAGATGCAAACAAAGCTTCAGGTGAGAATTTCTGGAAAACATCCTTTAAGGGAGGTAGATATGTCTTTTCTCCACATTTTGCCTTCTGCTTCTGGGAGTTTCAGCAAGGTCACCAAAAATGAGCATCTTAGACAACTCAGTAAAGCTAAATTCTGAAGAAAAGAAAGCAACACAACAGTAACAGCCTAGACAGCAAAAAACTTTGTGGAACTACCATGGACTTTTGTGTCTACCTAGTTTATGTCTAAATGGCCTTCCTTACAAATCATCTTTCAAAGATCAAATACTCCTGGGGAATTTAAAAGCCTTTTGATTCTTGAAGTCTATAGCCGAGCTCATTTGATAAAGTCACTTGCAAAGCAGCCAAATCGATTTCACCAATACTTCATAGCAAAGATTCTCAACTGTTGTGTCAGGACTGTCGATCTTCTTGGTTATTAGGGTGCCAAAGTAGGTCCTGAGGCAGCCAGAGCTGTCAAGCATATTGTTTTCTATTTATCCCAAGACATCTCAAAGATACAGTATTATTTTCTCTGTGCCCAATACTCCGAAAACTTTAGGAGAACACTGCATTATAAAGGCACAGACTTTTAAAAATCAGTTATTTAAACCCCTCCCATTTTAATGATGAAATTATTTACTCTAAGGGAGCCTAAGCCACACACCTATTTTAGAGAGAATCAATTAGAATTAAAAAATCTCTTGCTTTCAAGTGTCTTTTTTTGGTTTGTTTGTTTTTAAAACTAGTTATACTTTTACTTTTTTTTAACTTTTAAGTTCAAGGGCACATGTACAGGTTTGTTATACAGATAACTTGTGTGTCATGGGGGTTTGTTGTACAGATTATTTTGTTACCCAGGGGATAAGAATAGTACCCCACAGAATTTTTTTCTATTCCACCACTTCTCCCTCTCTCTGCCCTCAAGTAGTATTATATTTATTATAAAATAATACTCTTCATAAAATGGCATGTGAAATCACACAGCACATTTTAGGGTGAATGTTAGTTTTTGAATTATTGTGCAAGAAACATGTCTGGGAAAGTGGCTTAATAAAATTAATTTGAGACATGGTTCATACAGATTATGATAGGTGATGAAAGCTATAGAAAAGATAAACGAGGTCAAAATTAGTTTGACAAATAACCAAAATTAATTTTTATCACTAGCAATAAACTATGATGCATCCATAAATTGGAATAATATATAGCTATTAAAATGAATGATGTGGATCTCTCTCTGATAACTCCTAAAAAAGTATTCTAAGAAAGACTGAGTGAAAAAGATCAAGTTGCAGAAAATATATACAGTGCATGTTCATAGCATTTATCTGAAATTTTGAAATATATAGCAGTCTAAATATGTTTTCATAATGTATTTGGTGACAAAAGCTAACTAGTTTCAAATTCATTTGGCAGGAAATCTTGACCTAAATTGATATGAGTTGATGTGTAGTCATTATTTTAATTACTTCAAATATGCACATAGTTTGCTAATGTAACATTGCATTGAATAACGTGGTAGTCACCCAGTCCTCACTGCTATTTCATTGAGTTTGTTATTTCTTTTTCTTAGCTTTCTAAAATCTGAAAAATTTGACTCCAGAAATATATTAGGCTTCAAGAGTTTTAGAGAAATATTTAGCAGTTAACAGTAAATATTTTCCATGATTTATAAGTAGTGGAAGTATCTATTTTCTTTCTTTTTTTTTTTTTTTTTGAGACGGAGTCTCGCTCTGTCGCCCAGGCTGGAGTGCAGTGGCCGGATATCAGCTCACTGCAAGCTCCGCCTCCCGGCTTTACGCCATTCTCCTGCCTCAGCCTCCGGAGTAGCTGGGACTACAGGCGCCCGCCACCTCGCCCGGCTAGTTTTTTTTTTTGTATTTTTTAGTAGAGACGGGGTTTCACTGTGTTAGCCAGGATGGTCTCGATCTCCTGACCTCGTGATCCACCCGTCTCGGCCTCCCAAAGTGCTGGGATTACAGGCTTGAGCCACGCGCCCGGCAGGAAGTATCTATTTTCATAGATAATATTTCTGTGAAATCTGAGATGACAAACCTGTATTAATTATGTAATAAGGTAAAATGTAACAAAAGTTTGAAAAGAAATAGAAAAAAGCTTCTGATACTATGTTAATTCTTAGGAAACACTCAGCATTGAACAATAATATTAATCTTTTTTCTTTTTCCTCAAAGCATTGTTTTTCACAGACTTCGATCATACATGAAACATATCACTATAGTATTGGGTTTAACATTTCATGCTCCAGAACTGAATAGGTCTGGTTTGGAATGATTACTTTTCCACCTACTACATTTATGAAAAAGGAGAGTTATACTCATAGAACTTTTAATTTTACACTGGAGAAAGGAGATAATGGATATACCTATCTCATTATATAATTGCAAGAATGGCATACATAATCTAATGAGTACAGCTCAATTATCCCAGTGTCTGCCAGTTATTAAAACCTGTAGTAGATGTTAATTATGAACATCATCATCATCACATTTTTCTGAAGACATTCTTTCAAAACCAAAATTATTTTTGTCTGCCATCATCTCAAACAGCTGAGCCATGTCTTCTCCCACTTGCATACTCCTGGGTCTCATCTCCCCAAATATGAGTCTTTTGCGGAGTTTGAGATGTGAGCAGGTGGGACAAATGAGAAGTGGAATCAAGTCTCAATTGGTTTTGTTTCTGACTTTTCTCCAACAGATCTCTTTATCGTCTTTGAGTTTTTAAATCTTGATAGAAAATATTGGCTCTTTTTTTTCAACCATTCTGTTACTTGTTTTACTTCACCCCACCTTCCTTTCTTTTGCTTTAATCATATCTGATAGATATTGGCATTAATCTTTGACTAATGTGATCAGTGGTAAGTAATGAATTCAGATTTTTAACACTATTGTATTCTCCTAAAATAATTTCTATTAAACTTAGTGCAGTATTTTAGCACACAAGTCTATAAATAAATGGCTTTTAACCAATAACACATTACCTAAAATTAAATATATAGTTTATGATGTTTTTGTAGTAAATCAACTAGTGTCCTGTCTTGTGAAAGACTGTTATTCAGGTACATGTTTTGATACTAAAATATGAATGAAAACCATCACTGGGTATATGACAAAGACAAAAGCCACATTGATCTTTTTATTGTCATAGCATTCTTCTTACTATACATGGTAATTTACATAATTACAAAGCTAAAAGTAACAATGATTGAAGATATTTTCTTATTCTTTTTTATTTCAATGGTTTTTAGAGTACAGGTGGTTTTTGGTTGCACAGATGAGTTTGTAGTGGGGAATTCTGAAATTTTAATGTGCTCAACACTGAGCAGTGTTGCACTGTACCCCATATGTAGCCTTTTGTGAAGATAATCTTAAAGCAGACAACGGGCAGAAATATTGTTTGAGCCTCCAATTCTGCTATTTTGAACTAGTCCCCACATCCCACTGTTGCTTTTACAACCTTTTTAAAAAGTACCCTGCCTAAATTATCAACAAAGGACACTGAGATCGTTAGGTGTTTTATGTTCCAGCCACCTTCTCATGTATCCAAGATGTTGGTCAAGATATTGTTATTCCATGTGAAATTAATTTTTTAAATCTAAAAGTCACATTTTTATCTACTTTAAAAATATCAAAAGAAGATTTCATGAAAACATCCCAGTTCTTCTTAGTTCTTAGCCTCATGGAATACTAACTTGGCCACTTGCCCCAGGATCACTTCGTAGTTAGAATTTCATCTGATTTGTACTCTACTTAAATATTAACTTGTAAATTTTCAATTCCTTACCACTGTGTATGTTCTAGAGCTATTTCAAATCCTTAAGGATGAGTAGCAATATAGTATAGTAGAAATAACATGGAAATAGAACTTTAATTTAGCTTTAAGTCATTATAAACTAACTTCTGTTCATAGACAAGAGTTTTAATATTGTTTATTTCATAGTTTTTTGTATTTTTCTCTTGAAAATTGTAGTTAGCTATATCTGCACTGTTTTATCAATTTTACAGAATTTTATAATGTGACTATACATATGAAACACTTTATACTTTTATTTGCAGTATGAGTATAATAAACAGACCAGCTTTGAAACAGGGCTTCTTTAGAGTGATGAATACTTTTCAAAATTTTGTGGAAAACATGGACAATGTATGAGAAAACTATACAACTAATTTCCTAGGCTTGATGAGGAATTCAGATTTTTTAATATAATTTCGGTGCAAAACATGACCTATTATGCTAAATTGAAAATATATTAGAAAAGAAAGAAATCCATAAGGGCGGCATTCATTTTACCGCAATGCAATTTTAAAAAGGCAGAGGACAGATTATTTTTTCCTCAGTACTTTCCCATATTCTTTCTATTTCTGTGTTCTTCTCATTTTTAAATCAATATTTTACATCTTATCTGTAACTGAATTATTAAGATCTGCTCCTTAAGACTAAGCATAACTTCTCAGGATACTCTTCTGGCCCACTCATCTTTCCAAGAGTTCGTTGGCCATTCTGTATAATGACTTCTGTTCTCTCTCCTGCTACTCAACCCAGCATTAAATATTTACTTAACATCTACATTCTTCTCTCTCTTTGTAGATGCTGCTGGTAAACCTAAGAAGATAATAACAGTTCTTGCCATTTTAGAATATGTATTATGTTGGAGGAGGGACATTGAAAACAATAATAAAACATATCAGTAAATTTTAGTTAAGATGGTGAGGGGAGGCTTGAGCTGGTGGGGGTTGGGCATCTGGTTGGAGTTACCAGAAGGAGACCACTGGGGGTTGGTCCATGGTGAAAATGGAATGGCGAAAGTGAAATGAGAAAGATAGATAGAGGAAAGTCTTTGTTAAGACATTTGAAGTCTGAGTGCAATGAGAAGCGAATTGTATTTTAAAGAATGATGAAGTGAGAGAAAAATCTCCAATCAGTTTTTGTTTTTGTTTTTTTTTTGGATTCTAATGTTTGAGAGATTATGTAGTAGAGTTAATGTGCAATTAAATTTTGTGAAGAAAAAAAAGAGTCTCTATTAAAGATTCATTTTAAGCAATGCCAAATGTCTGAGCTTCCTGTGTGTCGACCTGCATAATGTCTAGCTGTCTTCCTGTCTGTCTACCTACATAATGAGGTCAACATCTATGTCACCTACCCAATTATTGAATAAACCAGTGAGTTGAGGGAAACTTAAAAGAGAGATATTAACAAGAAACGTTAAAATGACTCTGGAGTGAGCTTAAAAGGCAAGGATGTGAATTCAAATTTACCATGAGCAATATGGGCTTCTTCCCCTCTTTGCCATTAGACACTATTACCATTATTGAATATTCTGTATTTCTTTATCTTTCGGTAAGATTGTACAGTGATAAACTACATTTTTTAAAATCTTAGAACATTTGTAAGATTTATATGATTTTGTTATTGGCCTTGTTTATTGATATAGGAAAATTTAGAATGACAATAGTAATGGCAGTGAGAATAACAATAGTAATAATAATAATTACTAATTCTTATTTAGATTTTACTCTGCTCCAGTGTTCAAGGCTTAGTGCATTCTGCCACAAGATGACAAATTAGCATAAGAAGAAAAACAATAAGGGCAAGAACTCTACACAAAAGAAATATATTCCAAACTGTGATAAAGTTGTTGTTACAGATAATTAAGGTATCACTTGTTAACATGAGAGGTATGTGTATGTGGGTGCATGAGCATTGGGATGATATGTATTAAAAAGGACATTCGGTCTGTTTAATTTCTAAAGTAAATAAGACAGGCTTTTTCCTATATGAAAGTTTGTCAAAAGAGCATATTTGTAAACTAACTTTAACTCATCCCTTTATTTACATCCATGATAATTCTTTATTTACATCCATGACAATATATAATATATAATATGTATATTATAATATATACTATAATATATATAAAATGTATATAAAATAAAGTGATATAGATATTTTCTTTGAGCCACATAGATTTGATCATTTTTTATGTTAACCCACGATGTTAAGCAGGACATAGTTACTAAATGTGTACCATATATTTATGTGATACCATTAAACTTATAGGCTGATTGGTGGTGATTGAATTCCACTTTAATTAAAATAACATTATAAGATAAAATTAATATAATTATTATATAATTATTACATGATTATAACATGATAATTATATAATTTAATAATTATATAATTATTACATAATTATAAGTCTCTTATTGAACAAATACAGGTGTAAATACTAATATGTTGGCACCAAAATCCAAAACAGAACAGTTTTCCAGGAGACATTTTGAGACATTTATCTTCACATTTGAGGAGAAAAGAAAGACTATTATAGAGGGTTTGATTCAAGCAACCCCTTCAAGGAGATATTTAGAAAGAAGCACATAAATTATTTATCAACTAATTAGATTTATATTGAGGTAGTAATAAAATGATTTGAAGATGGAAGTACAACATTACAATGAAAGACTCAAATTCATAAAACAATTTCCAAAATAGAGAAAATCTCTAAATTTTCACTAAAATGTTTGAATTTGAATACGTAAAAGTTTATTTCATGGTGATTCTCAAATGCCAAAATATTGTGTACTGACTTCATCAAAGGCTTTTGATAAGTTAAAAAACAAACAACGAAAAGACAAGAGAAATAGACTGATTATTTTGGTTCTGTATGATTATGTCACAGGGAAGCTCTATGTGAAAAAAAAAGCTGTAATGTAATTTTTATAATCAGCGAGATTTAAGAAACAATGCTCAGTGTTATTGATCAACATGTTTCAAGGAACCTCAGGCCTCAGAAATATTCTTTGTTAAAATTGTTCTCTGGAAAAATACATTTTAAAAATATTTCAAACTATAGTTCACAGATTTCCAATGCTTAATGGTATACTCTGAGTAGGTCTGTATTAATAAAACTCATTCAACTTTCTTTAATCCACATTTTTATTTTATGCTAATGTAGTCCAAATACATTTAGAAATAATTGCAATTTAAAGACATCAGATTTACATCAGCATAAAACTAAATTTTTAGAAAGTTTATGCAACCATTTCTCTTGATTTACACGTGAGAACTTTGTAGTTAGTGCAAGTAGTTTTCATGCTACTTATAACATTTTAATGATCCCCTATAAATTTTGTTTATATTAATCTATCATCTAAGTAAATTTATATAAGATGGACTAACCAAATTTCTAGGGCCTAGTGTTATTCTTAAAATGTTCATAGGCATCGTCATGACCAAGGTGACACAGTGGGCTTATTGCTTTTGTAGAACAAAAATTATATTATATGGGTTGGATGGGGCAGGAAGACTTTATTCAAGACTATTGCAAAAGGAGAGAGAGCTAAAACTCAACTCCATTAAAACAAGATATGAGTTTTTAAGCACTGAGACGTGCTATTGGAAAAGTATTGAAGGACATTAGTACGGAGCTTGATCAATGTGATTAGGCCATTTGTTGTTGCTCTTGGCTCTTATTGAAGTTTGGCTCCTGCCCTTCCAGAGAGACTGGGAGATAGGGACACTATCTTCTTTGATAATTACATGTCAAAGGGATGTCTCCCAGGATCTTGAGACAGACATTTCTGGATTGTAAAACTAACAAAAGGGTAGAAAAAGATCTACATCTCAAAGATGCAGGGAAATAATTTACTACTACAGGTTTTCTTAAGTAAATACTGTAAGAAAAGAGAGGTCAGGGACCTACAGTCAGAAAAATGTTCTCTAAAGTGTAGGCAAGCTGAGGGAAATGTTAAGGTTGTCTTGGCAACATTCTATTGCACAGAGTGAGATGGGCTGTGCCTGAAGTCTGGGAGAGATTTAGGTCCTCAGACTTAACTTGGATCTTCACTGCAGACCACATTATGCAAAGTGAAGAAGAACACATTACATGCCAGCCATTTTTTAACAATTATATCTTCATCTCCTGCTGTGTAAACATGGAATATAGAAAGTTGTTGGCCCATTCCCATGCTTATATGAATTATTATTGATGATTAATGAACAAAAAATTCTTTAAAAACGCATGCAAAATTTTATGCCAGAATAAACTAAATAATTTCCCTTCTCTTGCCCTGATATAATTTCCGAAAAAAAAAAAGAGGAAGAATTAATCACTAACAATAATATCACCAAGAAGACTTTCCAAGTCCTCTGAGTTATTTGGAAAAGTAAATAATCAAGATAGTTTGAAAATCATTTGAAGAAAGAACAATTGAAAGAATTTGTCTGTTTTTATGGAACCATAAATTGAAATTCAATTTGGGGATTTACCTAAAGCAAGTTACTAATCCGGAAAACAATTATTCAGCTAGAATCCCCACAATGCATTAAAAAAAAAAAAAAAGTTGACTTAACAATTTTCTATAGAATCATATGAATAATAGAACACACACGTATTAAACTCTTGAATTGAAATTAAAATGAATCTTTTACATTTTCTTAAAAAACAGTAAAATTTTAACTTTAAAAAATGAGCTTTGAGGAATCATCTGAGAGAAGGAATAACCTTTCAAATGAATTTGGTTTTCTATCTCATCATTGTAAAGAGATGTATGGATATTGGAGGTCAAAATAAGGTTGATTTTTCTTTAAACAATGTGGGTCTCACAAAGGAACAGATCCTATAAAAATCTGCCAATTTATTTTCTACAAGGACACTTCCTGCATTAATCTTGGTAAAATAAGAATGCTTCATTAGCCTAAAAGGCATTTCATATCTATCTAATGCTGGAATCCACTGGAGCTATTTGGTATGTTCTTTAGTTCACTTCAGAAATCTGCCATTTTAATTATTTACAGATTCCCCAAGGATGCATATACTGATATATACAATGGTATATATGCTAGGCATGTGAAATCCATTTTTTTTTACAAAAGAAAGTATTGGAAATGGTGGTGTAACATGGACAAATAGAACCCTCCAGCAATCATCACCCACTGCAGGAACACTGAATTGAAAAACTATCCATACAAGAATGCACCTTCATAAACACCACTCTCCTCCTCAGTATATGGAACATTCTCAAAGACAGAATATGTTAGGCGGCCGGGCATGGTGGCTCATGCCTGTAATCCCAGCACTTTGGGAGGCCAAGGCGGGAGGATCACGAGGTCCGGAGATTGAGACCTTCCTGGCTAACGCGGTGAAACCCCGTCTCTAGTAAAAAAAATGCAAAAAATTCGCCAGGTGTGGCAGCGGGCACCTGTATCCCCAGCTAGGCAGGAGGCTGAGGCAGGAGAATGGCGTGAACCCGGGATGAGGAGCTTGCAGTGAGTGGAGATCACGCCACTACACTCCAGCCTGGGTGACAGAACGAGACTCTGTCTCAAAAACAAAACAAAATAAAACAACAACAACAAACAAAAACAAAAAGATACATTAGGCAACAAAACAAGTAAGAACTTATTTAAAAATTAAAATCATAATAAGTGTCTTCTCTGATCACAATGGAATAAAACTTGAAATCAGTAACGAGGAATTTTGAATACTGTACAAAAACATATAAATTAAACTATACACTTCCAAATAACCAGCAAGTCAATGATGAAATTAAAAATAATTAATGAAACAAAAAGGGAAACACAACACTTCAAAACCTACAGGACACAGCAAAAGCAATACTAAGAAGATAATTTATAGTGGTAAGTGCCTATATCAAAAAAGTAGAATACTTCAAATAAATAACCTAACAATACATCTTAAAGAATTTAAAAAACAAGGGTAAATAAAACTCAAAATTAGTAGAAGATAAGAAATAATAAAGATTAGAGATAAATAAATTGAACCAAAAAAATGCAAAAAATCAATGAAATATAACACAGGTTTTATGAAAGGTAAAACTGACAAACCTTTAGCCAGATTAGCTAAGAAAGAAAGAGAGAAGACTCAAAGAAAATCAGCGATGAAGACAGAGACATTACAACTCATACCACAGAAATTCAAAGGATCGTTAGAGACTACTATGAGTAAGTACATGCCAATAAACTGGAAAACTTAGAAGAAATTGAGAAATTCCTAGACATGTACAGTCTCCTGAAATTAAACCAGAAAGAAACCTGAATAGACCAATATCAACTTACGAGATCAAATTCATAATAAAATATCTCTCAGTAAAGAAAAGCCCAGGACACAATGGGTTCACTGTTGAATTTAACCAAACATGTAGAGAAAAACTAGTACCAATTCTACTCAAACTATTCTGAAAAAGAGAGGAGGAAGAAAGACTTCCAAACTCATGCAAGGTCAGTATCACCCTGATATCAAAAGCAGACAAAGGCACATCAAGAAAAGAAAATTAAAGGCCAATGTCTCTGATGAACACGGACCCTAAAATTCTCAACAAAATATTTGCAAACCAAATTCACCAACACATTAAAAAGGTCATTCATCATGACCAAGTGGGATTTATTCCAGGGATGCTAGGATGGTTCAATATACACAAATTAGCCAGTGCGATACATCATATTAACAGAAGGAAGAATAATTGTATAATAATTTCAATTGATGCTGAAAAAGCATTTGAAAATATTTAACATTTATTAATGATAAAACCCTCAAAAACTGGGTGTAGAAGGAACATGCTTCTATAAAATACAAGCAATGTATGACAGACCCACAGCTAATCTCCTACTGAACAAGGAGAAACTGAAAATCTTTCCTGTAAGATCTACAGCACAACAAGGATGCCACTTTAATAACTGTTATTCAACATGATACTGGACATCCAGCTGGAGCAAGTAGATAAGATAAATAAATAAAGGGCATCCAAACTGGAAAAGAAGAAATCAATTTCTCTTTGTGTGCAGATGATATAATCTTATATTTGGAAAAACCTAAAGACTTCATCAAAAAGCTATTAGAATTTATTTTAAAATTCAGCAAATTTGCAGAATACAAAATCAACATACAACACTATATGCCAGCCATGGACAATCTGAAAAAGAAATCAAAATGTAATCCCATTTATAAGAGCCACAAATAAAATTAAGTACTGAGGAATTAATTTAACCAAAGAAGTGAAAGGGCTCTATAATGAAAACTATAAAACACTGATGAAAGAAACTGAAAAAAAAAAAAAAAATCCCAAATTGAAAAATATTTCATGTTCATGGATTGGAAGAATCAATATTGTTAAAATATCCATGCTACCTAAAGCAATCTACAGATAAATGCAATCCCTGTCAAGATACCAATGACAATCTTCACAGACATAGAAAAAACAACCCTAAAGTTTATGTGAAACAATGGAAGACCCAAGATAGCTGAAGCTATCCTAAGCTAGAACAACAAAACTGGAGGAAACACATTAGCTGATTTCAAATTATATTTCAAAGCTGTAATAACCCAACAGCATGATACTTGCATAAAAAACAGACACATAAACCAATGGAACAGAATAGAGAACTCACAGTATGTCTACCATGAGCTCATTTTCAACAAAGGTGCAAAGAACATACATTGGGGAAAGGACACTCTCTTCCATAAATTGTGCTGGTAAAACTGGATGTGGAGAAGAATAAAACTGGACTCCTATCTCTTACCCTATGCAAAAATCAAATAAACACAAATAAAACACTTAAATCTAATACTTCAGCCTATGAGAGTACTAAAAGAAAACATTGAAAATCTCTCCAAAACAAACATTTCTTGAGTAATACCCTATAAGCACAGGTAACTAAAGTGAAAATGGACAAATGAGATCATATCAAGTTAAAAAATACCTTCACAACAAAGGAAACAATTAACAAAGTGAAGAGACAACCCACAGAATGGAAGAAAATGTTTGCAAACTACTCATCTGACAAGAAATTAATCCCCAGAATGTGTAAGGAGCTCAAATGACTCAATGCGGGGGTAGGGGGGGACCTAATAATCCGTTTTTTAAGATTGAATAAAAAGTTGAATAAACATATCTCAAAAAATGTATGCAAATGGGTATATGAAAAGGTGCTGAACATCATTGATCATCAGAGAAACGCAAACTAAAACTGCAATGAGATATCATCTCACCCCAGTTAAAATGCCTTCATTCAAAAGTCGGGTAATAATGAATGCTGGCAAGGGGAAAAAGGAAACCCTCAAACACTGTTGGTGGGAATACAAATTAGTGTAGCAACTATGGAGAACCATGTGAAGGCTCCCCAAAAAACTAAAAATTTAATTGCCATATGATCAAGTAATTCCATTGCTGGCTACATGACCCAAAGAAAGGAAATCAGTATATCAAAGAGATATCTACACTCCCATGTTTGTTACAGCACTGTTCACAATAGCCAAGATTTGGAAGCAATCTAAGTGTCTATCAACAGACAAATAGATAAAGGAAAAGACGTACATATACACAGTGGAGTATTACTCAGCCATAAACAAATAATGAGATCCTGTCATTTGCAATCGCATAGATGGAACTGGAGGACATTATGTTAAATGAAACAAGCCAGGCAGAGAAAGAGAAATTTCACATATTCTCGCTCATTTGTGGGAGCTAAAAATGCAAACAAATCAATTGATGGAGATAGAGAGCAGAATGATGATTACCAGAGGCTGGGAAATGTAGTGGTGGCAGGAAGTAATTGGGAATAGTTAATGGGTACAAAAATATAGTTCTACAAAATGAATATGATTTAGTATTTGATAGCACAATAGGGTGACTATAGTCAACAATAATTTATTGTATATTTAAAAATAACTAAGAGGGTATAATTGGAATGTTTGTAACACAAAGAAATGATACATGCTTGAGATGATGGATACTCCATTTACTCTGATGTGATGATTACACATTGAATGCCTGTATCAAAATATGTCATGTACGTCATAAATATGTATTAATACACCTATTATGCAACACATAAAATTTTATTAGTTAAACATTCTTTAAAAAGAAAGGAGCAATGGCTATATTCATATCGGGGAAGTACACTTTAGAAAAAAAAATTACCAGAGACAGAGAGGGACATTATCGAATAATAAAAATAGGTTAATCCACCAAGAAGGCCTAGCAATCCCAAATGTGTAAGCACCAGAGCTACAGAAACAAGTGAAGAAAAAAACTCACGAACTTAAAAGTAGAAATAGACTAATCCACATTACAGTTGAGACTTCAACCCCTATCTCTTAACAATTGATAGAAAAACTCCCCAGAAAATCAGCAAGAATATAGAACTCAAGAAAAGCCACCAACTCTCAAGATTTGATCAGCATTTGTAAGACAGTTTGCTGAACAGGAATGTCTTAACTGTATCAATGTCTGTATCCAAGTTGTGATGTTAATAATATAATTTTGCAAGATGTTTATAGTGGGGAAAACTGGGAAAAGGGTACAAAGGATTTCTCTGCGTTCTTTCTTTCTCCTTTCCTTTCCTCCCTTTCCCTTTCCCTTTCCCCTTCCCTTTCCCTTTCCCTTCCTTCTTTTCTTTCTCCTTTCTTTCTTTTATCTTTTTTGTTTTTTGAGACAGAGTTTCGCTCTTGTTGCCCATGCTGGAGTACAATGACATGATCCGGGCTCACAGCAGCCTCTGCCTCCCTGGTTCAAACGATTCTCCTGCCTCAACCTCCAGAGTAGCTGGGACCACAGACATGTGTCATCACACCCAACAAATTATATATTTTTAGTAGAGATGGGGTTTCTCCATGTTGGTCAGGCTGGTCTCGAACTCCCAACCTCAGATGATCCACCCGCCTCGGCCTCCCAGATTGCTGAGATTACAGGCGTGAGCCACCACGCCCAGCCCTCTCTGTGTTATTTCTTACACATGCATGTGAATCCAACATTATCTCAAAATTTTTTAAATTTAATTTTAAAAATGAACAACTATATTTCCCATATGAAAATATAATAGTCAGAATATAGTCCCAGCAACTTGGGAAGCTGAAGTGGGAGAATGACTTGAGCTAAGAAGTGTTAAACTACAGTGATCTAAGTTAGTATTAAATGGTGATATTAAATCAATGTTGAATAACTGTAATAAAAGCATACATCATAGCCTGGTTCCCAATCTTAGGGGCAAAGCTTTCTGATTTCGTCATTAAATGTTAGCTGCAGTTTTTTAATTTTTTCCCCATCAGTTTCAGGACTTACCTTGTATTGTGAGTTTGCTGAGAGTTTTGTTATTTTCATAAATAGGTATTACATTTTGCTAAATTCTTTTTGTGCATCTACTGAGATGACCATGTGGGTATTATCTTATAGCCTGTTCATATAGTAAATTATATTGATTGACTTTCCAATACTAAGCCAACTTTGTATCCTTTGGATGAAATTTAGTCATGATGTATTATTATTTTTATATACTATTGTATTCATTTTGTTAAATTTTAAAAAGATTTTTTAAAAATAAAATAATTATTGTTTCTACATTCATAAAAATTTATATTCGACTTGCGCAAGATACTGCTGTTACTTCAAAAAAAATCAATATGTAAGAACAAGAACAGATAAAACAAGGAAAAGGCTAGATTTAAAAAATTAATACAAGAAGTAACAAAGAGAGTGGAATTTCTAAGGAACAGAATTGTTCAAGTTGAACTTGTATGACTCTTTGTTGAAGTCATTTAAATCCTGAAAAGGAGATACAGAAGAAGAATTGGCAATAATAGCTAGTATTTTCGAGCACTTTATATGTGCCAGCCTTTGTTCAAAGTGCTTTATACACCTCATATAATCTTCATAGCATTCTTATGAGGGTATAATATCAGGAAAGTACATTGATTCAATGCTCTGAGTTAAGCATTGTATTGTTTCATATGTTATGCCATATATAATTCTCATAAAAGCATTCATGTCAATTGAATTATTGTTCTCATTTTTAAATTGAGGAAACTGAGGTGGAGAGAAATTCAGTAATTTACTAATCTGTTTATGTCAAGTAAGATTGGAGCCAAAATGGTGCCCAGGTGATATCATCCCCATGCCTGAGCTCTTCATCACTCACTACACCAATAATGTAAACTCTTTTTTATTCCTGTTTCCACTCATTTAAACCTTTATTTAAAGACGTTTATTTAGTAATCTACCACGTGGCACATAACATGTTTACTTAGTAATCCACCATGTGGCACATAACTGCTGAGGATATAGTATCTGTCTTCTGGAGAAGAACAAAGCACATTCAGCATAATAGGCTAGCACCTTTAGACCAGGCAAGAGGCACTCCTGCCATATGCCCCGTCTGTTCTTTGGGGAACCTTCCTCAAAAAATTTAAATCTTGTCTGGTGTTTGGGACTAACTGAAGCTAGCAGGATTGTCTGTGAAGAGACAGGATCTGCATGGACCTTGGTCTTTGTTTCTCTCCTCAAAGATGTTCTTTGGCTTTTTACATCCCTTGCCATAAATCAGGTTGACCAGATGGATGGAGAAGCTGCAACTTGTGGTTAGGAGGGTCTTCCCAGGGCAATGTGGACAGAACAGAATATAGAAGCATAACCTAGTGAGCAAATGCAGTACTGTTTTCCTGCGATCCAGTGAGGTTGGACCTCCAGAATAGTGCTGATATGCTGATTTGGAGTTATGCTCACATCAGACATAGGATGAGTTCAGAATTCTGGCTGTGATAATCCCTGACTGACCCTTCAAATTGAGATGTGTAGATAGGCCGCTGTGTCAGCTCTCACCTTTGTCTTCTGACCACAGTGTCCTCTCTAGTTTATAGCACCCAAAGGTAACGTTAGTGGTGGCAGATGTTCTGCACACTGTACCCAGGTTGTCATTCCAACTCCTTGAGAGGCAATGCATCACATGTCAGAAAGTCCTGTGATTGCCATACCTCTCTGTATGGCAGAGAGATATGCTGCCATACAGCATACCTGCTCCTTATACCAAGGGTCTTTTCAGACCTGTATATTTTCTTGTGTCTGATCAATGTGGTGAAGGGTACACTCTTCTAGATGATGTCAAACCCTGACAGGAGAGGTATAGATGATATTTGTATAAATGGAATTGATCCTTTTGCTTGAAACCTCTCCCTGGCTTCCTTCTAGTGGCTATGTATGGAAGGAGGCAGTGCTACAACATTAAAAAATACCATGTTTTACAGATGCAGTGACTATGGTCTAAGAAGTTCAAGAGAGGATGTTGTTGAAAGATGTGTTGTTCTACATTTATACTATAAAATTTCAAACAGCAAATTCAACATGACTAGAGAATGAATAATAATTTCCAGTCTCTTGCACACTCTAGGGAAGACATGCATTTGTGTTCAGTATCAACAAAGTACAGTCAGAAACTCTGAGAGTATTATCAGGAGTTAATGTCCAAGAACAAATAATGCCATGTCATGAATACTAGGAGCTTTTGCCAGTAAGTTATTCAAATTGCATCTGGTCTATGGCTACACTCAGCCAACAGCTGCCAGTCTGAGAAGCCTATAACCCTAACACTCCATTCTCTCCAGCCTGCTGGTCCTTCATCTGTCATCAGTAGCATTTGCCCACATTCTTCACTGTAGTACTTGTGAAATTGCATTGAACATGCTTGTTTTCATATCTGTATCCCTTTATTCTACACAAATTCCTACAAACTGAACTCTCCAGGTCCATCTTTATAGGTTGAGTAATACCGTCTATGGCTCATGACAAATATTCAGAATATGTTTTGCTCTTTCTTTAATAAGAAATGTGATTTCAACCTTTAGGTATGTTATACAAAATTGTTCACTTGAGTTAATCACATGAACAAGCAAGATCCTCAAAGGAAGAATCAGACCTGATAAAACAAAGGAAATCAGTTAAGGCTGATTTTATACTGCTGTTAATATCTAAGGAGGTCTTATTGGACAATATCTGGGCAGAAATATCCAAGGGAGGAAGCCATTGCTAACTGACATTTAGGTACTATTGGATACTGCTGTTAACTTGAATTGGCCAGTGTATAAGTTGTTGCTGAGAGCAGTAAATCTCTAATGAGTCCACAGAATTTAATGTCTCCTAGCATGTTCAATCTACTACCAGAGTAGATTTAACACTAAGAATATTTGGTTTATTAGAAATATTCAGATCATTTCTATTTTACCTCACTCTGTGTTACTTAGATGATTCCAGAAAGTAAATCTTATTAAGGATAATAATAAAAATAGTACCTAACATGTTTAAATCTGCTTATTAAGTGCCAGTCATTACTCAAAAATTTTCCTGTGATTTCACTTAATTTTCATGAAGACTATTGTAAAATAAATTGTGCCCCCCCCCCCACCAAAATCCATATGCTGAAGCCCTATCAACTAATATGATGGTATTTGGAAATAAGGTCTTGGGGAGATAATTAGGATTATAGGAATCATGAAGATGGGGTTTTCATAATGGGATTAATAGCTTTTTTAGAAGAAGAGAGAGATATTACACTCTTTTAATCATGTGAGAACACAGCAAAAAAAGCAGCCTACTGTCCAGGCATGGTAACTAAAGAATGTAACCCCAGCACTTTGGGAGGCTGAGACAGGTGGATCACTTGAGGTCAGGAATTCAAGACCAGCCTCGCCAACATGGTGAAACCCTGACTCTACAGGGCATGGTGACAGGTGCCTGTAATCCCAGCTACTGGGGAGGCTGAAGCAAGAGAATTGCTTGAACCCAGGAGGCGGAGGTTGTAGTGAGCCTAGATCATGCCATTGCACTCCAGCCTGGGCCACAGAGCGAGACTGCCTCAAAAAAAAAAAAAAAAAAAAAGACAGCCTACTAAAGGTTGGGAAGTGGGCTCACTGGAAATAAAAACTAGTCAGCAACTTGATCTTGGATTTCCCAGACTCCAGAACTGTGAGAAATAAATGTCTGCTGTTTAAGCACCCATTCTAAGCTGTTTTGTTACAGCATCGCTAGTAGACTAATGCAACAAGCTTGTAAAGTAATTACTGGTGTAACCTCCATCGTATCAGTGAGGGAATAGAGGCACAGTGCTGCAGGTAGCCCAGGTAATTCACCAGGAATATGGTAACACAGCTTCTGGTGCTTGGGGCTCCAGGCTTGTAATCTGAAATCCTAGGTTTTATTCTCAGCTCTTCCTTGACTCTCTTGTAAGCTTTACCAAATTGCATAAGCTTTTTGAACCTCATAATTCTTATTAGCCAGATAAGAAATGTATGAGCTACCTTCCAACTCTTCTATGAGATCTGACATAAAATATTTGTATAAACTTTAAAGTACTGTTCAGACTCATAGTGTTACCATTAACACCACACCAAACTCCCTTGAACTACCTGCAGATTTCTGAAGAAGTTTTGGGCCCATTATATGCATACTCTCAGTCATTTTTTAAGAAAAAATTATAATAATTTTATATATTGGAAATTTCTTTCCAAGCATTACATGGCATGTAATTTTGTAAAATAAGTATAAAACACCCTCCTCTCTTTCTCTGTCTCCAACTGTGGTAATACTCTTCTTTTGGCTGGATTAATCTAGCTTGCATAACACAAATAGATTACATACATTCAATTCAAAAATATTGTAGACCCCTCCTGAATTAATAGAATCCTAAAAAGTGGAGAGCAAGCAGATACTAGAAACCATTTCAATATTAATGTGAGATTTTTAGGAAAAAAAAAAAAAAGGAAAAGTGACAAAGTGCCTGTGTCCCTTTGGCAATCTAGAAAACAAATGTTAAGTTTTATTTTTGGCCGGGCTTGGTGGCTCATGTCTGTAATCTTAGCATTTGGAGAGGCCAAGGCAGGTGGATCACTTGAGGTCAGGAGTTCGAGACCAGGCTAGCCAACATGGCAAAACACCATCTCTACCGAAAATACAAACAGGTGTGGTGGCATGCACCTGTAATTGCAGCTACTCAGGATGCTGAGGCACAAGAATTGCTTGAATCCAGGAGGTGGAGATTACTGTGAGGCAAGATAATGCCACTGCACTCCAGCCTAGGCGACAGAGCAAGATTCTCAAAAAAAAAAAATTATTTTTAACTGACACATAATAATTATTCATATTATATGTAATTATCTAGAGTAATAAGCACATTCCTTACTCAAATATTTATTATTGCTTTGTGGTAAGAACATTCAAAATTCTCTCTTTTAACGTTTTTGATATACTAAATATATTATTGTTACCTATAGTTATCCTACAGTGCAATGGAACAGGGAAGGTTTTTAAATTATTTCTGTAGAACAAGAAGCAAAGTGTTTAAATTCAGAACCCATAAATCCTTAGTATCTTGGTCTGTGTAGAGTAAAATATTCTGTACTTGTTAACCAAATAATAAGTATAACTTACAGAGAACTGGTGTTGTGTTGAACACTGTGTGATGCAATTCAATTTTATGGTCTCGCAGAATTTTCACAATAACCCTTCAAAGTCAGTTTCATAGTTTCTGTGACAGTGATTACAGAACAGAGGCACAGAAAATTTATATCCCTTTTCCAAACTTACACAACTAATAGTTTTCCATTTTTCTTAGATTTTTATTCTAAAATTAATATTTATCTACATAAACATTGTTTGATTGACTAAAGAATCCTGTTGAATAATAATAGTTTAATTTTTACTGTTGTCAAGTGTAGTCTTCCAACTATCAATTTTCCATTTTTCACACTTAGATTTTTATTCTAAAATTAATATTTATCTACATAAACAATGATTGACTAATTAATCCTGTTGAGTAATAATAGTCTAATTTATACTGTTGTCTAGTGTAGGCAGTAAGTGTCAGGACTGCAGTTGGCTAGTTTATTGATCATTTCCAATCTCTGAAAACCATTTTTCCTTCCACTCTTCCACAATAAAATATGTAAGAGGCATATTCACTTTCTTAGTCTGTCCTGCAATTAAAGGTGACATCGTTCTAGTCAATGACAGAGATTTGCTGGAGATTATTTGAGAAACATATTTTCTGCTATAGGTACAGGTATAGCTGGCACCACACTTTTGCCATGCCTTCTGACCATGAATACTGACATGATGTGTGCAGCTGTGATAGCTATTCTACAGCCATAAGGCAAAGGCAAAGAAAATCATAAGGATACTATATCTGACATTAATGAACTGTTGAAAGAAGCAGCTGCATACATCTCCACATCCTTAAATCAAATAAATTGAATTCTCGTTGATTATATCTACTGTTAATGAGGTCATCTGTTAATTGAAGCCAAAAATATTTCTAAGTAATATACGCAAGCTCTGAAAATTCCATGCTTCTTTATAGAGAAGTGATACTTGTTGCAAAAATGAATATGGAATTTTACACTTGATGAATATTAGCTGAATGAATACCCTGTATCTAACACTGTTTCAGGAACCACAGAGTTTTTTCTTAATTAAATAAGATATAGTTTGTATCTTCAAGATTCTTAGAACATATTAAGAATTGATTAAGATAAAGATAGAATGGCCTACACCATGGCTATCTTTCTCCCTCGATCTATTAACTTTAATTTTAATGAGAATCTTGTGTTTTCCTCCTGGCCCCAGTTGTTTGTTCTCTGTAGTCATGAACTTGAAGTACCTGATACTACATGTGGGGTGATGTTCCTGCTCCTTGATTCTGGTCTCAACTATTTGATTTGCTTTGGATTACCCATGTTTGTGGATATGATATAAGTAAAAGCTTAAAATGGTCTTCAACAATGAGGCTTACTATCTTGAACCTTGGATATTACGTTGTTAGCCCGCTGGTCCCAAAAGGAGACTGGGAAATTTGCATACCAGAGCTAGCCTAAAGAAAGAGGACCAACCCTGTCAATATCAGCTGAATACTGTAGATGATGAGGGATTAATGCTTATGCTTATGCCATTGAGTTTTGAAGTTAGGCAGTAAGACCTGATTTACACACTCGTCCATTCTTTGTTCACATCATTTGAGTAGAACTGGTAATATTATAAGCTCTGGGTTTGGTAAACTTTATCTACACCAATCATTGTATTCAATTCTCGTCACCTCAGTGATTAATTCATAAGTTGGCTTATTAGCATACCCAAATGTTTCAAATTAATTCAGTGGTGTTTTATAATTATCAGGAAAAAATTGTCTTTCTTCCCAGCTCTGAGAGTCACACAAACTTATAATTGCCGGATATCACATATGGACAGTGCAGACCTGAAAATAAACACACAATTAAAGAAAACAGTCAAGAGACAAAGAGAAAAAAAATTACATCTTAGCAACCAGGCTGCAATCCCTGAATCCAGTTTCTTTTAGACATTTTATTACTTCGAGTTTACATATTTCCTTTACTACTTAAGTCATTTTGAATTAGGCTTCTTTTGCTTGGTATAAATAAAAAACTCCCCAGAACTTTCAAAGGTAATTATAGAAAAGTGCAAAATAATACCATAAAAGAGATAATAACGTGATCCTAGGAGAGGCTGTGTAGAGGTTTGATATTCAAATAAGATTTTAAATAAAAATGGAATTTCGACCAATGAGAAGTAGATAAGCATACATCCTGTGAGAAAAAAAAAATGTTTTTTTTAAAAAGGAGCATATGCTACGGACAGTGAGCAATTTAGTTTGATCAAAGTATATGAGACTTAAAATGGAGAAGTGGGAGACAAGGTTCTACAACATTTTAGAGCTGATTTGTTGAAAAACCTGGAAACCTAAATAAGGAGTTTGTGTCTATTATACATTGAAGAATTTTCACTAGAGGAATCACAGCTTTAGCCTTTTTTAGAATGTATTCACTTGGTAGAATTTATTGGGCAGAAAAAAAATGAACGTAGGTAAAAAAAAAAAAAAGCAATTGTAAGATCAGTATCTTTCTTGTGCCCAGTCTTTCACAGTGTTTGAAGTATACTAAAGACTTAATAAATATTTCTGGATATTACATTGACTAGGAAGTTTCTGTAACATTGGAAATGAAAAGTAGACTGATCTGAATGGAGATATAATGCAAATGTAAAGAGAAGATAAAATATTTAAATACATTCAATAGCATTTGGTAACAGAATGGATAGTAGGGCTATAGCAGAGGGTAACTGCAAATGAGACTTGGGAGGTTTCAACTTTGATCACAGAGAAAACAGAATTTCTGATGTTTGAAAAAAAAAGTGGTCAAAATGCTGTAAGTTTGCTTTAGTTTAACCCAAATAAGTTTCTCTAGACAAAAGCGTGTTTTTTTTTCATATTTATAATTTTCTTGCAGACCAAAGTTAAAATTTTTCTGGTGCAGAAATACACCTCTTTATTTTTCTTTTTACATCAGTGAAAATAATGTCAACATAAGCAATCCATTTTGAGTTGTTCTAGTTGTAGTGATTGGGAATATAGTTCTTGAATGATACATGGAAACCATTTGAAATCCTTGGAAAATTTTAATTAATTGTCTCAGAAAAAACTCCCCTCAGCCCCAGTGTCTTTCTGATTGCCGTTAGTTAACAAACACTTATTTTCCAAGACCAGGAATTTATACATTGTTACACAATGCATAAGACAAACCTTTTAGTTCCTATAGATGATATACAGAGCATTTATGTATTTCATAATATTTCCCAATCCTGTAGACTGTGTTCCATTTTCTCTGGCTGACATTTATATAGTTATATTGCCTTAATATTCAGAATGAAAGCAACTATATTTAATGGCATTCATGCTTAAACATGCTTTTAAGTATTTGACACATTATGCAACCTGACTTCTATCATCATAGGAAGACCTAAAACTTCCCTTCCAGACATGACAACTGGCCATTCTAGGTAGGCATCGCATCAATATGCTGTGATTTAACCCCAAAGATAACTTCATGGAGGACTATCAGGAATTGTAATTGATGATCAGCTGGACATTCTATACTGATTAGCCAAACATGGAAGGTCAATATAAAAAGGTATTGTATTTTTAGACCTTAATCCTCCTCCTATTTTTTTTTTTTTTTCTATTGCCATCTAAAAGGAAGGAACCAAGATTGGAAAGCCGTAATGAGACAATAGAGTTCTTAAAGCCTGCCTTAAGCATGGTTTTGGTTAATTTTCAGACGTCATGAAGGAAGCTATTGTATTACAGACAGTGATGGTACATAGGATTAACTCAGAAACCAATTTGTCACGGGCCAAATATTACCTCACTTTGAGGTAAAATAAAGTAAATGTGTAGCGTATTAGCCATGTTTATTATGTAATAACTAACACTCTCATGCACACATATGAATAATTTTTGTGTGGAAGTGTGAGAGACATATAGATGATATAGGCATAAGCATTCAGTCCCCACTACTAATTTAGGTGAGACTCACTGTTTGTTTGTTTTTTTGTTTTGTCGTGTTTTTTGAGACAGAGCCTTGCTTTGTCGCCCAGGCTGGAGTGCAGTGGTGAATTTCTTGTGAACAGAATATAACTGGATTGTGCTTATAAAATCAATTTTGCCCATCTGTGTCTCTTTTTCCTGGGGATGGGGAGTGTCAAGGTTTGCTCTGTGACCCAGGCCGGAGTGTAATGGCATGATTTCAACTCATTGCAACTTCCACCTTTTGGGCTCAACCAGTCCTCTCACCTCAGCCTCCTGAGCAGTTGAGACTACAGGCATTTGTCACCATGCTCAGATAATTGTATTATTATTATTATTATTATTATTATTATTATTATTATTATTATTATTATTTTAGATATGGGGTATTTCCATATTGTTCAGGTTGGTCTCAAACTCTTAGGCTCAAATGATTCACCTGCCTCAGCCTCCCAAATCATCTGTATCTTTTCATTGGAGAGTTTAATCTCTCTGCATTTAAAGTAATTACTAACAGAGATGGACTTTATTGTTGCTCTTTGTTTTCCACATGCCTTTTACTCTTTCCTCCTTCATTTCCTGCATTACTGTCTTCTTTGCTTCATTAAGCTTTTGTAGTGAAATATTTAAATTCCTTTTTCATTTCTTTTCTGTATATTTTAAAGATATTTGTCTATAGTTACCATGGGCATTATATTTAACATCCTAAAGTTATAACATTTAAATTTAGTTATATCAGTTTAACTTCAATAACATAAAATACTGATTCTTTAATAGCTTTAATTTGTTGATGTCACAAAATTACATCTTTAAGCATTGTGAATTCGAATCCATGAAGTGACAATTTTAATGTATTAGTCTCTTAAACTATGAAGAAAACAAAATGAGGAATTACAATCCAAAGTTACAATGATTTTAGGGATACTATAAAATGTATTAGTCTCTTAAATCATGTAGAGAACAAAAAGTGGAATTATATACTATTATTACAGTAATAGTAGCTTTTATAGTGGCTCATGTATTTTCTTCTACTAAAGTCTATTTTTTCATAAGGTGTCAGGTTACTCTCTAGTATGCTTTCATTTCAACCTACATGACTCCCTTCAGCACTTCTTGCAAGGCAGATCTAGTGGTGTTAAACCACCTTAGCTTTTATGTATCTGGGAATGTCTTAATTTTTCCTTCACTTTTGAAGAAGAGTTTTGCCAAATATAAAATTCTTGACTGACATAGAATATATCAGCTCACTGCCTGTGGCCTCCAAAATTTTTAATGAGAAACCTGCTGATATTCTTATAGAGGATTATTTTTAATGCGATACAATACTTCTCTTTCATTGCTTTGAAAATGCTCTTTTCTGTGACATTGAACAGTTGAATATAATGTGTCTTGGTGTGCATCTCTTTGAATACATTCTATTAGGACATTATTGAGCTACTTGCACATTTTTACTTATGTCTCATCAAATTTGGGAAGTTTCAGACTTCATTTTTTCAAATATTCTCTCCACACTGTTTTTCTCTTTTTTGTCTTCTGGAACTCATAGAATGCATATTTTGGCTCACTTGATGGTGTCTTCCAGGACCTTTACATTCTATTAACTTCTCTTCTATCTTTTTTGTTTTTCTCTCTTATAATCACGTATTCCCATTGCCTTATCTTCAATTTCTTTTGTATTTTCTTCTGCCTCCTCAAATCTACCTTTGAATCCCTCTAGTGATTTTTTCTTTATTATCTTTTTAATCCCAATAATTTCTTTTTGCTTTATTTTTAGGTTTTCTGTCTCTTGGTTGATGTTTCAATTTTCTTCATACATTGTTTTTTTGATGTTCCTCACATTTTCTTTAATTCTTTGTGCATCTTTAAAACAGCTGCTTTAAAGTCTTTGTCTAGTAGATCCACCATCTTCTTCAGCAACAATCTTTGTTGGTGTATATATATTTTTTTTTCTTTGAATGGGCTATAAATTTCTATGTTTTTGAATTCCTTGTGATTTTGTTGACAACAGAACATTTGAATCTAATAATCTATCAAGTCTGAAAGTCAGACTTTTTTCCCTTTTCCCAGGGCTCGCTAGGATTTTTGTTAGTTTGTTTCTGAGTTTTAAAATTTTATTATCTCTGTGCCAGTGATCACCTGAGATGTAAACGGAAGCTCCTCTCAGATCTTTCCTGAGTCTGCACTTGGGCATTCACAATGACTTTCTGATCTCCTCCAAGTATGTGGTTTCTTCTGAATACACTAGTCCTCATTGTTTTGCTTTGAAAGAGGAAAAAGCAAAATACGAAGGTGGAAAAGTGGAGGTGCCGATTCTTTAAATTTTCTGAAAGTCACTTTAGCCTTCTAAGAAGGAGGCAACAGTGGGGCAAGGTACAACAACAATGGTGCTGCCCTTTTGTCTGTGCCACTGTTGTCAGAAGCAGCAATCAGGGATCAGAGCACAGGGTTTCAATATTTGGAATCCTGGCTTTCTAAAACTATGTGCAAGTTGCTCCTGGAAAAGATGTGCAGGTGCCTGTCACAGGGCTAGGGTGTGGTCATGGGTAGATGCTGCTGTGCCAAGAGCCAAAATTCACCCTCCAAGCCTTCCCCTGGAAGTTGCAAGCTTTCAGTAAACTTCGTAGCTCCAAAATAGTTGCATCAGACAGATTCTGACAGTACAATTTTTGGCTAGGTGGAAAGATATATTTCTAATACTTTCTATTCTTCCATCTTCCCAGAATCTCCACCTTACTTTAATTTTTTAGGATGAAGTCCTTCTTAACTAAATTGTCAATCTGGAGCTTAAATCAATTTGTCATCAAAAATTCTTCCAGATTGCCTTTCTCAGCTGTCAATGATTTCTCTCTATCTCATTCGCATTTACTCTTAAGAGATTTATTCTAATCTTCTAGTCTCCAAATCAATACAAAGCTCTTAAGCATGTATTGAATATTAATATATATTGAAATATATTAATATATAATATAATTAATATGTGTCATAAAATAACCTAACTCAGGTATACTCAGTGACAAACTAATGTATTCTACCTGAGTATAGAATGAAACAACCTGCTTAGTTGTCTATTCAAGTTTATTCAAGCCAATCTATTGGCTCTGAATAAATAATTTAAATTAACTTTAGGTCTTGCTGTGTCATCCAGGCTGGAATGCAGTGGCATGATCATAGCCCACTGCAGTCTCATACTCCTGGGCTTAAGTTATCCTCTCACCTCAGCCTCTCTGTTAGCTGGGAAGACAAGTGGTTGCCAAGTATTTATTCTTTAATTTTTGTAGAAATGGGGTCTTGCTTTGTTGGCCAGAATCATCTCAAGCTCCAGGCCTTGAGAAATCCTCCCACTTCAGCCTCCTGAGTCATAGGGATCACAGGTGTGAGCACTGCACCCATCTAAAAACTTTCTTTTATTAAAGAATTAGCTTCCTTGGGGCATAAGATAATAAATTACTTTGAACATAATTTATCTTCGCACTTGAATTTTTCTAAAAGGTCTACAGTTATACTCCTGAAAGTCTTATTAAGTAATTTATTTTTAAAAAGAAACCTTAACAAGGTTTATGAGCAGATATTATGAAAGCTTGTAGTACAGTGTCATAAAAGTCAACTTTTGATGCAATATTTTTTGAACATTTAAAAAAAATTTTGCCTCTGAAAGTCTTCTATGTAGAAAAGTATTTTATTTAGTTTAAATTATATGTCCAAAATGCTTTTTCTCCTCAAGTATTTTAGCCATTAAATGCAATAATGATTTGTCATTATTTTGCCACAGTGAACATTTTCATATCTCAGAAGTCCAATTAGAATTATATTTCTTGAAAAAAATCCATCATATTAAATGGCTTACAAAACTAATTGGTTTACAGGTGAATGATGAAGTTAAGTATCCCTTTATGTAAAATACAGAGATAAGCAAAAATTTAACATTAGAACAGATTAATTACAGATTTGTAAGTATATGAATGTACATATATGCATATTTGTGTGTGTATGTGTATGCATCTTAGTCCATTTTGTGCTGCTCTAATAGGATGTCTGAGACTGGGTAATTTATAAAGAAATGAGTTTTTCTTTTTTTCTTAGAATTCTGGACAGTAAGAAATCTAAGCTCAACAAGCTGTCATCTGATGAGGGCATTCTTGTTGTGTCATAATATCGTGGAAGGTATCACATGGTCAGAGGGAAAAGAAAAGGAGAGGGAGAAGGAGAGAGACAAAGGGTGCCAAATTCATCCTTTTCTAGAAAAAAAAAAAAAATCCACTTGCACAATAATGGTAATAATGCATTCATGCAGGTAGGGTCCTCACAACCTAATCACCTCTCATTAGTCCCCACTTCCCAACACCATTGCATTTATGATTAAGTTTCTAACACATGTTTTTTTGGGGATGCATTCAAACCATAGCAATGTGTATAGACATGTGTATATATATATATACACACACACACATATGTATATCATGGTAATGAGTAGATAACTGCACATTCATAAATGTTTACTATATCAGTATTATATTATGCTATATTTATACATAAATAATATATATAGCAATGTCCTATATGTGTGTCTACATAACTATACCTATAATTATTTCTGTAAATGGATATTTTATATATACATTTTTCTAGATTCAGAAACATCTCACAATATTTCTGAATCTAGAAAACCATCTTGGAGTTTTCTATTTGGCTCATATCTGACAATAACTGTAAGGATGATTTACTGGATTCTTCAAGTTTGGAAGAATAATCATTGTTTCTTAGGATGTACTTTTTCTGAAATAGTCTTTCCCAGTTTAGGAATCAGAAACCAACATTAGTAATAATCAGACATATGATTTTGCCATCTCAATAATGTGGAAATTTGAGCAAAGATTAGCAGTTACTTTGTAAAAGTTTTCTGAGATATCTATTTTAAGAAATAAAAACTATGGCAATGCCCTTTAACCCAAATATGGCAAACATTGTGATATAATTAATGTTTATATTGCTTTCTGTCTCAAAGTAAGTGATTGATGAAAAATAAAATTTTTTTGAAAACACGGTTAAAGAGAAACATGCTGAAATGTATAATCCTCCTCTACTATACTGCTCGGAGAAGAAATAGGCATCCCCTAGGATTAGTTCTAGATAAAAAGTTTGGGAAATGCTGTAATAAATTCTTTTTAGCATTTATTTTTTCTCTGTTCAGTGTATTCTAAATCTCATACTGACAGATCAACTTTAACTAAACTCCCAAATGAACCAATAATCAAAAGAAGCAAAAAAAAATGTTCTGTTTAGGTGTAAAATAATAGGCTATGTTACATGTAGTTTAAGTGATTTTATTTGCTACTCTAAAACAAATTTTGCCTTTGTATGCTCCTAACAAAAGTGCAAAGTAAAAGTCAGAAGGAGGATTCTTAGTCTTTAGACAGAAGTCAAAGTGAAGTTAAAAATAAATACATAGCTTGTCAACTAAAATATCCGAAGGTATAGTTTGCACACTCACTCACAGAGACAAAATAACGTTTGAAGAATGTTACATGTTGACTAAATAGAGATGTGTGTCAGGAGACACTTGGCATAGGAATAGAACCAATTCCCATGACCAACATAGAAAAAGAAAGAAAATTGGCAACAAACTTGAGAACCCTAAATAGGAGAACAGCTGTTAAAAGACCAAATGATTTTTATCACCTAAGTTGGTCTTTGAAAAATTGTTTTAATCAAGAACAATATTATGTAATGACAATATTACGAGTTCTTCTGTGAATAATTAAATCATATTTTTACTCATTTATTTGTTTGATTATTCACTCAATAAATTCTTACTGAGTACCAAGATATGCCAATCACTATGTTAAGTGTACCAGAAACAAAGTTGAATAAAAACTAGTCTTTATTCACAAGGAGTACATAGGCACTTAAACAGAAAATTATGATGCTTTTTTAAAATGCAGGGATACAAAAATATGTGAGTAATTAAGGAAGTAGTCAATGTATGAGGTGAATATTTGTTAAAAATATACTGGAGGAAGTAATGAATTTATCTAAGCTAAGGGAGAAGAGATAGGTATTTCATTACAACTGAGCACTAATAACACACACATATAAGGGTAGGAATATAGATGATGAAGGACTTCGACAAGTCTGTAGTTAGTGGAATATAGAGGGGAAACTAAAGCAGTAACTTAAAGAAAAACTAACTAAAAAAGGGATATTGTTTGGCTGTAGAATTTGTTTTGCATATGAGTTTATTATAGAGATTTAAATAGCCTAACATTCTTTTTAATTAGAACTGTGTACAAAGAATATATTTGAAGTGGACCAGAATGGAGGCAAGAGACTTATCAGAAAGCTTTTCTTTATTCTAGAAAGACATAATGAAGCCTGAACTAGGGCAGCAGCCCCAGTGGTAGTAGCAGCAGTAGTAGTGGTAGTGATGGTAGTAGTGGTAAGTATTGGGGGAAATCAGATTAGGAAATATTTAGGAGATGAAAAAGTTGTGTAATAAATTAAATGCAACCCAAGCCAGGCGCGGTGGCTCAAGCCTGTAATCCCAGCACTTTGGGAGGCTGAGACGGGCGGATCACGAGGTCAGGAGATCGAGACCATCCTGGCTAACACAGTGAAACCCCTTTAAGACAATGTGGCACATATACACCATGGAATACTATGCAGCCATAAAAAAGGATGAGTTTGCGTCCTTTGTGGGGACATGGATGCAGCTGGAAACCATCATTCTTAGCAAACTATCACAAGAAGAGAAAACCAAACACCGCATGTTCTCACTCATAGGTGGGAACTGAACAATGAGTTCACTTGGACTCGGGAAGGGGAACATCACACACTGGGGCCTATCATGGGGAGGGGGGAGGGGGGAGGGATTGCATTGGGGAGGTATACCTGATATAAATGATGAATTGATGGGTGCTGACGAGTTGATGGGTGCAGCACACCAACATGGCACATGTATACATATGTAACAAACCTGCACGTTATGCACATGTACCCTAGAACTTAAAGTATAATAAAAAATAAAAATAAAATAAAAATAAAAATAAAAAATACAAAAAACTAGCCGGGCGAGGTGGCAGGCGCCTGTAGTCCCAGCTACTCAGAAGGCTGAGGCAGGAGAATGGGGTAAACCCGGGAGGCGGAGCTTGCAGTGAGCTGAGATCCAGCCACTGCACTCCAGCCCGGGCGACAGAGCAAGACTGCCTCTCAAAAATAAATAAATAAATAAATTAATTAATTAAATGCAATCCAAATCAAAATCCAAATAAACTATTTTATGAATATTGACAAACTAATTCTAAAGTTTATATGGAAAGGCAAGAAGTCCAGAATAATCAACACCTAAGAACAAAGTTGGGGGACCGAAACTACTACCTGATTCAAGATTAACTATAAAGCTACAGTCATCACAGCAGGGTGGCAGTGGTGAAAGAATATTCACATAGATCAATGAAACAGAACAGAGAGCCCAGAAATAGACCCACATGAATATACTCAACTGATCTTTCACAAAGAAATGAACAAAGGTAATTCAGTGGAGAATGAATAGTGTTTTCAACAAACGGTGCTTCAACAATCAGACACCCCTATATTTAAAAAAAATGTAGATATAGACCTTATACCTGTTATAAAAATTAACCCAAAATGTCTCACAGAGCTAAATATAGAACTATTGGAATGGCAAACATCAAAAACGTGGCAATTCTGAGTGCTGGTGGGGATGTAGTGTAACAGGAACTAGCCTTCATTGCTGGAAAAAATGTAAAATTATGTAGTCACTTTGGAAGACAATTTGGCAATTTTTACAAAGGTAAGCATAGCCTTGCCATATAATCCAGCAACCACTTCCCTAGGTGTGTATCCTATTTATCTGAAAACATATGTTCACACAACAACATGCACACTGATGTTTATATCAGTTTATTTATATTCTTCAAAAGCTGGGTACAACCCAGGTATCCTTCAGAGGTGAATTGATAAATAGTGTGTAATGGTTAATTTTGTGTGTCAACTTGGCAAGGCCATAGTATACAGATATTTGATCAAACATTATTCTAGATGTTTCTGTGAAGATATTCTTAGATGATATTTATATTTAAATAGTTAGATTTTGAGTGCAGAGTTTATCTCTCATAATATAGATGAGCATTGTGTAATTATTTGGGGACCTTTATAGAAAAAGATTCACCTCCCTGGGCAGAAGGTCTTTGGATTTGAACTGCAATTCTCTCCTGCGTGTCCATCTTGCCAACTCACTTGCAGATTTTGAACTTGTCAGTCTATACAACTGCATGAGCTAATTCTTTAAAAACTTCTCTCTCTCATATACATACATATATGTTTTTATATAAGTGTGTTTGTATCTATATGTATCTCGTATATATATACACACCCACTCTCTCTCTCTAGAGTACATCTCTGCACACACACGCTCTCTCTTTCTATACACACACACACACAGACACACACATAGCTGTCCTAAAAATACAATATATTAATTTTAAAAAGTCATATGAAGAATTGAAATGTTATGAAAAACGAAAGATGGAAGGAAAAACATAAATTTTCTAGCTACCAACATTCAAGATGTAGAATTTAGGAATATAAGAATAATATTAGGTTGGTGTAAAAGTAATTGCGGTTTTTGCCAACCTAATATTATGTTATGGGCAAAGATAAGCAACTGGTTTTTCACCATGTTAAACTTGAGTTGCCTGTTAGATATAATAATCAGAATCTAATAAATTATAAGATTAACCATGATTAAAAATCCAATGAATGATATAAAATAATAACTTATACTTGAGAATTGTGAACACGTAAATAGTATTTAAAGTAACGACCTTCTAATTAACTGTATTAGTCATGCTGCTGCTAAAAACATACCCAAGACTGGGATGAAAAAGAAGTTTAGTGGACTTACAGTTCCACATTGCTGGGGAGGCCTCAGAATCATGGAGAGAGGTGAAAGGCACTTCTTATATCATGGCGGCAAGAGAAAAATGAGGAAGAAGCAAAGGCGGAAACCCCTGATAAACCCATTAGCTTTCGTGAGACTTATTCAATATCACAATAACAGGATGGCAAAGACTGACCCCCATGATTTCATTACCTCCCACTGGGTCATTCCCACAACACATGGGAATTCGGGGAGATAAAATTCAAGTTGAGATTTGAATGGGGACACACCCAAACCATATCATTCTGCCCCTTGCCCCTCCTAAATCTCATGTCCTTACATTTCAAAACCAATCATGCCTTCCCAACAGTCTCCCAAAGTCTTAACTCATTTCTTAACGAGTTAACTACATGTTAACTACATGTTATATTTTTAAATTATAGATTATGAAAACTACAGAGTCTATTATGTACCTGCCAAATACAAATAAAAGAAATAAAAATCGTACACATTTTGCACATTATATATTAACCACATTTTGTTTCGCATTTTTAAGCAGTAGTGTAATTGTCATATTAAGGGTTAATTTACTTGCCTCTTACTGGACTGGAACAAGAGAAAAAAGGTAAGCCAGATAACTTTGTCTTCTCTCAAATTCTTCAGTGCAATTATCCAAACTCCCAAACAAAGGAAAGCGGATTAGAGAACCATTAACCCAAAAGTCCACATTCCAATGTCTGATCTGAGACAAGACAAGTCTCTTCCACCTATGAGCCTATAAATTCAAAAGGAAGCTAGTTACTTCCTAGACACAATAAGGGTACAGGTATTGGGTAAATACAGCTGTTTCAAATGGGAGAAACTGGCCAAAACCAAGGGGTTACAGGGTCCATGAAGTTCAAAATCCAGTGGGGCAAATGTTAAAGCTCCCACATCATCTCCTTTGACTCCAGGTCTCACATCCAGGTCAAGCTGATGCAAAAAGTGGGTTCAATGGTCTTGGGCAGCTCTACCCCTGTGACTTTGCAAGGTACAGCCACCCTCCTGGCTGCTTTCACCGGCTGACATTGAGGGTCTGCAGCTTTTCCAGGTATACAGTGCGAGCTGCCAGTGGACCTACTATTCTGGGGTCTGGAGGACGGTGGCCCTCTTCTCACAGCTCCACCAGGCAGTGCCCCAGCAGGGACTCTGTGTGGGAGCTCCGACCCCACATTTCTCTTCTGCACTGCCCTAGCAGAGGTTCTCCATGAGGGCCCTGCCCCTGCAGCAAACTTTTTTGTCTGTGCATCCAGGCATTTCCATACATCTTCTGAACTCTAGGCAGAAGTTACCAAACCTCAGTTCTTGACTTATCTGCACCTGCAGGCTCAACAGCACGTGGGAGCTGCCAAGGCTTGGGGCTTCCACCTCTGAAGCCACAGCCCGAGCTCTATGTTGGCCCCTTTCAGCCATGGCTGGAGTGACTGGGACACAGGGCAGCAAGTCCCCAAGCCAAACACTGTCAGTCCTCTGAGCCCAAGCTAAGCTGTCATATCTCCTGTGACCTGCACGTATACATCCAGATGGCCTGAAACAACTGAAGATCCACAAAAGAAGTGAAAATAGACTTAACTGATGACATTCCACCATTGTGATTTGTTCCTGCCCCACCCTAACTGATACAATATATTCTCCCCCTGGCCCTTAAGAAGGTACTTTGTAATATTCTCCCTCACCCTAAGAAGGTACTTTGCAATATTCTCCTCATCCTTGAGAATGTACTTTGTACACCTATCCCAAACCTATAAGAACTAATAATAATCCCACCACCCTTTGCTGACTCCGTTCTTGGACTCAGCCCGCCTGTATCCAGGTGAAATAAACAGCCTTTTTGCTCACACAAAGCCTGCTTGTTGGTCTCTTCACATGGATGCTCGTGACACACACAACACATGGACCCTGAGCCTGGCCTATGAAACTACTTTTTCTTACTGGGCCTCCTAGCCTATGATGGGAGGGGCTGCTCTCTAGGTCCCTGACATGGCCTGGAGACATTTCCCCCATGGTCTTGGGAATTAACATTAGGCTCCTTGCTAGTTATGCAAATTTCTGCAGCAGGCTTGACTTCTCCTCAAAAAGATGGGTTTTGCTCTTCCACTGCATCTTCATGCTGCAAATTTTCCAACCTTTTATGCTCTGCTTCCATTATAAAACACAATGCTTTTAACAGCACCCAAGTCACCTTTTGAATGCTTTGGTGCTTAGAAATTTCTTTCACCAGATAAACTAAATCATCTCTCTCAAGTTCAAAGCTCCACAAAGCTCTAGGGCAGGGGCAAAATTCTGCTAGTCTCTTTGCTGAAACATAACAAGAGTCACCTTTGCTCCAGTTCCCAAAAAGTTCCTCATCTCCAACTGAGACCACCTTAGCCTGTACCTTATTGTGCATATCACTAACAGCGTTTTTGTCAAAGCCATTCAACAAGTGTCTAGGAAGTTCCAAACTTTCCCACATTCTCCTGTCTTCTTTTGAGCCCTCCAAACTGTTCCAACCTCTGCCTGTTACCCAGTTCCAAAGTTGCTTCCACCTTTTCAGGTATCTTTTCAGCAATGCTCCGCTCTATTTGAAGCAATTTACTGTATTAGTATGTTTTCACGCTGCTGATAAAGACATACCCGAGACTGAGAAGAAAGAGAGGTTTAATTGGACTTTCAGTTCCACATGGCTGTAGAGGCTTCAGAATCATGATGAGAGGAGAAAGGCACTTCTTACATCATGGTGGCAAGAGAAAAATGAGGAAGAAGCAAAGGCAGAAACCCCTGATAAACCCATCAGATCTCATGAGACTTATTCACTATCACAAGAATAGCACTGGAAAGAGCAGCTCCCATGATTCAATTACTGCCCACTGGGTTTCTTCTGCAACATGTGGGAATTCTGGGAAATACAATTCAAGTTGATGTTTGGATGTGGGAACAGCTAAATCATACCTCTAGCCGTTTTGTTTCCGCTCTTCCCTTGCCACTATCCAGCTATCGAATAGCTGATTTCTGATTACTATACATAAATGATAAGTAGATCTATTTTTAAAATGTGAGTGGCATGAAAATGTAAATGATTTTTCTACCCAAAATGTTTCTAGATGTTTTCATTATACCCAGAGTAAAATTCAAAATTATTCTTGCCTTTGTATTACAGATTACCATCTCTCTCTAATTTTCTCTCTTCTACTTCTTTTCATATTAATAGAACTTCTAACTTATGACATAGACATGCAGTTAAAAACTACATTTCTTAATTCTATTGGACTTAATTTTGGTTATGTAATGGGGTTCTGACATAAAGAACACTAATATAAAGGATGTGTTTAACCTTTAAGTCATTCATTCCAAGTAAAAGACATTTGCTTTCACTATCTTTTTTCTTTCTTATCACTAGACGTATCACAGATGTGTGACCAATAACCACCTGGATGCAGTTGTGGAAGCACTGAGTTTAGTAGAAAATGAAAAGATCAAATGGGCTAGTAGGTTACATCAGGACCAGCACATTGTTTCTAGATAGCTTTAACTTAGACTTTCAAATGAGACACAAGTTACTTCTATTGTGTTAAAGCTACTGTTAAAATTTCATTCTTGTTATAGCAGCTGGAACATTCATTTCAACTTATGCAGCTTACAAAGCCGTCATGATCTTCATGTCTCCACCTCTCTGAACTCAACTTATGCCATTCTCCTTCTTGCTCACTCCACCTCAGCCATATTCCTCTCCTTGATATTTCTAGGATACACCAAGCATAATTCAAACACAGAGGCTTTTCAAATTGCTCTGCCATTTTTTTCTCTGAAATATTCTTATTTCAGAAAATGCCTTCTTCATTTTACCTAGTTTATTGTTGAAATATATCTTAATACATGGCACTCTTTATCACTGCCATTCCACCACTCTGCTTTATTCTTCTGTATAAGAATTATCACCACTAACAAACTACATTGGACTATTTATTTGTGTATTGTCTATATATAATAACCAG
This sequence comes from Piliocolobus tephrosceles, assembly GCF_002776525.5. Classification (NCBI taxonomy): domain Eukaryota; kingdom Metazoa; phylum Chordata; class Mammalia; order Primates; family Cercopithecidae; genus Piliocolobus; species Piliocolobus tephrosceles. The sequence continues at coordinate 26,653,615 of NC_045446.1, read as the reverse complement.
AATCTTAGACCATGAGTTTAAATCTTCATTCTATAAACAGTATCTGGAATATTCCCTGGTATAGTAAGAATGCCAGACATTCGTTGAATGAAGGACTGAATGAATACATGAATAAAATTGTGAAAGAATGTCATGGCACTGAGAGAGGTTGTGTAGAGTGAGAAGCACTGAAAGCTGAACTCAGTTTGGTTACCTCTAAGGCAAAGAAAACTGAGAGACCTCACAAAGGGGACCTGAAGGGGAAGTACGAGACAAACAGTGGTAACCAAGAGAGGGTGGCACCTTGAGAATCAAGGATATCAGAGCTCCTTGGAGAAACATCTGTAAAATGTAGCAGAGAGATTCAGAAAGATATTGGCTCCAAAATGGTCAATTGATTAGGCAAATCAACAGGCCATTGTTGACTTTGCGTACAATAGTTACGGTACAGTAGTAAAGCAGAGGGCATTTTGCAATGGTTTGAGGACTGGGCAAAGCTGAATGTTTTCTCACAAATATAAGGCACTCCCTTGAGAAGTTAAAAAAAAAAAAAGAGAGAGCAAGAAAAGAAAAGACTAATGAAGCAATTACCTATAGGAAGGACAGAGGATAATGTCAAAGTAACATTTGTTAGTCCCATGTTGAAAGAAAGAGCAATAACTCTGCTGAGACTGACAGAAAATAAATGAAGGGATGAGGGTAGTGTGAATGTATGTTGGCAAGAGGGGAAGTCAGGAGAGAAGTCAAGCTTGAAAAAGAGTAATTATTAATAAGACATGAATTGGAGGAAAAGTTCAAAGGAATAAAAAAAAACTTCCAAAAGCTATAGAGCTGTGAAGTATTTTGTGAGAATAAATCAAAGTATGTGGTCAGCACAGGGACTTACATGAAATTAGAATCACTACTTTTAGTTGGTTCTCTAAAGGCAAGATGTTGGTGTTCCCAGGTTTGGATCAGATCTGCTGAAATACAGTAACACTCTAGTAAGTATTACCTTAAAACCTAAATTCCACTTCCCTGCTCTTCTCCTAGTTACATTCATTGGGAAAAATACTTAACCCTGTGATCTCCAGTGTGTTGTCCTCTAAAATAAACACATAAATACCTGTCCTGCCTAATTCAGAATAATATTATGTAATTTATTTTACATTTTTAATATTTTTGGTGGTAAAATTAGATGCATTATTAAAAGAGACTTGGATGTCCTGATGTTAAGCCATCATTCTATGTGTTCTCTAGATGTTTCGAAGTGCCCAGAAGCTCTGAATTTTAATTAAGCTTACTATCTTTAGAAAGCATAGCATAGTGAAGAGTAGCCATCATAAAACTGACCACTTTTATGCATACTACGTCTTAATTTTTTTAAAAACATGTGTGTTTTACAGTTCTCTGGTATAAAAAACAATGATGTATCCTTTACATTCAACAAACCTGGACTTAAATCTAACTGTGCCAAATACAAATGACATGATGTTGAGGCAATTTATTTAATCTTACCGAGTTTCCTGCATGAAATATGTTATCTCAATCAGTGCTTTGCTTATGGACCATCTGAATAAATGAAGGCAACATTATATAGTGGTGGATGTATAGTACCTAACGTTTGTAGTTTGAATGTAAGGCCTCACACTTTTTAACTCTAAGAATCCAGACCTTTTATTTAACCTCTCTCTAAACCCAACTTCCCTCATTTATACAAGAATAGTACTAACTACTTTGGTTGTTGTAAGATTTCATAAGTAATGCACATAAAGCATCAAGCACTAGCTTAGTGTTGAACATAGAAGATGTTTAATAAATGTCACCTGTTATTATTACTGTAATAATTAATATAATTATTAATGAAGGCCTTAAAGACAAGCTTTCTTTTTCACACATATGAAGCCCAATTTGAGAGCCTTATGGTAATAATATAGTATAGAATTGCTTGTGTAAACTTAAAAATCTAGATTCTTCCATCCCACCCCATAAAATTCTGCAAGAGTAATTCAGAATAATCCGTGTTTATACATCTTTTACTATGAGCTAGATCTCTCCCACTTCACCTTGTTGGGAGTGGATGGAGGAAGAAACAGATGGAATGCACTGTTTTAAGCTCTCAAGCACTATGGAGGTTTAAAAGTGGGAAGCTGTATCCATGCTCTGATTCATTTCATCCACATTATTTTATCTTGTATTAACTTTACTGCACCATCATCACCCTGAGTCTACTGTCCACTCATCTAGTAAACAGATATTAAGAAGCTAATTAGGTGACCATCTCAATGATGTCCAAGACCAGCTTCATTATCTTAATTAGGCTTTGAATTATCAATTAGCTGCACTACTTATAGTTGTAGAAGCATTGTGCATAGCAACATGTCAAAATTTAATTACAGCACAGGCTATTAAAAGCACTTAGAAAGATGCTTTGTGGTTAAATAATAATAAAATACTTTGAAATGTAACTATTATAAACCCCTTAGCATTAATTTTTAACAGTGCCAAAGCAGCAGAATTGCTGAGATTTGGGTAGGATGGTCACATTAATGCAAAATAGTCTCAGGAGTCTTTCGTAGTAATTCCTTTCCTCAAAATCCTTTGGCACTGTTGGATTTCTTCTGATGATAAAGTCATGAAAAGAATGTGTAGAAGAAAGGCATATTCTCCACACAGAGATATGGGTTATTATTATACCTCAAATACATGAAAAAGCTATACTATGAAAAATGTAATTTATCTTTAAAGAATCTTCTAGAAAATAAAAAAAAAATTGCATTGCAGAAAAACAGATATTCTACACTTTCCCCTCTAAATGATGCTGTGAAGTAGGAACATGCTTGCTTTTTACAGTGGGATGATGTAATTGCTCAGTTGTGCATAAACTTGGAAGTAGTAAAGTATCTCCCTAAGCCACCAAAGAATTGTCACTTACAGATAGAGATACAGACATAGACACAAATACATATTATACAGATATAGCTAACTCTGGGGAATGTCTCAGAATTCTGTGAAGGCCTGGCCTAGAAAAGAAGGCTTGAAAGAGTTCTTTGAAATTCAGCCCTCTTTGAGGAGCTCATGGGATAAGAGTTTGCATGTTGAATAGGGAATGAATAAGTTGGTGACTGACACAAAGCTAAGTCTGGCCTCAACTATCCTATCAGTCTTTTTATCAAATGATAGACCTGTCAGCTTATATTTTGAATAATATCTCCTCAGGTAACAAGTTTATAAGTTGTCAAATATTTAATCCAATTAAAACTGACTTGAAAAAACAACAAACATTTCATGAGGCTGCCGTTGTACCACAGTTAGCACAGAGCCATTTTCTATTATTTAAGATGTAAGTTAAATGTGAAGAATTACCTCAAAATTCTCAGATTGGTTCTAGTCAATGTGCTAGGACTTGCCAGATAGTTTCTTCAGATATTGGGCTTCAACTACATGAAGGTATCATACATTAATTACTGTAATGGAAATATTTTTTAGGAAGTCTGAGACACTCAGGAATAAATAATTAGCTGAAATTATTATTGTAAACTCTCTGTTTATTGTACCTTTAAAACTACAGCTTCAAGTCACTAAAAAAAAGGTCTTATATTTTTTTTAATGAAAAGAGGCTAAGTTTCTATTGTTCGCTCATTGTAAATAGACAGCTCAACATTTGTGAGTGTTTCACAGTCCTCTTCATTTATTTCTGTTTCTTGTTCCCATAATTAATTTGTTATCAAGCCCTGTCAATTATATTCTTAAAATGCTGTTTGATATTAGTTTGCCCCTTCATTCTTAGGTATATGTTTCCTAAAGCAGATGTGATCTTTTACTTGTACTATTGTCTGTCTCCTAATTTATTTATTTTTCACATGAATTCACGTTATTTTATAAAATGTTGACCTTGTCATTTCCTTGTTTAAAGCTTCACTACAAAACATCTTTTAAAAAATCATGGAAAATGTATATTATAGAAAAATTACGCATATATTTCATTTTTTTTGCATCAAATAATTTGGTAGTAACTCATAGCATGCCTGAACAGGATCTAGTTTGAGGTACTAAGAAGGATAAGTCATCAGATTGAAAAGAACCCCTATCAGAGTAACACGAATTCTGCTAACATTGAAACAGAAACAAACATCAAATATATGGTGAAACTTAGGTGGAAGAATGGTGAAATTAATGATGCTTTATGAAAAGTTTATGGACGAATAGATAACTCATTTTAAGAAGGAAGAAGGCAATGTTAAAGGTGAAGCTCTCACCCCATCCAAGATGACCAATTAGAAGTAGCTGTGGTCAACAGCACTCATAGGAATGAAAAAGGGTGGGTGAATTCAGCACCTTCAACTGAAAGATCCAGGTTCTCACATTAGGATTGACTGGGCAAACAACTCAAACAAAAGGAAATAAAGAAAAACAGGGGGTGTGGGCAACAGTTCACCCAGGATTGGGATGGAGCAAAAGGAAGCCCCACCAACAGACAAGAGAAGCAGTGAGTGATTGTGCAGTCCTGCCCAGGAAACCATGGTTCTCCCATGGAGAAACTTACAGATCAGGAGATTCCCTTGTGAGTCCATGCCACAAGGTCCGTGGGTCTGACAGACAGCGCTGTGTGAAGTTTTGGCAAAGTAGATACTCAGGCACACACAAAGATCAAGGATTTTTACATAATCCGGTCCCAGGATCTCCAGCAAGTCAGGAAATTTATCTGTACATATCCCTAGGAAGGAAGTGAATCCAGGGAGCGAAGCAGCGTTATTCTGTGGGCCCCATTTCCAGGGCACCTCACAAGTTAATACCCACAGTCTTGTAATACCAGACAGCCAATGGCAGCAGGTTGGAATCCACCTGAGGCAAGTTCAGGTTCCCAGGGTGAGAGGTGGTTGCCATCTCTGCAGTTTAGTTGCCTCAGCAGCTACCACCTGCCAGCTATGGAGAATACAGTTGGTCCAGATGAAAAAGGGTCCCCCCCACCACACCAATGCAGCATACCTGCTCTATCAAAAAGCAGCCAGACTGATTCTTTGCACAAGTACCTGATCCCATTCCTCCTGACTTGGTGGGACCTCCCAGTGAGGGTCTTCAGCTATCTCCTACAGGTGCATGTGGGTCAGCAACAGATCAGTATCCCCCTTGGACAGAGGCTCCAGGGAAAAGAGCTGGCTGCCATATTTGCTGTTTCTCAGCCTTCACTGGTGATATCTCCAGGTATGGGAGAAACTAAGGTAACTGGGGACTGGAGTGGACCCCTAGCAAACTACAGCAGCCCTCTCATAGGGTGGCCTGACTCTTAAAAGAGAAAGAAACAAACAAACAGAAAACAACAACAACAACATCAACAACAACAAGAAGATCCCAAAAAAGCCTCATTCAAAGGTCAGCAACTTCAAAGATCAAAGGTAGATAATCCCACAAAGATGAGAAAGAATCAACACAAAAACACTGAAAACTCAAAAAGTCAGAGTGCCTCTTCCCTCCGAAGGGCTGCAGTATCTCTCCAGCAAGGGCACAGACCTGGGAGGAGGGTGAGATGGTTGAATTGACAGAAGGAGGTTTCAGAATGTGGGCTGTGATGAACTTCACTGAGCTATAGCAGCATGTTGTAACTCAATGCAAAGAAGCTAAGAATAATGGCAAAACAATACAGGAGCTGATAGACACACTAGTATCAATAGCAGAATAGAGTAAGCAGAGTTCTATTCTGCTTGATCTTCAAGAGACCTGTCTAATGGGCAAAGACACACATAGGCTCAAAACAAAGGAAAAGAGGAAAATGTACCAAACAAATGAATAACAGAAAAAAGCAGGAGCTACAATCCTGGTTTCTGAAAAAAGCAGACTTCAAACCAACAAAGAAGAGAAAGGACAAAGAAGGGCATTACATAATGGTAAAGGGTTTGATTTAATAGGAAGAGCTAACTCTTCTGAACATATACACCCCCAATACAGGAGTGCCCAGATTCATAAAGCAAGTTCTTAGAGACCTACAAAGAGACTTAGACTCACACAAAATAACAGTGGGAGACTTTAACACCCCATTTACAATATTAGATCATTGAGACAGGAAATTAAATATATTTAAGAACTGAACTCAGCTCTGGATCAAGTGAACCTGTCAGATATCTAAAGAACTCTCTACCGAAATTCCACAGAATATACATTTGTCTCATCAAAACATGGCACTTACTCTAAAATTGATCATATCAGAAGCAAAACACTCCTCAGCAAATGCCAAAGCAATGAAATAATAACAAACAGTCCCCCATGACTATAGCGCAATCTAATTGGAATTCATAATTAAGAAATTCACTCAAAACTACACAAGTACATGGAAATTGAACAACGTGCTCCTGAATGACTCCTGGGTAAATAATAAAATTAAGACAGAAATCAAGAAGTTCTGTGAAACTAATGAGGACAAAGAGATACGTATCAGAATCTCTGGGATGCAACTAAAGCAGTTTTAAGTGGGATATTTATAGCCCTAAATGACCACGTCAAAAAAGCTGGAAAGATCTCAAGTTAACAACCTAACATCTCAACTAAAAGAACTAAAGAATCAACAGAAAAAAAAAAGTGGGGGGAAAGCTTGCAGAAGACAATAAATAACCAAGGTCAGAGCTGAACTCAAGAGAAAGAGATATGAAAAACCCTTCAAAAAAATCAACCAATTTAGGAGCTGCTTTTTTGAAAAAAATTAATAAAACAGACCACTAGGTAGACTAACAAAGAAGAAGAGGAAGAATTAAATAAAAACAATCAGAAATAATAAAGGGGATATCACCACTGACCCCACAGAAATAAAAACAACCATCAGAGAATACTATGAACATGTCTATGTACATACACTGGAAAATCTAGAAGAAATGTATAAATTCCTGGACACATACACCCTCCCAAAATTGAAACAGAAGAAGATAGAATCTCTAAATAGATCAATGATGAGTTCTGGAATTGAGGCAGTAATAAGTAGCCTACCAACCAATAAAAGGCTGCTACCAGATGGATTCATAGCTGAATTCTACCAGAGGCATAAAGAAGAGCTAGTACCATTTCTACTGAAACTATTTCAAAAAATCGAAAAGGTGGGATTCCTCCCTAATTCATATTATGAGGCCAGCATCATTCAGACACGAAAACCTGGCAGAGATACAACAAATGAAAAAAAACTTCAAACCAATATCCTTGATGAACATTGATGAAAAAATCCTCAATAAAATACAGGCAAATGGAATCCAGCAGCACATCAAAAAGCTTTCCATCACCATCAAGTTGGCTTCATCCCTGGAATGCAAGGTTGGTTCAACACATGCAAATCAATAAATGTGATTCATCACACAAACAGAACTAAAGACAAAAAACATGTCATTATTTAAATAGATGCAGAGGCCTTCAATAAAATTCAACATTCCTTCTTGTTAAAAACTCTTGATAAACTTGGTATTGACAGAACATACCTCAAAATAATAAGAGCCATGTATGACAAACCTACAGCCAATATTATACAGAATAGGCAAAAACTGGAAGCCTTCGCCTTGAAAACCAGCAGTGTAAACAAGAATGCCCTCTCTCCCCACTCCTATTCTACATAGTACTGAAATTTCTCACAAGGATAATCAGGGAAGAGAGAGAAGTAAAGAGTATTCAAATAGGAAGAGAGGAAGTCAAATTATCTTTGCAGATAACATGATCCTATATCTTGAAAACCCTATCATCTCGGCCCAAAAGCTTCTTAAGCTGATAAGCAACTTCAGCAAAGTCTCAGGATATAAAATTAATGTGCAAATATCGGTAGCATTCCTATACACCAACCACAGGGAGGCAGAGAGCCAAATCATAAACGAACTCCCATTCACAATTGCTACAAAAAGAATAAAATACCTAGGAATACAGCTAACAAAGGAAATGAAGAACTTCTTCAAGGTGAACTACAAATCAGTGCTCAAAGAAATCAGAGAGGACACAAACAAACCGAGAAACAATTCATGTTCATGTATAGGAAAAATCAGTATCATGAAAATGGCCACATTGCCCAAAGTAGTTTATAGATTCCATGCTATTCATATTAAACTACCATTCTTCACAGAATGGTAAAAAACAAACAAACAAACAAAAACTATTTTAAAAGTCATATGGAACCAGAAAAGAGCTCAGATATTTAAGACAATCCTAAGCACAAAGACAAAGCTGGAAGCATCACACTACCCAATTTCAAACTATATTATGAGTCTATAGTAATCAAAACAGCATGTTACTGGTACAAAAACAAACACACAGACAAATGGAACAGCCTAGAGAATTCAGAAACAAGACCATACACCTACAACAATCTGATGTTTGACAAAATTGACCAAAAACAAACAAAAAAAAGCAATGGGGAAAAGACTCCTTATTTAATAAATGTTTGCTGGGAGAACTTGCTTGCCATATGCAGAAAATTGAAACTGGACCTCTTTCTTACACTTTATACAAAAATTAACACAAGATGGATTAAAGACTTAAATGGAAGACCTAAAAGTATAAAAACCCTAGAAAAAAAATCTAGGCAGTACTATTCAGGTCACAGGCACAGGCAAAGATTTCATGACAAAAATTCCAAAAGCAATTGCAACAAAAGAAAAAACATTGACAAATTGGATGTAAACTAAAAAGCTTCTGCACAGCAAAATAAACTATCATCACAGTGTACCAACAACCTACAGAATGGAAGACAATTTTGCAATCTATTTATATGACAAAGGTCTAATATCCAGAGTCTATAAGGGAATCCAATTTACAAAAAAAATTAAAAAGTGGTCATAGGACATGAACAGACACTTGTCTACAGAAGGCATACATGTGGCCAACAAACATATTTTAAAAAGCTCAACATCATTGATCATTAGAAAAATTCAAATCAAAACCACAGTGAGATGCCATTTCACACTAGTTAGAATGGTCATTATTAAAAAGTCACAAAACAACAGATGTTGGTGAGGTTGTGGAGAAAAAGGAATGCTTTTACACTGCTTCTGGGGATTTATATTAGTTCAACCATTATGGACCACAGTGTGGTGATTCGTCAAAGGCCTAGAGGCAGAAATACCATTTGACTTAGAATTCCCATGACTGGATATATACTCAAAGGAATATCTATAATTCTATTATAAAGATACATGCCTGTGTGTATTCATTGCAGCACTATTCACAATAGCAACAATATGTAATCAATGTAAGTGCCCATCAATAATTCACTGAATAGGGAAAATTTGGCACATATACACCATGGAATATTATACACCATGGAACACTATACAGCCATAAAAAGAATGAGTTCACGCCCTTTGCAGGGACATGGATGGAGTTGAAAGCCATTATCCTCAGCAACTAATGCAGGAACAGAAAACCAAATACTGCATGCTCTCACTTATAAGTGGGAGCTGAATGATGAGAACACATGGACACATGTAGGAAAACAACACACACTGTGGCCTTTCTGGGTGGAGGTTGGGGTAGGGAGAGCATCAGGAAGAATAGCTAATGGATGCTGGGCTTAATACCTAGTGGGTGTAAGATGATCTGTGCAATAAACCACCATGACATACATTTACCTATGTAATAAACTTGTATATCCTGCACATGGACCTCTTAAATTAAAATCAAAGGACTATATGTGTGTGTGTGTGTGTGTGTGTGTGTGTGTGTGTGTGTGTATATATATATATATATAGAGAGAGAGAGATGAAGCTCTCAGTGGCTGACCATCTATGTTAATTTGTGAGAAAAAAATAGCCTTGTATGTGCCCTAAATGAGGCGGACTGATGAGTAACCACAATGCCCAACGTCATAGCCATCTTATTTGGCTCAATTACACATTTCTCACTAACAATTAAAATTGAACAAACTTTCCATTTAATGGGTGCCAAAACTGTTGCACCCAGATCAGCTGCAGACAAAAGCAGAGCTTTCAACAGAAAATTTAAAATAGTGGGATTATGAATCTAAAACATTTCTTTGAAGAATTGTAATGGGAGGGGAAATATCAGTTTCCTAGTACAATTCTGAAGACAAAGCACTGTCAAAGAAAGGGCTACCAAGAGGTGGAAGTGGTCTAGTCAAAGCAAAAGTGAATAGGTCATGAGCAAAGATTATGTCAACAGTCTTTTGGGGATGCTCGAGGCGTTTTGCTTGATTTCTTGAAGTGCCACACAATGGTAACATTTGCTTATCATGAGAGTGTTTGGAGAAACTTAGCAAAGCCTACCTGAAAAATGCCTGGGAAAGCTTCACCAGAGTCCTTCTTTGTCACAACAATGTTCCTGTTCCTTCCTCTCATCAAACAAGGGCAATTTTTCAAGAGCTTTGGTAGACAATCATTAGGCACCCACCTTACAGTCTTGATTTCACACTTTCTGATTTGTTTTTATTTCTTAATCTTAAAAAGTCTGTGAAAGGCACCAACTCTTTGTTAATAATGTTAAACAACAAAACAAACAAACAAACAAACAAAAAATCTGCATTGGCATGATTAAATTCCCAGGACCCTCAGTTTTTTAGAAACAAACTAAATGGCTGTTAACATTGCTTACAAAAGTACTTTAGTTTGATGCAACTTATGTTGATAAACTAAAATCAAGCTAATTTTCTTTCATGAACTAGATAATAATAGGCAAGTTTGTCAATTTCTCCAAGTATCTCAATTTACCTATCTTGGGATTAGACATAGCATTATGCCTTATTAACAAAGTTTTGTGGTAATAAAAATAACTAGGAAACACTTTTTAAAACTTTAAATATTGTATAAAGAAAATAGAAATTATTACTATCCACTATTATAAAAGGTAAAGAAGATTCAAACTCTGCCTTCAGAAACTTATACCAAATGATAAGATGGGTGGAAAATGTTCACTGCAATTTGTGTAGAACATAACCGTTCTACACGTAGACAAGGAGAGTTGTTGAGGAAATACCTACCCAGCTTTCAGGTACCACTTTAGGTTTTAGACTCACTATGTGGCCATTCCTGATATGCTGGTACACAAAATTTTTCACTCCTCTCTGAACCTCTGTAGTTACACTAATTTTATACCACTGTTTACATGGCATTTATAAATATATTACAAATATACTCATTATACACATATTAAAATAAATATAATATAAATATTATAAGTGTATTATAAATATATACTCTTGAATTATATACATATGACTTGAATTCCCATATCTAGAACTCTGAAAAAAAGAACTTTATAAAATAAGTTTTGTAGGTATTTTATAGTTAAATTAATTTTTACTGCATGAATAAGTAACACAAGTAGGAAGTGAAAAGTTTTTAGAGATAAGAGAGGAAAGTGTTGTATGTGGAGGCAACTGAATTTTGAAAATCCTGACTGAATAGAGAAACATATTTTTTTAAAGTGTAGCTTCATTTATTTGACATGACTTTGTTTCTGTACAAACAAAAGTATTACAAGAATTTTCCAGATCATTCAAATAAGAAAGGAATATGATAAGTCAATGATGTTGACATTATTTTAAGATTTGAGCTAGTCTATAATCTGTTAAGATGAAAGAAACTGAATTATATTTGTACTATTTCCATATTAAATAAAGGCAACAAACCAATATTAAAAATAATAGCATTGTGCTTCCTGGAACTTTCTAAAGAGTCTATTAAAGTTTTGTTAAAAAGGATTGTTAATCAAAAACCATGAGTAGTTCCAGGCAAATCCACATACCTATGCCATCATACTATCAATCAGAGAAAAATGTGCTTGAGTCTTTTACCAAGACTAAATGACTAAGGAGTGGTGAGTAAGTTTTCCCTGTTTCAACAAACTGAGCACTTCCTTTTCTTTCACATTTAAACAAATTTTTTCATAGGTTATTTGGGAGCAGGTGGTGTTTGGTTACATGAGTACGTTGATTTGCAAGACTGCGGTGCACCCATCACCTGAGCGGTATACACTGCACCCTATTTGTAGTCATTTATCCCTCACCCCCTTCCCACCCTTTCCCCCGTGTCCCTAAAGTCCATTGTGTCACTCTTACGCCTTTGCATTCTCAAAGCTTAGCTTCCACTATGAGTGAGAACATACAATGTTTGGTTTTTCATTCCTGAGTTACTTTACTTAAATAATAGTCTCCAGTCTCATCCAGGTGGCTGCAAATGCCATTAATCATTTCCTTATATGGCTGAGTAGTATTCCATCATGTATATATACCATAGTTTCTTTACTCATTGCCTGATGGGCATTTGGATTTGTTCCACATTTTTGCAATTGTGAATTGTGCTGCTATAAACATGCATGTGCAAGTATCTTTTTCATATAATGGCATCTTTTCCACTGGGTAGATACGCAGTAGTGGGATTGCAGGATCAAATGGAAGTTCTACTTTTAGTTCTTAAGGACTCTCCACACTGTTTTCCATAGTGATTGTGCTAGTTTACACTCCCATCAGGAGTGTGGGAGTGTTCTCTGTTCACAGCATCCATGCTGACATCTACTATTTTTGATTTTTTGATTATGGCCATTCTTGCAAGAGTAAGATGGCATCATATTGTGGTTTTGATTTGCATTTCCCTGATCATTAGTGATGTTGACCATTTTTCCATATATTTGTTGGCCACTTGTATATCTTATTTTGAGAATTGTCTACTCAAGTTCTTAGCCCACTTTTTGATGTGATCATTTGTTTTATTCTTGTTGATTTGTTTGAGTTTATTGTAGATTCTGGATATTAGTCCTTTGTCAGATGTATAGACTGTGAAGATTTTCTCCCACTCTGTGGGTTGTCTGTTTACTCTGCAGATTGTTCCTTTTGCTGTGCAAAAGCTCTTTAGTTTAATTAAGTCCCAGAAATCTATCTTTGTTTTTATTGCATTTACTTTTGGGTTCTTGGTCATGAAATCTTTGTCTAAGCCAATGTCTAGAAGGATTTTTCCAATGTTATCTTCTAAAATTTTTATAGTTTCACATTTTAGATTTAAGTCCTTAAACCATCTTGAGCTGATATTTGTATAAAGTGAAAGATGAGGATCCATTTTTATTCTTCTGCATGTGGCTAGCCAATTATCCCAGCACCATTTGTTGAAAAGGGTGTTCTTTCCTCACTTTATGTTTTTGTTTGGTTTGTTGAAGATCAGTTGGCTGTAAGTATTTGGGTTTATTTCTGGGTTCTCTAGTCTGTTCCATTGGTCTATGTGCCTATTTTTGTACTAGTACCATGCTGTTTTGGTGACTAAAGGCTTATAGTATATTTGGAAATCAAGTAATGTGATGCTGCCAGATTTGTTATTTTTGCTTAGTTTTGCTTTGGTTAGGCAGACTCTTTATTGGTTCCATATGAATTTTAGAATTGATTTTTCTAATTCTGTGAAGAATGATGGTGGTATATTGATGGGTATTGTATTGAATTTGTATGTTGCTTTTGGCAGTGTGATCATTTTCACAATGTTGATTCTACTCACGTGTGAGCATGGGGTGTGTTTTCATTTGCTTGTGTCATCTATGATTCCTTTCAGCGGTACTTTGTAGTTTTCTTTGTAGAGGTCTTACACCTCCTTGGTTAGGTATATTCCTAAGTATCTCATTTTTTCTTTTCTTTCTTTCTTTCTTTTTTTTTTTGTAGCTATTGTAAAAGGGGTTGAGTTCTTAATTTGATTCTCAGCTTGGTCGCTCTTCCATATAGAAGAGCTACTGATTTGTGTACATTAATTTTGTATCTGGAAACTTAGCTGAATTCTTTTATCAGTTCTAGGAGGCTACTGGAGGTGTCTTTAGGATTTTTTATGTAAACAATCAAATGACAGACAGTGACACTTTGTCTTCATATTTACCAATTTGGATGCCTTTTCTTTCTTTCTTTTGTCTGATTTCTCTGGCTAGGACTTCCAGTACTATGTTAAACAGAAGTGGTGAGAGTGGGCATCCTTGTCTTGTTCCAGTTCTGAGGGAATGCTTTAAAATTCTACCCATTCAGTATTATGTTGGCCGTGGGTTTGTCATAGATGGCTTTTATTATATTGAGGTATGATCCTGATACGATATTACTGAGAGTTTTATTTATAAAGGAATGCTGGATCTCGTCGAATGCTTTTTCTGCATCTATTGAGATCCTCGTTCAATTTTTTGTTTTTAATTTTGTTTATTTGGTGTTTATAGTTTCATGTTTTAGATTTAAATCCTTAAACCATCTTGAGGATCTTTCACTTTGTCGATTTGCATGTGTTAAACCATCCCTGCATCCCTGGTATGAAATCCACTTGATCATGGTGGATTATCTTTCTGGTATGTTGTTAACTTTGATTAGCTAGCATTTTGTTAAGAATTTTAGCACCTGTGTTCATCAAGGACACACTTATAGAAATGCAAAATTCTCTGGAAATCTCAGCAATAGAATTGAATAAGTAGAAGAAAGAAATTCAGAGCTTGAAGGCAAAGTCTTTGCATTAACTCACTCCAACAAAGGCAAAGAAAGAAGAATAAGACACTTGTTGAACAGCTTTGACAAAAATGCTGATAATGATATGAACAGTAAGGTCCAGGCTGAGGTGGTCTCAGATGGAGATGAAGAAATTCTTGGGAACTGGAGCAAAGGTGACTATTGTTATGTTTTATCAAAGGAACTGGCAGCATTTTGCCACTGTCGTAGAGATTTGTGGAACTTTGAACTTGAGAGAGATAATTTAGGGTATCTGGAGGAAGAAATTTCTAAGCAGCAAAGCATTCAAAAGGTGACTTGGGTGCTGTTAAAAAGCATTGCATTCTAAAAAGGAGACAGAGCAGAAATGTTCAGAAAATTTGCAGCCTGATGATGCAGTAAAAAATAAAAACCCATTTTTTGAGAAGAAATTCAAGCCTGCTGCAGAAATCTGCATAAGTAGCAAGGAACCTAATGTTAATCCCCACGACCATGAAGAAAATGTCTCCAGGGCATGCCAGAGACCTTCACTGCAGCCGATCCCATCACAGGCCCAAAGGCCTAGGAGAAAAAAGTGGTTTCATGGGATGGATCCAGGGTCTGCATGCTGTGTGAAGCCTAGGGACATGGTACCCTGTGTCCCAGCAGCTCTAGCTTTGGCTGAAAGGGGCCAATGTAGAGCTTGGGCTGTGGCTTCAGAGGGCAAAGCTCCAATCTTTTGCAGTTTCCATCTGGTGTTGAGCCTTTAGGTACACAGAAGTCAAGAATGTAGATTTGGGTACCTCCGCCTAGATTTCAGAAGATGTGTGGAAATGCATGGATGCCCAGGAAAATATTTGCTGCAGGAGCAGGGCCCTCATGAAGAACCTTTGCTAGGGCAGTGTAGAAAGGAAATGTGGGTTTGGAGCAGCATGAAAATGAACTAATAAAGGTAATTATATTTTACATATTAGAGAAAGGTATTTTTTGGTGTGAGGATAAATCCAGAATGTTTAGTACTGTGAAAATGGAGTGTAAGTCCAATACATACTCTTTTGTGATCAACTAAATGCCAGTTTTATAATATTCTTTCAGAAGCAGCTTCTAACACAGTAGAAAAAAGAAATGAGCCCCATTCGTCTTGATATTGGAATAGGGTTGACAAGAAAACCACGCCAAAAGAAAAAAAAAATCTTTTTAGGAATTTATGCTTCTATGGCTCAAATTATTTGTTTTCGTCTTGAAGTTTGAAAACGATATTATGGGCAGTTTTAGATGACTGCTTTGTTGAAGAAAAAAAAGAAACCTGGACACACTGGCTTCATTCCTTGTATTTCCAGCACTTCAGTAAGCCCAGTCCCATGGATCTCTTGCACCCAGGAGTTCAAGACTAGTTTGAGCACATGTCTGTAGTCACAGATACCCAGGAGGCTGAGGCAGGAGGACCATGTGACCCCAGATGGTCGAGGCTACAGGGAGCTGGGATTGCACCACTGCACTCCAGCCTGGGTGAAATATCTTGGGCAAGAGCAGAATCTCATCATGTCTATAAGAGTGTTGAATTTCATGAACCCTTAGAAGATATGACTGAGAACTACATTATAACATTAAAAAGTTTGAGATAACATTTAATTAAATGCATGGTTCACTAAAATAAGTAGAGAACACATGGAAAATATTCATTAAAAGGGAACTATACAAAAACATTGGTTTATATGTTTAATTATTGTAGCTTGCTAATGCCTTAAAACTTCTATGCATTCTCCCGTTAAGAGGGAACTGAGGTCAAAGAGAATATTTTGTTCAGTGTTTGAGTTTGTAAGTGGTTTCTCCACCAAAAACATACTTTTGAATAAAAGCTGATGAGAAACATGTTAAAAAAAAAAAAAGTGGTTGCATAAGAAAGTAAAACGTTTCAATGGTTATTTCTCTTATTTAAAAAAATTCATTATAATTGTATTTTATTACTGTCATAAAAAGCACAATAAAAATTAAAATGCCTTTAACTATCTAAACTCTTTTCCATATTTCTGCCTTTATTTGAAAATGGAAATAGCATTTGTAACTTAAGAAATCACAATTTAGAAAAAGTGTGTTACGACTTCAAAGATAAAAAAATAGTTTCTGCAAATCAAAATACTGTCAAAGGTATTTCTTCTTTCCACTGCTATTCTTATCCCACTAAGTTTATGACTGTACAAATTAATGGGGCCTCACCAGTGTCCCCTAAACCTTCACAAAGCTCCCTGTGCTCTTCGTTGAAGAAGGCTTGCTCCATTCTAGGTGGCTGTCTCCTGGCTGCTGCTTCCTAACCAACAGAATTAGGAGTCAATTTAACTTAACCTCCCTTGATCAAAGATGAACCCCTGGAAAGATTATGGATGCCCTTTAAGGAAGTTTAAGTAAATGGCTAGTCAATTATCTGGTTTTCAGCAAAAAAATGATTAGATTTAGCCTGGGAGGAAAGTAATGTTAAGTCCAAAGACAGAGAATCCATCTTCCTCTAAGTTTCCTTCTGCTGTTAGCAAGCCTTCATAAACTGATTAATCACAAATTATTAATGTCAGTGGGACTGAAACGTATTCCATCTTCTTTCATTGAAATATGTCTCCCAGGCTTCCTGGCAGTGGGTTTGACTGATAAGTTAATAGCACTGGTATTTGCACAATCCTGCTGCCACGCTCACTTGCCATGGTGTTGACAGAGTAGCTCATGATATATTTGTGGTTGGTGTAATCTTGATGGTCCAATCAGCATTCTAGCAGAAAATAATATAAATAAACCATTTTAAAGTTGTAATTTATCACCTGATTAATACATGTGTCTACTGATAAAGAGTTTTGGGAGAAAATAATCTGTCTCTAGTTGGTGAAGCTATGAACTGGACATAGCGGAGCTGAAAGATTGAGAGGGTTGAGATGTGACATTTCTGCAAAGTGCTAGACTTCTAGCACTTCGAATAACCCAAGTTATTCATTGGGAATGGCTGATGCCATACATGAAATTTAAGAGTATACTCTCTGTTATATTAGACCCCTTAAGAGTTCAGAAGAATTTTATACAGCTCAATGTTTAGCAAGACATACTTAGTAAGCAGAAAAATAAAAAAATTAGGAGAGCAAGTTTTCACTGGATCACAACGTCTTAAAACTCTGGAGCTGGACACAATCTTCCTGACCTGGTGGCATTTGCAGGACAATCTAACATAAAGCAACCAGGAATTTCAATGAATGCTTTTCAGTGGACTGCAAGCTAATTTGTACTTACTGAATCTATCAAATGTCTACAGACATTGTTAACTTTCTAAATGATTTGAAGAAAATACAATTGAAGTAAACTAGGGTATTACATTTCTTATTTCAGTTTTAGAATACTTGATTCATATGGAATGTCTGAAATGATTTGTTTGCCCCCTTCATTTTATAAATATGAAAATTGAATTTCAAAAAAAAAAAAAAATAGTTCAAGATTACCTAATTGGCTATTGCTGGAGCTGGGTAATATCAAGGCAAAGATCAGACAACTTCAATTCTTCTGTATATATATCAGAAGTTAATTTTTTTTCTATTAACAAGCTATAATGCAAAGAGTTTAGTGATTTTAAACAAAACCTGGCATGGAATGACTGGCTACATGCTTCTTGAAGCATTTTCTTCCTTTCTGGCTCATAGCTAGACAACAGTTCTGGCTGCGGGGGATACAGAAGAGAACTCTGAGGCCCTAGGATATGGTGAAGTTGCATGTTAAAGAAGGATATGTTTCCATTTTTTAATATCTTAAATTATTGCATGGAATAGAATGAAATTAGTGCATGGAATTATTTAATATCTTAAATTAGTACATTTTCCTCACCCAAATCTCCACTCTTCTCACTGCCAGTAAGCCACTAATATTTTGGAATTAATTTGTATTAGATGCTAACCTTACTTATCCTAAAAAATTCACAGGACTATTCTGTACTACTGAAACATTTTGACAAACATGCACTAAAGCAGAGGCCTTATTTGTCTCTAACATTTTGGTATTTGCAGCTGAGAGAGGCTGAATAGCAAGAAAATCCTGCTGTCAAACAAAATTTGTTTAGGTCATTTCTGGAATCTTATTTGTTATTCTTTAAAAAAAGAACTCCCCCCCAAAAAAGTTGCCTGTATTTCCTGCTACACTTCCATACCACAGTACCTTTCGAACCTATGCTAATCACGTTTGAGAATCAGCACTCGAACAGAAATCCCTTCTATAAAGGTCAACAGCAGTCTCCACGTTGGTAATTCCAAAGACCAATTATTGTCATCGTTGTACTTGAAATCCAAGCACTCTTTGTCATATTTGATTACTCTCTTTTTCTCAAATCCCTTTTTATCATTTATTTCTGAAAATGATAATTTTCTTACACCTTGCTGGAGGCTGTTGTTTGTTTCCATTACTAGATTCTCTTTTTGAGTAGGGACACAAAACCCACCATACCAACCTGCAAGAGACGATTGTTAGTTCAAAGAATTTTGCAAGCTGATTGCTGTGATGCCAAAAGCTTCAAACCAGACATGCTAATAGTATTTACACCATAAAAATAGAACAATACAAATCAGTCCCTCCCCTACTCTTGAGATCTGGTTGTGAAACATTTACTAGTATAACGCTACATCTTGTTTCTAACCTTTAAATATTAGAGTAACCCAGAGCTTAGTCCTCGGACCTCTTTATTCCTGTACTTATTCCCAGATGATCTCAATCTGAAAGCTGTAAATTGTGTCTATATTTCATAACCCTCAATTTATACCTCCAACATTAACTTCTCTCCTCAATTCCAGACCCTTTTACTCAACTGCAACTTTACATATTACTTGAAAGTCTAATACATGCATTTTATCTATATGTTTTAAGATGAGTATTTGATATCACTTCCACAAATTCTGATTCTCTCTCACATTTCCTAATGTTATTTAATATCACTAGAATTTACCAGAATAATTTGGATTTATGCTTGATCCCTTTATTCTTCTCCCGTCTCACACTTAACACTTCAACAGCATAGTTACTTTCACCTTCAAAGTAAACATCAGCTGTTACTTTATCCTGCTAATTCCACCACACAAGTTTAATCCATCTTGCATGAAACACATGTTACACCATGGTAACTTCGATACAAACTTAATTTTTGGTTACACCTCCCACTAACTCATTCCCTCACTCAGTGTACCCTTAGCTATATGGCTATTCTTGTCGTCATTATGACTTTCTAAGCACATCTCTGCCTCATGGACTTTACACTGGATATTCCCTCTTGCAACACATGAATGACTAGATCATTCATTTCATTTAAGACACTGACCAAATTTGACCTCCTTAGAGAGCCTTCCCTAACCACTCTGTCTGAAATGGCACCTGATCTCTACCTATCTGCTTTATTTTGTGTGGCACTCATAGGTACCAATAGTGCTTGTTTACTGACTTTTGTCTATCTTTCCCTAGCAGAAGTCTGTACCTCTCAAGCTCTGAGGACAGAAATTCCTGGGTGGTTGTTGTTGGTGTTTACTGTCTTACTTGCATTGCCTAGAATAGTGCATGGTACTTAACAAGTATTTAATAAATATTCATTAAAGCCATCACTATGTAAGTAAATGAATTAATGGTTAATTAGTAAATAACTGAATGAAAGCTTGTCTCTTAGAATATTTCATACTGATTATGAAACCTTCAGACACACACACACGTATATATTCCATTTCCTTAACAATAATCCCAAACAGTAATATTTGTATAGTTCTTTACAGATCACAAAATAAATTTTAATATATTACTTAGCAGAATCCTCCGAATGAGGCCTTTTACTCTGGCTGACTCCTTCTCATCATTTAGGTCTCACTTCAATGTCATCTTCTGAGAAAAGCTGTACCTTGACCAACATATCTGAAATGTACTCCCCAACATTATCCTTTCTCTTTGAACCATGTTTACAATTTTATTCTTTCTCCACATCTTTTTGCTTTCGTAGAACTGTTTATCTGTTGGCTTGTTTATTTTCTTATCTCTCCTTCTGATTCTTGAGGTCACAAACCAAGTCTCATATTCTCTCCTAGCTTACATTTTTACAATAACGTAGTAACTCTCTGCACATCATGTTGCTGCGTGATATTATCTAGCGTGGACAATCTTCAGAGCAGCATATTCAGCTGAATATTGGAGAGTGAGAAAAATTCTCATATTTTGGCATACGTTACCGTCATCTGCAGGATTTGTTAAAATTCAGATTGCTAGTCTTAAAGTTTATCATTTTTAATTTAGTAGGTCTGAGGTAGAGCCTGAAAGCTGTCAGTTCTAACAAATTCCCAGATGATGCTGATGCTGCTTATGTGGGAATTGCAATTTGAGAACCATTGAGCTGGAGGAATAGAATAAATTTTGACAAAAATTTCTAGTTGCCATAATACTACAAATACTTACTATCCATTAACTATTGCAATCATTAATACATATAGACACTCATGAAGAGCTACTTTCTCTTGAATAGTCAGAACTTACTTAGATGGTAGCTCAAGACAATGTCTGATTTAAGTCCACAGAGAAAAACTTTAAAAAGAGAGTTACATATTTTAAAATTGCAAGGCAAAGTACAGTCTCTTGCTTAGTTTGGTATAGTAGTTGAGTGGTGGTTAGTAGAAATTCTAGTCATGGGCTGGGTGTGGTGGCTCATGCCTGTAATCCCAGCATATTGGGAGGCCGAGGTGGGCAGATCACTTGAGCCGGAGCTCGTGACCAGCCTGGCCAATATGATGAAACCTGTCTCTACTAAAAACAGATACCAAAAATTAGTCAGGCATGGTGGCAGATGCTTGTAATCTCAGCTACTTGGGAGGCTGAGGCATGAGAACTGCTTGAACCTGGGAGGAGAAAGTTGCAGTGAGCTGAGATTGTGCCATGACACTCCAGCCTGGATTACAGAGCAAGATTCTGTCTCAGAAAAGAAAAAAAAAAGGCAGCGGGGGGGAGGGAGTGAATTCTAGTCATGGAAGTGAGAGGTGAATACATGCTTGTGTACAGGATTGAGTTAGTTGGCAATAAAAGGCTCACTGTGTACACACTAGGCATTCCATGAGAATTCTCATAGATGGTAAAGAAATCAAGGTTCGCTGACTATGAATGAATCATTCCAGGAGATGGTAAAGTCATAGATCTCAGGCTTGTGATATATTAAAGGAGGATTGTGACTGACAGAAGAGTGAAGCAGCCTTGTTAAAGAATATCCATTTCATAGGAAGTCTTGTCTTCTGGCACTGCAGAAAAAATGACTGGGGTTGAAGACAGTCCAAATTCTCATCAGTTTTATTTAAATTTAGCTTTGGTTGATCTTTATATGCAAAAACATCTTTCAAAGTTTTCATATAAAATACCATTAGACATCACCCTAAATATCACAGCAATTGTTATCAACATTATAACTGCTATGTGTAAAATATTAATAATGTATGTTGTAATTTATATTTTTTATATCAGTATATCTGATGGGTTTCACTTACATGTAAATGTTAAAAAGATATAGCCCATGTACTCTCATTACTATTTGTGTAATAAATGAGTGAAAAATAAAATTTTTCACAAGGAAAATTAGGATCCATCCTATCGACTATTTAGCATGAAAGCATAATCATCAACCACATTTTCTAAATATAAGATTCTTTATGAGAAAGCTACTTCCTAGTTAAAAGGAAACATATTAGGCACAAATAAGTAAACAATGTTGTCATGAATCAGTATCTGGCATCTACAACCTCAAAGACTTATGGCGTTAACATTTTCTAAACAAACTACAAAATATATTTCCAAGGGGATGTAGTTCTAAAGGAGTACAGAATCATAGAACTCTACAGTTAAAATAAAAACAATAACAAAAAGCACTCAGAGATTCTCACATTTTATTGTATCTTATCTTATCTTATCTTATCTATGTATCTTATCTTATTGAGACAGGATCTTATTCTGTCATCTAGGCTGGAGTGCAGTGGTGTAATCCCATCTCACTGCAGGTTCAACCTAGTGGGCTCAAGCAATCCTCCCACCTTAACTTTTCCAGTAGCTGGGACCATAGGCACACGCCACCAGGCCAGAATAATGTTTGATTTTTTGTAGAGATGGGGTCTCATTGTGTTGCCCAGGCTGGTCTCATGCTCCTGGGTTCATGCAATCCTCCTGCCTCCGCCTCCCAATGTGCTGGGATTGCAGGTGTGAGCCACTGTTCCCAGACAGATTCTCACAGTTTATAAATAATCTATATCTTACAGCTGCTAGAGTCTGTTTCAATTTTATTTCCACTTCACTCCTAAATAACGTTATGACAACATTCATTTTATGAATATAAATACTTTTTTTAATACTCAATATAATTGATTAAGAAACCTAAAAAAATCTTAAAGATCATAGTATAGACTTCCGTTTTAGACAGTATGACATACTAGATGAAGTGAACAATCCTCCCGATAAAACAGTTTGAAGTCTTATTTAAATAATATTTTT
Source organism: Piliocolobus tephrosceles (assembly GCF_002776525.5). Classification (NCBI taxonomy): domain Eukaryota; kingdom Metazoa; phylum Chordata; class Mammalia; order Primates; family Cercopithecidae; genus Piliocolobus; species Piliocolobus tephrosceles. The sequence goes on along the minus strand of NC_045446.1, from coordinate 26,630,766 downwards.
TTAAAGTGTGTGTAAGTGCTGAGAGGCACAAAAAAAGGAAGAAATCTACATAGGTTAAATGATGGGCAAGCAATATTGTGCTGGCAGAAGAGCTTTTACTACTCTGAGAACAGTTTTTGCACTGCGTGAGGAGTAATTCGAGTTGAGCATTGATGCCTGCGCGAAGTAGAGAAGACAGGAGAAAAAGTCAGAACGCAACTAACTTGGGAGCCTATTAGTAAATCTGCATATAAAGCTGGGACCAACAGGGTTACACGATGGCTTTGTATTAAGAGCGAAATAAAAATCAATTTGCCAGGAAGAAGGAAACTACAAAGAAACTTGTCTGTCTCTAAGTTTGGTGGCAGTTGGCAGACTTTTACTGTAAAGTGATAGAGAATAAGAATTTTAGATTTAGGATCTCTCTCATAGTAATTCACAATAATTCATTGTGGCAGTAGAGCAGCTATAGGCAACATGCATGTATTATAACTGTGTTACAACAGAACTTCATTGTGATAGACCCTAAAATTTGAATATTATGTAATTTCACTCGCCATGAGATATTATCCTTATTTTGATTTTTAAAACACTTTTTAAAATGTAAAAACTATTACTAGCTCACAAAGAGAACAAAAACAGATGACAGCTTGTATTTGGCCTACAAGCCATAGTTTGCCAAGGCCTGATTAGACAGTATGATATTGGTACACAGGTACATGAGTTAACAAATGAAACAGAATATAAAGCTCATTAATGGACTTTGTACCCATAGTGAAAATTACTTGTAAGAAAACAGTATTTGCATGCCTGTGGGAATGAATGAGCTAGTTAATACATAATTCTGGGGGAATTGATCACTTATACAGAAATAAATAAAAATAACATCAAAAATTAAATCTCTACCTTACACTATAATGGCAAAAACAAATTTCATATTAACGAAAGTATTATCTATGAAAGTAAACATTTTGGAATTAATATAATAAAATATTATTTTTAACCTTATGTTAAGGAATAACCTTTTAAACAAGACACAAAACATGAAGCTATCAAGATAAACATCCATACAGTTGATGGTATTACTATTAATCACTTCTGTCCATCAAACATCCACAAAGTTATAACTCACAAGTGGATGAAGAGATCACATGTTTTCAGCAAGGAGTTTATGTCCTGAATATAAAATACACTCTGAAATTTAATACGAGGAGACAAACCAACAGAAAAATGAAAAAAAAAAATACAATAGGGATTTCACGTAAACAGGAGATATTCAACCTAATTGATAATCCAATAAGTGCAAATCAAAATCATTAAAACCATAAAGCCATTTCACAAACACCATATTTACAAAATATAAAAGTCTGTTGGGAGAATAAATCAGTACCTTTTTGCATTACTAGGCAAAATAAGATATACACATAAGAAATAAGCCCATCAATTCTACTCTCAGTTGCACAAAAGGATGTGAACAAGACTGTTCATTACATCATTATAAACACTCACACACACATGCTTGCAAACCTAAAAAATGATTTTTAAAAACCAGAAAATCCCTCAAATGTGCATCAATTTGAAATTACAGGATTTTCAGACAATGAAATATAAATCAGTGGTTAAATATGTACTAAGCCTAAAATTTCAAAATACACTTTTTAGAAAATTATGCACATACAAAAACATATATGCATTAAGTCATATAAAGTTTAAAGGAGGGCAAAAATCCAGCTTATTTTGTTTTAGAAGTAAATATACTAAAACTATAGAGAAAAACATATAATAATTTTTAGGAAATGAACTAGTTACTTTGTGTGGCTCAGAGAAAAAGAAAAAATCTAAAAAGGATATTTATGGTTTGTTTAGCTAAGTTATGAACATATGGGGCCTTCTTTTAATATTATTACTCATTATTTCATTTTACATATGTTTTAGTAATATGCAAAATCCATAGTAAAAAATTAAATACTTTTATATTTAGCCACAGACTTTGAAATTATTCATTTTACATTTCTGTCATAGAACCCAAGACATGAGTCCTAGAAACTTTGTTATTACTTATTAGACACTTTTAGCTGCTCCTGATTTACTATTTATTTTGAATATTAAATTCTCAGTTTTCTAAGGCACATAATATTAAAGACAAGTATCTATGAATTTGTTTTATATAAAAGTCCAATACCTTGCATTTATCCATTCTTCACTCTATTTTTAGAAATGAATTTTCAGAATCCTTAGACATTTGTTCAAACAGTTCAATATCATCCGGATTCAATAAAGATAGTAGGTTCCAGTGCATTTTAAGCCTTTTGGATTTGTGTACATTATGAAAGTTTGATGGATCAATGATAACAGGGTTTATATCCCAAAAGCAAACTATTTAGATCAGGGCAAGTAAAAAATAAATTGACTATCTAAATATTAAATGCTTCAAAAGAAAGTTTCTATCTCAGTACACTTTCTCAATCACTAACACCCATGCACCAGCAAACACACACACAAACATACACACGCAAAAATTAAATGAGTTGGTAATTATAAAATGATAATAATTATGCCTATTACTTTGTATAAGTCCTAGGAGTGTTTCTTAAACAAATAAATGCTCATGCCAAAAGTATATTCGGTACCAAAGATTCAAACCCCAAAGGTCTTTTAGGAGGCTGTAATGATAGCCTGCATTTCAAAGACAATGAAATTTTGAATGACTTCATAACCAACTTAGTATCACTATTCTTTTCTGATGTCCAGAGAATATGAAGAATGATATTTTACTTTTCAACAGACAGAAAACTAGTTAATTGAAGCGATTAGCTGAAAGATAAAGTGGACACTTGTAGTAAAGCAGGTGTTAGAATGTTGTTCAAGAATATGGTTAAATTTAATGAAAATATTTTAAGACATCCAAGTATTTCAACAGCATCTGAGAATATAAACATTACGGAAAAGTCTGCATTTGCAAAAGTACAAGGCATATTTTACAAAGATTAATGAAATTATGCAGTGATTTTGATCAATGTACCCATAAAAATAAGAAAGTTCTGGTCAAATCTCTCCTCTTTTCATTGTTTTCGGTGCTTGCCTCTACTCACCTATAATCTTCACTGCCAAAAGACACGTGAACAAAAGATAAGTGAGTTTATGCCTCAGTTACTGACATAAGTTATTTCAATTATATATTCCCTGCACAACCAGACAATTTGGGGGAAAATAAAAATGGTTAAATGCATATTTTTATGAACTTAACACTTGACTTTTTATTACTTGTCTTTTCAAATGTGATTGTATAATCTAATTATGACTTTTCCCTAGGGGAAAAGACTCAAAACATGATTTGAATTTGTGAGATTATTTCCTGCTTAATGAGTGTATTACTTGAAAAATACTTGTGTATTTTCAAATACACAAGTACTGACTGACAAAATCAAGTCAATAACTTGGCATAATCTGGTTATTCTGCCTGGCAATTATTTAACCTTTAAATAATTTTCAAGCTATTTAAGCCGATAATTTCAAACATAAAATTTGACAAATATTATATATTTGATGAAATATTCTGAAGCCTATAAAAATATTTTTGTCAAAAATTTACTAATAGTTGTTACAGAGAAGATATATTGATGAATGTCAAAATTAGTGGACTTTAAGAAGAAACAGAATATTTGCATAGCCTTACAGTATCTCCTCAAAAGTTTACTGATTACTGTAGTAGTTTAAATAGATAGCCATACATTTTTTGGTACCCTCTTCTGCAGGAGTTAGAGTTTAATGCCCTTCCAAAGTGAGACAGCTCTTAGTAAATGGCATCTATGAATGACATGTGGAAAGGGAAAAACAAACAAACAAAAACAGTCACTTGACATGGAAAAACCTGGAAAACATCACATTAACCAGGTAATCGAAGTGAATGTCAACAGCAGATCATCTTGATGTTATATGCTCCCTAATACAATTCAAAGAGTAAGGCTCATCACTTCTATAATATACTTTCCTTTCCTCAAATCAAACAACCTCTGACTGTTATGAGAAAACATCAAACACTGAGAGATAATCTGCAAAATACTCAACCACTATTTTGCAAAGCTTTAAGATCATGAAAGACATAAAACTGTCACATGTTAGAGATTAGGGAGGAGACTAAAGGACTAAATGCAGTATGTCATTCTATATTGGGTCCTTGAACAGATCAATAGCTGATTTGTGAAAAAAAAAAAAAAAAAAACTGGAAAAAAGTAATCAAGTCTGTAATTCAGTTAATAGTAATGTTATAATGTTAATTTGTTAGTTTTGATAAACATGCTATGATTGTGTAGGAAGCTAACGCTACGGAGAGCAAGGTGAAGGGCACCTGACAAATCTCTCTTCAAATCTTCTACAAATCTAAATATATTTGAAAATAAAAAGATTGTTAAAAATAACAAAACCCCAAAAAAATATGACTGTCTCTTAAATACAAAAAGTAGACATTTTATTTTTCTCAGTAAAAAATGAGGGAACCAAATGCCCTCATTGCCTCTTTTGAATATATTTTTTTGTTTATCCAGCATTCATTACCCATCCCACCTGCAACTCAGTTTCTTGTTTCCTGATTTCCCTCTAAAAGGTCACTTATCTGAAGTTCTACTTCTCAGTTCATGTTGTTCAAGTGAGGTAGCTAAAAGTAACAAGAACCTGGATTTAAACAATTCAAGAATGTACATTTCCCCTGGCCACAGAGATTCATTATACGATGTTTATGTCATTACTCCACCAGAGCCAGTGAAATGAATGAGACTTTTACTGAGATTTATGATAAGTAGATACTCTTTCTATTGTACTTGAATTTGGCAAGATGTGAAAAAAAAATGCCACAACCATAACATGTAGAAAGTGGAACAAATAGAAAAAAAGCCCTTAGTGACATTATTCATGTGTCTGATCAAATTTTGTCTTATGCTCACTCTACTGGACTTTTCCATTATATTATCCAAATAAGCCACTTTTTAAAGTTGTCATATTGTATAAGTTTTTTTCTGACTCATGGAACTAATGAATATAATAGTTAAATCTCTGGGAGTTAGTATGAGTATTATTTAATATTGTATAAATGCATATATATGGCTAAGAGGAGAGTCTTAAAAACACAATATAATCATAGACTAATAATGAATTACTGTAACTTTCTATCAATAACAGCAAAATCTGTGTTGTTATTGTTAGAAAGCTAAAGTAATTTATTTTCATGGTATTCACATATTTACCTGCCATTTTTATCTTCCAAAATGCCAGAATTGAGAGTTCATCAACTTTCAGAGAAGTATATGTGAAAGTGAATACCGTATGAAATGATTATATCTAATAGAAGGCTATCTTGTGTCAAAAGCAATCATGGGATATCATGATTCCTTGTGTTAAAAATTGATTAACATGTGTGTACATATGCTGGAGTCTTGTAATTCAGTTTTGTAACCACTAGTCAGGTTAAAATTAAATAACATAAAATTTTCTTCTCCTCGGTCACAGTAGCCACGTTTCCATGTTCAATATGAGACTCGTTGCTACCACATTTACAGCACATTTAGAACATTCCATAGCATACAAAGTCCTATTGGAAAGTGGTATGATAGAGCTGAAAAAGTTAAAGAAGGAAGTAAACTGTCTTCAAAGGTAAAAAATGTATTTGGTTACAATAAATGGTAGCATAATCACTGTAGATATAATACATCCTCTGTGGAAAACTCCCTCAGGCTAATTTCCTTGAGAATTTCTCATAATATCTAGAGCAAAAATTTACTGCTCTGCAGAGAACACATCTAATCATCAAATTTTGCATGTGGTGATTGCACATTTTGATAAAATCTGAGTTCTGAATGTCATACTCATTGTCCACTAAAGGTCAATACTTCTACCTTAGTCATCTGCAAAGTAATATGAATTAAGTAATAATTAAATTTTTATAGATGCCCAATATCAACTACTTTCTTTGGCGTTTTCCTGCTTCAATTTATTTCCCACAGTACTGGCAGAGTTATCTTTCTAAAAGCAGTTCTGATGACATCAATCTCCTCTTCGAGAACCTCCAATAATTCTAACTTCTTAGGAAGTTCATCTGCCTTAGCAGGATTTACAAAATTGCTGTCAATACTCACCTAACTTATGGTTTAGCCGTATTTGTCACGTTCTTCCTATTTGACCTCTGGCAACATTAGCATTCTTCAGTATAGGTTTTACATTTTTAGCTTCCTAATCTTTGCCTGGAATGCTTATCTTTCTCTTCTCTGCTTAGAGTATCCTTTCCTCTTTCCAGAAAAAGCTCAGATGCCTCATTTACTAGTATATCTCTAGCGTCTACAAATCACTTCACTGTTATGGTCTTAGGATTTATTATACACCTTCATAAAAATATGGATCTATTCTACCCTACAGATTTCTGTGTGTGTCTGCCTTCTTCACTAAACTTTGAATCCGTAGAGGACAGACAACACGTATTATCCCAGGAGCTCCTTTACCTACTATATACCAAGCACACAATGGATATTCAATATATATTTATTGACTAAATATAATTTTATACTTGCACTATCAATTTGTCTAAATTTTGTTCAATTTGGGGAGTGGGATAGATTATTTAGTCTTACCTCATTATTTTACAGGTTAGGAAACTGAAATTGAAAGACTAAAATTATTCTCAAGGTCACATTACTAATAGAAGTAGGAAATTAGAAAAAATTGATAATGATTAAATATTCAAAAGAGATAATATCTCACTAGATATAGCTAAAGAAATCAAATAAGGCAAGGCATTAACTTCTCTTATCACAGGTGATAGAAACAGTGAGAAAGAAAGAATGCTGAATTTTGATTTTCCAGACTGAGAGATAAAATATTACTATGGCCCATTTCCTTCCAATTCTCTGCAAGAAGGTGGGTGGTGGTGGGAAGGGTAAGCTGTTGGAAAAACAGACTTATGCAAAAAATAAGGCACTAAAATCTATATCATCTATGTCTATATCTATATATATGTTTCAAATCATTTTTTGTGAAAATTTTTTCTAGGTAATCTTTTATAACATGGAACTAAGAATTTTCTCAGCTACCAAATGCACCATATACTGAAACAAAAAGCTATAAAAAGACAGAAAAAATGGTGAAAAATATATTACGCATGTTCTTCACCAAATTATGTGAGAAAATAAACACATATTTCAATAATCAAAATTATTTTGATTCACTGTTACATTGTAAGGGATATGACTATGAAAATATTAAATTACCAACCAAAAAAATTCCTGGACCAGACAGATTAATAGCCAGATTCTACTCATATACAAAAAAAAGCTAGTACCAATCGTGTTGTAATTATTCTCAAAAAATGAGGAGGAAGGACTCCTCCATAACTCATTTTACAAAGCCAGCATCATGCTGGTACCAAAACCAGGCAGAGACACAATGAAAATAGAAACCTTCCATCCAATATCCCTGAAAAACATAGATGCAAAATTTCTCAACAAAATACTAGCAAATCAAAAGTAACAGCACATCTAAAAGCTAATCCATCACAATGAAACAGGCTTTAATCCTTAGATGCAAGATTGATTCAACATACACAAATCAATTAATGTCATTCGTAAACAAAATGAAAACAACACGATCATCTCAAAAGACGCAGAAAAGGCTTTCAATAAAATTCAACATCTCTTCAAGTTTAAAACTCTCAATAAACTAGGCATTGAAGGAACATATCTCAAAATAGTAAGACCCATCTATGACAAACCCACAGCCAACATCATACTGAAGGGGCAAAAGCTGGAAGCATTCCCCTTGAGAACTAGAACAATACAAGGATACCCGCCCTTACCACTGTTGTTCAATATGCTACTGGAAGCCCTAGCCAGAACAGTCAGGCAAGAGAAATAAATAAAAGGTGTACAAATAGAAGAGAGGAAGTCAAACTGTCTCTTTCCGCAGATGATATTACTCTATAACTAGGAAACCCCACAGACTCTGTCGAAAGACTCCTGGAACTGATAAATAACTTTGGTAAAGTTAAAGAGCACAAAATCAATGTAATCAATGTACATGCATCAGTAGCGTTTCTATATAGCAATAACATTCAAGCTGAGAGCAATCCCATTCGCAATAGCCATGAAAAGTATAAAATACCCAGGAACACAGCTAACCAAAGAAACCAAAGATCTCTGCAAGAAGATTCCAAAACACTGCTGAAATAAATGAGAAATAACACCAACAAGTGGAAAAACATTCCAAACTCATCAATAGCAAAAATCAATATCATTAAAAATGCCATACAGCCCAAAACAACACACAAATTTGATGCTGTTCTTATCGAACTATTAATGTCATTTTTCCTAGAGTTAGAAAAAAAATCTAAAATTCATATGGAAACAAAAAGAGCCCAAATAGTCAAGACAATCCTAAGGAAAAGGTAGAAAGCCAGAGACATCATACTACCAGACTTCAAACTATGCTACAAGGTAGTATAACCAAAACAAAATAGTACTGGTGCAAAAGCAGACACTTAGACCAATGGAATAGGTTAGAGAACCCAGAAATAAAGCTTCACACCTACACACATCTGATCTTTGACAAAGTTCACAATAACAAGCAATGGGGAAAGGACTCCTTATTCAATAAATGGTGGTGGAAAAACTTTCTAGCCATATGCCAAAATTGGAACAGATCACTGTCTTTTACCATATACAAAAATCAACTGAAGCTGGATTAAAAGCTTAAATGTAATACCTAAAACTATAAAAACCCTAGAAGAAAACCTAGGAAATATCATGATGGACATCAGCCTTGGCAAATCATTTATTATTTAGTCCCCAAAAGCAATTAGAACAAAAACAAAAATGGGCAAGTGGGACCTATTTAAACTAAAGAGCTTCTGCACACAAAAAGAAACTATCAACAGAGTAAACAGACAACATACAGAATTGGAGAAAATATCCACAGGCCGAGGCAGGCAGATCACCTGAGGTTGGGAGTTTGAGACCAGACTGACCAACATGGAGAAGCCCTATCTCCACTAAAAATACAAAATTAGCCAGGTGTGGTGGTGCATGCCTATAATCCCAGCAACTCAGGAGGCTGAGGCGAATCGCTTGAACCCAGGAGGCAGAGGTTGCAGTGAGTCACAATCACGACATTGCAGTGAGATGAGATTGCGCCATTGCACTCCAGCCTAGGCAACAGGAGTGAAACTCCATCAAAAAAAAGAAGAAAGAAAAGCAAGAAAGAAGAAAAGAAAAGAAAAGAAAAAGGAAAGGAAGGAAAGAAAGGAAGAAAAGAGAGAGAAAGAGGAAAGAGAGAGAGAAGGAAAGGAAGGAAAGAAAGAGAGAAAGAAAAAGGAAAGAAAGAGAAAGAAGGAAAGAAGGAAGGAAGGAAGGAAGGAAGGAAGGAAGGAAGGAAGGAAGGAAGGAAGGAAGGAAGGAAATATTCACAAACCATGGATGTGACAGAGGACTCATGTCCAGAATCTATAAGGAACTTCACAATTAAACAAGCATAAAACAACCCCATTAATACATGGGCAAATGACATAAACAGACACTTCTCAAAAGACTACATAAATGCAGCCTACAAATTTATGAAAAAATGCTCAATGTCACTAGTCATTAGAGAAATGCAAATCAAAACCTCAATGAGATACATCAAATCTGTCAGAATGGCTATTACCAAAAAATAAGTAACAGATGCTGACAAAGTTGTGGGGAAAACAGAACACTTATACACTGTTGGTGGGAATGTAAATTAGTTTAGTCACTGTGAAAAACAGTGTGGAGATTTCTCAAAGAACTTAGAACTACCATTCCACCCAGAAATCCTACTACTGGGTATATACCCCCCAAAACAATTGCTCTACCATAAAGACACCTGCGTTTATCATAGCACTATTCACAATAGCAAAGCCATGGAATCAAACTAGATGTTTATCAAAGGCGGACAGGATAAAGAAAATGTGATACATATACACTATGGAATACTACAGAGCCATAAAAAGGATGAAATAATGTTTTTTGCAGCAACATGGATACAGCTGGAGGTCATTATCCTAAGCAAATTAATGCAGAAACAGCAAATCAAATACCATGTGTTCTCACTTATAACAAGGAGGAACGATAGGGCACACATGCACCCAGAGCTGAGAACAATAGACGTTGGTGACTACTTGAGGTGGAAGGCTGAGAGGGGGATGTTTGTTGAAAAACTACCTGTCAGGTTCTACATGCACTACCTGGGTGATGGGGTCATTTGTACACCAAGCCTCGGCAACATACAATTTACCCATATAACAAACCTGCATCTGCACTCCTGAGCCTAAATTAACGGTTAAGAAATACCTACAGATCATGTAAACCTCATTAATTTTTTCAGATAAGAAAAATGAGAAGAAGCAAAGGTAGACAGACATTTGATACATCACGTGGAATATTGATATCCATTCAATTTTTTAATGTCATATTTATTTACCAATTGATGTTTTATCAAAGAACAGATTATAACATGGTGTTAGTCACAGCATGGGACATTTTCCTTGTTTAAATGTGGATCCTTAGGATCATTAGTTTTCACATTTTCTTAAACTATTGTCCATTTTGACGAAATTTCCACTAAAAAGACCAATTCTGTTGGTGAAAAAAATACAGATCACAAAAGTTTTTGTCAAGATTTATAATGGAGTGTTAAAACTAATGAACTTTACAAAAAATGAATCTCATAATTACTTGATAGCAGATAAACAAAATCTAGATATGTCATATGGCATGCACCAGCAAGTGCCTTCAAAATGTGCATCATAAGTGAAGAATCATTGTTTTAGACTCTTCCTCTTCAGTATAAATGAGTGGCATATACAATAGAATGGCTTATAATATCTTTAGATTCACAGGCTGTTTCTTACTTTTGATCATTGGGGAAAGGCATTAATTTATACTTAACTGAGTAGCTGATTAACTTGGCTGACTCCCTATAGCAAAATAAACTGATTTTATTTCACAGCAGGATGTTTTTAACCATGACTTGATTATAATCTCCCTATGGATGCATTAACTTACTATATACATTGAGTGCAGTCTATATAGTGAAAAGTAGGACAGTGAAATTTGTATCTACCGGATCTGAGTTGTAGAGTTTTCTCTGCAGTTTGTTACCTATAACCTTTAACAGGTCTTATTACATTTTCTTAGCTTTAGTTGTTCTGAAAAAACTTTTTTTTACACATTTATTGAGAGCATTATATATTACTTTAAAAATTTAGTAATTTTAGAATCTTAAGAAATCTGGTCAAATATAGTTGAAAAATCTGCATAGCCTGTGTAGATCTAAATAAAAGGATACTAAAAGAGTTTAAGCTATGTAAAGAAATTACCTACTTTATTAATCCCATTTAAAAGTATGTGGGATAAGAAAATAAGAAAGAAACAGAAAATCACCATAGAGCAGGATAAAATGTTAATGGAAGTTCAAATTTTAGGCTTAGAATGACCACATGTATTACCGAATGGGTAATGAACACCGATACCCAGTTTGTTGTAGGAAAAGACTGCATTTTTTTCCTGTCTTTTTCCTTCAGGATTTAGCTCATTTCCTAGTGCCAAGCTGTTCAGCATAGAGTACATCTATCTATGCAGTATATGCTGTACTTTATGTTGTTTAACACAAGCAGAATCACCAAAAGCCTTGTTAAAATTGCAGAATCTGAAACCCCACCCCAGTTCTGTTGAACCAGAATCTGCACGGTAGCAGGATCCCAGGTGATTCATGAGCACATTAGGATTTGAGAACCATTGTATCCTCTGGAACTTCTACCAACAGTCAGGAAGAAGAAAGAAACTGAACATGAACTGCCCAATAGTGTCAAGTATCTGGAATCAATTCTGCAGAGACTTTAGGGTTTAATATTACACTCAGGACTCCTGAGTTAGCAAATCTCTCACCCATTGACTTAACATGTCTTTGCTATAAGGTATTTTCTGGGGGAGGGTGAGGGGATAGAAGCTGTCCCTTGAGAAGTCCATGTTCAAATGTAACCAGCAGGTGAGACAACAATACATTCCACCAGTAGCCGTTACCTTCTTCAGGCAAATTGATTGCTCAGTAATGGAAATGGAACAAGTGAGTCTTCATTTGAAATCTTAAGGTCTAGGACACCAGGGACTGTAACTGTACCTGGTACAGGATACATACACACATGAACCCACCCACAATCCATTTTGAATTAGACTTTTTTCAGAAAAAGGTCCAAAGCATGAGATGTTTCCGTTTGGAAATAAAATAGTTTTTTTCATAAAATTGTGGTAACATTTAAAGAATATAATGGTGGAAAGATGCTCAATATCAGTAATTTTTCTTATTTGACATTGAATTTATGATATAAACAGAGAGACATTCTGTGTCCTTAAAAACTCAATTACATAAAACAATGTAAATCAGAATTCAATATCAATTCAGTGCGGGCACAAAAATGAGTCAATTTCCAAATTGCCATTGTGAAAGTTGAAAACTTCATTGCTTGGAGGATTTCCAGTTTGGGATCTGTTCAATCTACCTATCTAGTTACAAACCCCAAACCGTGTCTACAGTTGGTATGCATATTAAGACCAAATAGCTCTTATTTGTATTTGTGTTTGTGGAATAAAGAGATGAATAAAACAAAATTATTATCAAATAAATAATTACAAAATTTAAAAATAATTGAAATAAATAGATTAGGCTTTCATTACTTCCTAAATAACAGAATGAAGTTCCAAAGTAAATCTTTCTAATTTGTCTATGTTTTATTACAGAAATCTTTGGCTATTTTTTTGTTCTAGGCCAGCTAAATGTTAATTTAAAATTGCATAGTATTTATTTTTCATGAGTCATGTAGTTTACTTCCACAGCTGAACTCTAACAATGTGATGAGGATAAATACAACCCAAATAAAAGGTCCCATTGTTGGCCATGATGCCTGAATTAGCATGTCCAATCCATGAAAAAGCTACTTGCTAAATATTAAGGAAAAGACACAATGATTGAGCATTATTTGGCTTACTTTTTTAACACAAACTATTGACTTATGGTATGATTAGAGTTCATTTTTATACAGATCAATGTTTTAAGAAAAAACAAAATATCCTTGAGTTGACTGGGAATAACCAATGACTATAAATCAAATAGAACATTTCTTTATAATTTGGTTACCAACTGATAAACAAATAATCTTATTGAGGTTTGATAGGTCTTCTTCATTTCCTTCCAAACAACACTTAGCTTTCATGTGTGGATTTTCTGAGAAAAAATTCAAGCAAAGGCAATCACATCTGAACACTGGAATCTACAACCTATTTGTAACATTACAAAACACCAAATTGTTTGTGGCTTTTAGTTGAACTGATCAGCAATATGTCAACCATATTACATCTTCCTCCTCTTAATCCCCAGTATATGAGGAAACATTTATTGCATTCTTACAATGTTGTAGGTATTATCAATTTCTCTTTATAAACACACTACAATGGGGGTACTATTTTGTATCCTCTATTTAAAAATAAGGTCAAGTAACTTTTGTAATGTCATATAGGGGAGAGATGAACACAAGTTCTCTCTAGCCAGCATGAACCAGCTCCAGTATAGCATTGAAAGAGCCAACTATTGCAAATGTGAGGGGTATTTCAAAAGCAGACAACCAGTGAAGACACTGTCTTCATCAACAACATTTCCATTAGAGACCATTTCTGGAATCTTGGAGAAACTCAGAAAAGGGCCAGTTATTGTGCATCCACCATTTTAAGATATCACTCAAACTAGACTACAACTTTGGTACTGTATTAGCCTATCCTCTCACAGCTATAAAGACATATGTAAGACTGGGTAATTTATGAAGAAAAGAGGTTTAATTGGCTCACAGTTCTGTAGGCTGAGCAGGGGACATGACTGGGAAGGCCTCAGGAAACAGAATCGTGGCAGAATGTAAAGGGGAAGCAAGCAGGTCTTCACATGGTGGCAGGTGAGAGAGAGCAAAGGGGGAAGTTCTACACCCTTTTAAACAACCAGATCTCATGAGAATTATTACAAGAACTGCAACAGGGAAATCCACCCTCGTGATCCATTTACTTCCTGCCAGATCCCTCCATCACCCTGAAGATCATAATTTAACATCGTATTTCAGTAGGGACACAGAATCAAACCACATCAGGTATTGAAGTCAGTTTCCTTTTTCCCTCCTTTCTGTTTCAACTTGAACCTTGATGGGCCACAAACTGCAACTGAAAAGTGGGTGAGAGACTATCATGCCAGAAAGTGAGGACTGACTCTTCTCCCTTCAGCCCTATTGATTTCCTACCCTGAAGAAGGGACAAACTGTATGTGTTGGGGAAGGAGGGTAGTTATATTAGATAGAGATTCAAGTTTCATTTTATATTGGTGGTGGACTTTTTAATTACTGAATGACTAAGACATGACAAGAAAAGCTGTGAGGACTGACTGGGATTTCATCTAGGAAAGTTACAATAAAAAGTAAGGTTTGTTTTTAATTGCACTTGCCAAGTCAGTTACATGTCCAATGAATCTTCTGTACCTGATCAATGCCACCTGAGATAACATTAAGAGTTCTGTATTGTTTCTGTTCCCATTTGTAGAAAATGTGATTGTTTTTAATATTAGAGAATTACAGATGGACAAATCAAATCAGCACCATGATTTATGGAAATATATCAAAATGAAAAGAGTTTGTAAGGAAGTGGGGATGTCAGTATAAATGGGTGTAATCACATTTGCTCCCAAATTGCTCTGTAAAGCTTCTCTCCTTCTTGCATATCTCAATCACAGTTTTCATGAGGAATTACAGATAACTGTTTAGCATTAGTATTTGCTAGAAAAACTGCAAAGATTCTATTGGATGACACTACATTCAATAAACATAGAAAAAATATTTAATTGGATGACAAGGGTGTCTTGGGCGCTCTTGTGTATTTAAACATAAAAACACAAACATAGGAAATTTCACACCAGAGCCAGTATATCTGCAATAACTCTGTCTTCAATTGTAAAATCCCAAGTTTTTGTCCCAGTTCTGATGCCCAGCTGCCACATGATTAGGCAGCTCTCATAACCACCCAACGTTTTACTTCAGAGAATTTCAGTGTGTACACTGGTACCCGAAAAGCCTTCTTCTACAAATGTTGCTATAAAATATTTTTGTCAGACCTAAGCTTGTCACTAGAACCAATATCAAATCGTTTTGAGTGTCATTCTCCAACTAGATATCTGCCTACCTTCAAACACAATCAGAATACTTGTATTCCTGGGTTTCAGACAGTAGACTTGTATCATAAGACATTGACATATAATTTGAAAGAGAATGAGTATGTATAAATATAGTTATTTCTGAGTCTTATAAAGGTAACAATAATTTTGAAACAATTAAAGGTAATGAGTTATTTGTGTCTCTACAATAGCACCAAACCAGTTTAATCTTTTTCTGTCACTGCAATGATCGTTTTTGAAAATTGATTATCAGCATTGACGTTTTTATGTTATAAAAGAACAATCTATGTTACTCTAAGGGGTACTGTTTCCTATTAAGGGTCATTGATCCACAGAAAATAAATCAAATGAGAGCTGCATGAGTATAAAATATAGCTTTATTTAGTCTGGTTTCTTTTAAAAAGAATGTAATAGATGATAGTTAAAAGAAAGGAAAAAAATACAGGAGACCAAGAAAATAATTAAAATATATGACAAAGAATACTGTGGAAAAGACAGATGAGAGAATCGTGTTGATACATTAGCGGCTATGGGAAAAAGAAAGAATTGGTGATATCAAAAAAGACATTCGAATTTCAAGGGTGCATGTGTGTGTGTATGTGCTCCCATATATATATAGGAGAATATAGAAAAGGAGAAATAGACGTCTGTAGTGCAGCATTATTTTATAGAATAAAAGTTCTTACAGCAGTTCCTATTTAAAGGCATGCTTTATTTTCATTCTTTTAGAAATAAATACAAAGACTGCCTTTTTACCCATGTATTGTAGATGTCATGAAACTAAGTCCTAAGCTAACATCTTGTTAAGTACCCACACTTCATAAGCAAACCAAATTTCAGTTCACTCAATCTGAATTCTCCTGCCTTTCGAAGCAGTTCCAGGAACAAAAGAGGCAAACAATACCACTTCCAAGCAGAAACACTTACACAAATATTTTATTTGAAACCATTGACTTGTCTCAATTACCATATTTCCAGTATACATGATCACTAAATAGAGACATTCTCTATGAGCAGATATCAGAAGTTCCAAGTCTATAAGTCAACATAAATTTAGAAATAATTAAATTAAATTCTTAAATTATAATTAAATTAAATTAATTTAAAAAGAATAAAGTTACAGTTTGGATTTAGGAGCATGAATTTTAAAATCCAAGGTCTCTACTCACTAATGGTTTAACTTCAAGTAGATTTCTTAAGTATTCTGACTTGTTTATAAGGTGGAGGTAATAATATAATTTCAAGTTCATCATTGTAAGGGTTAGCCCTAATATACCTATAATGTCTACAACATAAAGTTGCTATATAAAAGCAGTGGTAACAGTTATCATAATTATATTTTGCTTATAATATAATATAGAGATTCTGTTTCATTTTCTATCTGATTTTGAAAAGTATTAAAATGTACTTTACTGTTTCTGTTTTATATGTAAATGTGAGTACATACACATACATATAATATTCTAGAAAATATAGTCATTTAACTAGAATATTTAATATTTTCGGTGACTCCTAATAAATGACATGTTTAAAATATTACAGTTCTTCTTTCACTGTTTCTTAAGTATTATATAAAATTAAATTCTGGGTGTCAGATTATACTTTATGAATTCCTTATCATTGTTTGATTAAAAGTACATTCAAAAGTTTTAGCAAGACAAAACCTATATATTTTTTCATTTTATTTATTTAAACATTTTCTTACTCATTTGTCCTATCTGTTCTTAAATTTTCAATCTATATATTAATTAAATATTACCTTTTTAAAAGTTATGTAAGTATATGTATGTCACTTTATTTATATAGACCAAAAGTACTTTATTCTATCATTTTTATTTCTTGCTTTTAGAAATTTTTCATGTAAAATATGAACGTTTAAATATTTTACCAGGTTTATTATTGTTTTTCTTTAACTTATGTTATAAGAAAAAACTTGCTTGCAACTAAATGCTATCTATCTACACTGGTTTTCAGATTTACTTTCCTCTTATTACAAGAAAATAAATATCACTATATTAAAACATGATTTAGGGATAACATTGTCACTGTTGTGTTTGCATGACAGTGCTAGGATTCCAATTCAATCATATATGTCTAAAAACTCAGTAGGAATATGCAGGCAAACTTGTATATGCATAAAATGTTACAGATAGTACCAAAAGTAATTGGACAGGAGGGCAGAGAGAAACAATGGCTTACAAAGTCTAAAATATCATTTTTATCTAATGTTATAATCCATTCAGTGATATTTAGTATTTAGTATTAAGTGGATATGCCTTACTGAAATTTTCACTTAATATTAAAATATGCTCATTCTATCCAAAGACATACCTACAGACGGCAGAAATAACAATTTTCCTTATGTAATTTGAAATCTGCTGTGTTTATGTATGTCTAATGCCATACATACAGAAATATCCACAGAGAAAGTGTCTGTTGTCCATTTATCTTAAATATTTGGGGAATTTTTGGTACATTTATTTTGCAATAACAGAGATTTACAAATTTTGTTACAATATTATTGTGAAACCATTGTAATATCCATTTCCTTAGCCCCAGCACCAAATACTGATTTAATCTGTTTGTTTGAATAAAACAAACTATAGATCTTTCCAAGTCGATGCTGTTGTTTCTTGTTCTGAAAAAGGAAGTAAAATTGCTCTATTTCAGAAACAATTCAATATTTATACATTAGAAAAATAAAGACAGAAATGTTTCTTAGCGGTACCTGCTATTCAATAGAAAGCGAATTCAGATACCAGGTATAATACACTTTTCCACTGTATAGAAAAACTTGCCAACAGCTCCAGAAATATCAAAACTCTTGTCCTCAATTTGAGGTATTGAATTCATAGTTATTGTTGTTTCTCAAGAATTGAAACAATACTTATAGTGTTAATTATTTCCTGTTAAATGTCAGGAACACTGTTACTTATAAATATAGTTTAGACTGCTCAGCTGCTATAACATAATACCACAGACTGGGTGGCTTAAACAACAGAAATGTAAATTCTCACAGTTCCGGAGGCTGGAAGTCCAAGATCAAGGTCCAGCAGGGTTTCGTTTCTGGTGAGGGCTCCCTTCTTGGCTTGCAGATGACTGCCTTCTTACTGTGTCCTCACATGGAGAGAACACACAGAGATGCACATAGAGGGAAGGAGAGAGTGAGCTCTCTGGTGTCTCTTTTTATAAGGACACTAATAGTACTAGATTAGAACCTCACCCTTATGACCTCATTTAACTTAATTACCTTCTAAAGGCCCTATCTTCAAATATAGTCAAATTGGAGATTAATGCTTCCATATTTTGATTTTTTGGGGAACACATTCAGTTAATAATATATTCCAATGTAATAGAAAACCACTTAGTTTGATTAAGATCAAACCCTTCTGAGTCAGAGAGACTGGATTCAAATCCTGATTCTACAGCCTGTCTATTACTATGGCAAGGGTGGCATCACTAGCACCTATGTAATTACTTGCACCATAAATGTGTTATAGGATTCAACAAAATCTACTTAAAAGGAACCCCTCATAATGTCTAGAATATGGCAATACTCAACAAGTAATGATAATAATGATAATTTCATTAACATCATCATTAAAAGACAAGCCAATAGATTCTTTCACGCATTTACATAGAAGTTAAAGAATTGTCATTGGATCTTTAAAGTGCTATTTCATTGGCCAGAAACCTCTGTGACTGGCGGTGACTCTGCTTAGGTTTTGCTTGTGCCTGCTGGACTTGTTCTGCCCACTCAGCCTGGCAGGCTGCACTCGACTCACTCTACCAGCCTGGATCCTATCCCTGCCAAAAGTGAGCCAGGCGTGGAGTAGTGAGGGCTCCAGCCACTGTGCACAGCCAGGCATGTTGGCTGTGGTGGGGCAGGCAGCTCTAGGCACCTGCACAGGTGCCTGCTCCATGTGAGGCTGCAGCTGGGCCAGATATACCACAAGCAGCTTCTGCAGCAGGCACCAGCATCTAGACAAAGGAAATGTGGTGGCATCTGAAAGCTCTGAGATACCAGGAACTGCAGAGCCCCAAAGAGAATGCTACAGCCTGTTACAGCCCAGGCATGGTGATTGCCAAAGTCTGGTCTCCCAGAAGGCCAGAAGCTCTTCTCTCTTTCTTGTCACCTGCAGTTAGGTGAGTAGGGGGTGTGTTTCAGCCTTGTTTATGTTACAATTCTTTTACTCCCGCCATTCAGTGGGTCCCAAGTTCTTGTCTCGTGTCCAGGAAGAATGAGGTAGGCAGACAACTGGAAGGTGACCAAGGCAGAGGCTCTTCATTGAGAGCTGTAAGAGCTCCCAGGAGACCCAAAATTGATATCTCCTTTCTGCAGGCAAGTCATCACAATGAGTGTCCAGCTCTCAGCAGAGGAGACACCAGTGGTGGGTAGCTCTTTTCTGCAGGCAAGTCATCCTGAAGAGTCGAGGACAGCCGACATGGGTCGCTTCTTCCCACAGCTGGTAGCTCCGACAGCCGTCTGAGTCTGGCTGACAGAAAGGAGGAAGTGCATGCTGATTTGTCCATGGGCGGCCTTGGGTGGGCCCAGAAAAAGCACCACAAATTATCACTCCAGGTTGTGGACTCCACCTGGAACTGGCAACCTGGTTGCCAGGCTTCGGGCTGTCCCTGGCTTGAAGGTGGGTTTTCAATGGGGACCTGCCCCTTCCCACTCAATAACCTGTCTGCCTCTCACAATCTACATGCCCTCCTCAGCGCCCAGGCTTTTCATGCTGGGGGGCACCTGAAAACCTGCACCAAGCACCCTCAGCCCTTCTGGCCTCTCTCTCATGCTCATAGGTGCCCAAAATCCAGCGGGGGCTGAGGTGACAGTGGGCTGGCATGTCAGCACCAACTCTAGCCTACACACACTTGCTGGGGTTGCAGCAGCACTCGGGCTCAGCCACCACTTTGCTCCACACTGGAGTGGGCGCCCAGAGCAAGGAGAGGCCAGGGAGGGGGAGTAGGTACGTCCAAGCCTGCAAGGGCTAGGGGCTTCCCAGCTGAAGAGTACAGGGATGCCTGGGTCCAGAGCCAGGCTGGGCTGCTGCAGCTGCACCCAAGAGCTCGGACTCCTGACCCTCCAACTCCATAGGGGAGGCTCTCACCTGTTTCTGGCTTCCACCGGATCCAGTGAGGGCACAATCCTCACAGCACCTCCCTGGCTACAGCGGACTTCTTTGCAGCGCCCACTACAGACAGGCTGCCGCTTCTATCATGATCACCTTATATAACAAGCAAGAACAAATGAAGAATATAGAAATGGGAAACTAAAATATATTGAGAGATGCAACTGTGTTCAGTGTCATACTTCATATTTTAAGTATTACTTTTATAGCAAGTATAAGTGCTCACTTGTAAAAACCAAGCTGTTATATTCATTTAATACTTCAAGCCAAATTACTCAGCTTCAAGCCTCCACTCATTGTGTTGGTAGGAAACAAAATCCTAATAATATATATGCACCCCACCTGACTCATATGCACATCTAAGATCTCAGGCTCACATAGTGTAGCACCTGCCTCTGGTGCCCATGTCACTTGGTATAGCTCATCTCTGCTTTCATCCACAGTTGTGTTGGACAAGTACATGCAAAATCAAACTTATATCATCCTGAGAGTATCCCATTAAAAGCAAATGCTATGTCTCTATCTAAATCCTAACTAGAGGACTTTATCCGAAGTCACAGGAGTCCCATTTCGTGTGCACAACCCAGAAGTATAGAGTTAATCCTCAACCAATGGAGGATGAGAGCCAGAACTGTCCTGGAAAATGTTCCATACACATAGAGAATATCTAGCAAAATTTAGCACTTTTACCCAATGGGCAAAGTGATAACTTTGATAATCCACCTTTATATTATTAGCTTTTCTGACATGCCTCTTTTGTGTAACCTTTGTATTCCTTATCATGGCCTTGAACTTCCTCTCATTTCTTCATGTGTTTCTAGTGGCTTAACTAATATCCAGAATACTCCCATTTCCGTATTATTTTTGAAAAGTGTTCATTCTTCAAAATATGATGTAATTGTCTCCTTCTCTCCTACTCTGGGAAGATTTCCCAAGTTCCCTTAATCATCGATTGCTCTCTTAGTTTTACCTTAGAATTTTGTTTACACCACTAGAATAACACTTATTATGTAGTATTAGCTTTTTAAATGTTGATCTTTCTTAATAGACTGATTCCTATATGGAATCTCACCTTTCTCATTTATGTATCTTCGGTGTTTAGAATAGTCTCTGGCATGTAGTAAGTTTTGTAAAAATGAGTGTATTAAATTAGTTTCCTTTTTTTAACAATGAAACTTAACTTTAATTGGGATACAAGTCAAAACTCTTACAAGATCAGTTTCTCAACCCAACCCTTTCATTCCCAGCATTCCTTTTTTAAAATGCTAAAAATGAAAGAAAGGACACAGTTTAGCTACAGAACTTTCCTAAAATAAGATATCAAAAAGAAGAAGCAACAAATCACGGAGAGGTATTTCAACATTCATACACACAGAGTCAATTTTTGTTATTTGAGTTTATTATGTTCTATAAGGTAGCCATCAACATTGAACTGGCAAATATTGACCCATTTTTCCTAGGAGAAATACAGGGATAGATATCTGTGAGCCTTTGGTCATAGCATTTTCAAAAACTGATCTATATATAACCTTGATTTATGTTCATTTCTATTTAAAGACCTTGCATTTAATATATATTGTTAATTCACTAACTTTGTAATAACAGAGAATAGCACTATAAATCATGCCTGAATGAAATTTGTCTAACACAAAAATATTCTCCATAAGGCACATTGCAGCTTCTTGCACTTAGAAACACTAGAAAACACTTTAACACGCTATACTTAGGAGCCATTTTAAACAATAAGATCACCAAAAAGGAAAATGCAAAAAAGTGGCACTAAATAAATGCAAAAAGGATTTTGTCCGACCTCAGCTGGGAATGTGTTCATAGAGAATCTCAAATCTTGTGCAGATATGCACAGGCACATCTCTGCAAACGGCCTAGAAAGTACCACAAGTGTTGATTTTGGAATTACAAATAAATTTTAGCTACTAAAAAATTCAAATGCAGAATTCACAAAAAATGAAGTTTGACTGTATATGTTTGTATGTTGATGTGTTTTAATTTACATATATAATATATACGTTTCTCTGAAATCTACAAAGACTTACATCCCTTCTAAATATAAATGATCCAGATCTATTGAAGACAAGAAAAAGTTACTGTCGGCCGGGCTTGGTGGCTCAAGCCTGTAATCTCGGCACTTTGGGAGGCCGAGGCGGGCGGATCACGAGGTCAGGACATCGAGACCATCCTGGCTAACCCGGTGAAACTCCGTTTCTACTAAAAAAATACAAAAAACTAGCCAGGCGAGGTGGCGGGTACCTGTAGTCCCAGCTACTCGGGAGGCTGAGGCAGGAGAATGGCGTGAACCCAGGAGGCGGAGCTTGCAGTGAGCTGAGATCTGGTCACTGCACTCCAGCCCAGGCGACAGACTCCGTCTCAAAAAAAAAAAAAAAAAAAAAAAAAAAGCGACTGTCTTTATATTATAGAAAAATAGAAAATAGTTTCCTTTGCTCTTTGGGAAAAGAAGTATTACACTACATAGGGAAATTGTTTTTCAACTTCCATGTGGTATATAATCAGAGGCACATTGAGAACCCTACACAAGGTTTTACAGTGATTCACAGTAAAATATCACTACCTTTTATTAAAAAAGAATGAATAGCATTTAGTTGCTATACTGGTCTCTCTCTTTTTTTTTTTTATCAGATGATGATTTTTAGATACATGAATCTGTTTTGTTTAAGCTTAATTCGGGCACTATTTAAAATCAAAGTTTGTGTAACAAGATCCTACTGTCTTGCTAAGACATCTTCAAAGACTTTTTACATCAGTGTATCTCCTTCTCCCTTTCACCCCTGCTATTGAATGCATTCCTTTGACAATCTACTGTCCACTGAGATTAAAGTCACTAGACTAGTTTACTTAGAAGAGCAAAGGATGAATAGAAATAGTAACTTCACGTAGAGATTCTTTGCAAACTCACTAACTCCATTTCTTCTGTTATTTTCTCATGTAGGAAATATATTCAGATTGTTAAATGGAAAGGTCCTGATTTTTTTTGACCTTAATATGGAAATGAATTTCTAACTTGGGGAAATGCTGTTAACTTTTAAATTTATTTGGCTTCTTCCATATAAATTCCCGTGAATCTTTCATATTTCTGTGTAGTCTCTTGTGGACATATATTATTTATATTGAACAAGGAGTTGACACTCTACTGCAACTCTTCCTCCAAATTACTTAATTTTTAAAAATAAGGTAGAAGAAAAAGACATGTTTAACTTGAAACGTCAGCTTTTTAAGCTAAGCGTTTTCTTACTGCATTTTTTCTACTGCATTTTTTTTTCTTTGCTACATTTCTTAAAGTAAAATGAGAAAAAATAAAACCAAACGCTATGGGGAAGATTTATTATATTATTATTATCTGGCACACAATTTGCTTTTTGAACCAATCATGAAAAATTAAATCAAAATTGTAAAAATCAAAATGTCTAATCCTGCCTCTGAAGAGACCCCATGAACCATTTAGAGTAACAGACCTGAAGAAAAGAAAGAATTGCTGAATACTCCATTATGTATTAGAGCATTCCATTGTCCTATGGAGCAAATGAATTCATAGAGTAAGATGTTCTCTTAGTATTCTTATCAACATTTCACTAGGGAAAAGTTGGACTGGAAAATTCTAATCAACTATAAATTAAAGGTGAATGCACGATGAGGTGAATACTTTAACGTTATAGAATGTCAAGACTCTACCCATTCTCTTCCTTTCTCATATATGCCTCCAATGAACTGACCTATTCTCCACAAAAATAGAATAATTGCTGAAATTCATCCATATGTTTGTGTGGTATAATAAAAATACCACCTTGCTAAGAGTTGGTGTTTTCCACTATTGAATTTTGTGCTTAGAACGTACTAGCTGTTTGACTTTGATAACGTCACTTTACTTCTCTGTTTTCAGGTTCCTTAACTGCACTGTTGTATACAAGAGTCCTCCCCTATTTTACCAAATAGAATTTTAATAGTAAATGGAGATGCCTCTACAAAGTATAATCTTCTCTGCAGGTATAGCTATTAAAGCTCTAACTAACATGGTTTGAATGATTCACACCTGAGAAACAAGGTAAGCGGGTAACCCAATACTAAATTGAAACTGTGAACACATCTTCAAAACACAAAAAAGTTAATTCCATGGAAAAAGCACCATATGTAACATTTACAAAAAAAAAAAAAAAAACTTAATGAAATTTGGTTCCATGACTCCTGGGCCTTCAGACAAAATAAGGCTATAAAGATGGATTGGATCAGAATATCCAGTCAATTTTGGAGAGAGCAACTGGTAGGTATAAGTCCTCATCTCTCCCCCATTTGCATCCCAAAGTGGGGAGGAATGCAGAAGGCTAATTCTTTTGCTTCCATCTTAGTAATGGAAACTTTCATACAGTTTATTTTTCCTGTGGCCTAGAATAACAGAGGACTGGTACCAGACCCATTCTGACAAAACAAGCTAAGGTAAAAAAAAGAAAAAAGAAAAAAAAAAGAACTTACAATGTTATAAACTTGCACTTCCAGAATTTGTACAGGGCAAAGAATGGATCAGTGTATAGCCATACTAAAAAAAAAGTGTCAGCTTATATATACTATACTGTATAAAATGACTGCCTAGAGAAGTAAGAAAACCCCATATCAAAAAGGTGAAAATGATTGGATTTCTTAGGGCAAAAAGAAAGCAATTGATCTTCTGGAATAGAGATTATTCTGCCCAGGAGAGAGGACACAATAGTCAGACCCAGTGTGAGAGAGGGATATTTAAATATTAGCCATTCTCAGGGATGAAATAATACAGAAAAATCTTTTGTATACTCTTCTTTCCTTGGCTATAAATCTTACCTAGTAGACTTCAGAATTGGCTAGTAAGCCACAAGGGAGGTGAGGAGGAGAAAGGGGAGAAGGGGAGGAATGAAGACTCCAACTGTGTTATTTTCTTTGCACTATGAGTTTCCATTTGCTATCAAATTTAAACTGTGAGAACGATTTTACTGTCAAATCAACTTCAAATTTATGATTCATATGTTTTACTTCACATTTTAGATATTGAATAGAGACTGTATGTGTGACAAAATGACTATTAAACTGCCATTTTCTCAAAGTCCATAGACTTTTTTTTTTTTTTTTTTTGAGATGGAGTCTTGCTCTGTTGCCCAGGTTGGAGTGCAGTGGCGCGATCTCGGCTCACTGCAAGCTGTGTCTCCCAGGTTCAAGCAATTCTCCTGCCTCAGCCTCCCAAGGAACTACAGGCGTCTGCCACCACGCCAGGCTAATTTTTTTGTATTTTGTTGTTGAGAAGGTTTCACGGTATTAGCCAGGATGGTTTCAGTCTCCTGATCCTGTGATCCCCCACCTCGGCTTTCCCAGTGTGCTGAGATTACAGGCATGAACCACTGTTCCCAGCCACTGCATAAGCATTTTTAAGTTTTAGTCTGATGTCAGGGAAATATCTCTTTCCATTGAGTGAAGTTTAACATGAACAGTGGAAGACTTAAAAGTGAAGCTGCATTTTCTGCAAGTTATGAGTTATTCTTATGCAACATTTGTGTTGTGATAAAACAGAAAGTAACAAAAGTAAGTCCATTATTTATTCCTACTCTCACCTTGTGTTAAATAGGATTCAATCAGGAAGCACCACTGTAATTCTGTAGTCCCTTTTCTCTTTTTACAGTCACTTTTATCTTTTGTCATTTTCCCCACGAAATATATTCTCTGGAATATCTTAGTTACTAATTACTCAGCCTTCAAAAATCATTTTTGGTTGCTAAACTTGAACCCTTCAAAAATCATCTCTCTACCTTCAGCACACAGTGTATTCATTGCCTTCTCATATAATTTTTCTTTAATTTCTTTATTGTATAATACCACTAAGTTCTTTTACAAATTCTTTTTTTTTTAAGTTATGTTGAATAGAGATGGGAGGGGATTTGTCAGGTAGAATCAATAATTTCTCGTAAGTCTTAGCTAGAACAATCAGAAAAGTAAAATAAATAAAGGACATCCAAATTGGAAAAGAAGAAGTCAAATTATCCTTGCTTGAGGATATTTTATATTGGGAAAAACCTAAAGATCACCAAAAAAAAAGTTAGAACTAATAAAACTTCAGTAAATTTGAAGGATACAGAATCAATACACAAAAACCAGTAGCATTTCTATGTGCCAACAATGAACAATCTGAAAATAATCAGAAAAGTAATCCCATTTACAATAACCACAAATAAAATTAAATACTGAGAAATTAATTTAACCAAAGTAATGAAAACTACAAAAAACTATAAAAAGTAATAAAGACTATAAAACACTGATCAAAGTAATTGAAAAGAGCCACCAAATAATAAAAAGATATTCCATGTTCATGGATTGTAAGAATCAATAATGTTAAGATGTTCATCCCATCCAAGCAATCGACAGTTTCAATGCAATCCCTATGAAAATACCAATGACATCCTTCACAAAAATAGAAAAAAATCCTAAAATTTATATGGAACTGCGAAAGACCCAGGATAACCAAAGCTATGCTGACCAAGAAAAACAAAACTGTAGGGAATCACATTACCTGACTTCAAATTATACTTCAGAGCTATAGTAACCAAAACAGCATGACACTTGCATAAAAACAGACGCACAGACCAATAGAACAGAATAGAGAACCAATAAAAAATCCATACATCTACAGTGAGCTCATTTTCAACAAGGTGCCAAGAACATATATTGAGGAAAGGACAGTTTGTTCAATAAATTGTGTAGGAAAACTGTAATGTAAAACCTCAACGTATGAAACTACTGCAAGAAAACATCAAGAAAGCTCTCCCTAGGACATTGGTCTGGGCAAAAATTTCTTCAGTAATACCACACAAGCATGGGCAACCGAATCAAAAATGGACAGGTGGGATCACATCAAGTTAAAAAGCTTCTGCACAGTGAAGGAAACAATCAACAAAGTGAAGCGACAACCCACAGAATGAGAGGAAACGTTTGTAAACTACCCATTTGACAAGTGGTTAATAACCAGAATATATAAGGAGCTCAAACAAATCTATAGGGAAAAAAAACTAATAATACATTTTAAAAATAGACAAAATATTTCAATAGATATTTCTCCAAAAAGACATACCAATGACAAACAGGCATGTGAAAAGTTTCTCTGCATCACTGATCATCAGAGAAATGCAAGTCAAAACTACAACGTAATGTTATTGCACCACAGTTAAAATGGCATATAACCAGAAGACAAGTAAAAACAAATGCTGGTGAGAATGTAGAGAAAAGAGAACCCTCGTACACTGTTGTGGGAATGAAAATTAGTGCAACCAATATAGAGAACAATTTGGAGGTTCCTTTAAAAAATAAAAATGAACTACTATATGATCCAGCAATCCTACTGCTGGATAGCTGGATATATATCCCCTAAAAAGAAAATCAATATATTGAAGAGATAGCTTCACTCCCACATTTGTTGCAGAGTCGTTCACAAAGTTTAGAAGCAACCTAAGTGTCCATTGACAAATGAATGGATAAATAAAATGTGGTGGGTATGTGTGTGTGTGTGTGTGTGTGTGTGTACATATATACACACACAAAATGGAAAACAGCCATACAAAATAATGTAATTTGCAACAATATGGAAGAAACTGGAGGTCCTTATGCTAGGTAAGTTAAACCAAGCACAGAAAGACAAACATCACATTCTCATTTTGGGGTTCTAAAACTCAAAACAATTGAACTCATGGAGACAGAGAGTAAAAGGATGGTTACCATAGGCTGAGAAGGGTGGTGGGGTATAGGGAGGATGTGGGGCTGGTAAATGGGTACAAAAAAGAGAAAGAATGAATAAGACCTAGTATTTGATAGCACAACAGAGTGCCTATAGTCAATAATAATTTAATTCCACATTTTTGTTGCAGGACTTTTCCTTAGTTCGGCTAAAGACAGGGCCCTTATCACAGGGCCACAAAAGATTAGGGTTGCAGAGAATTTGAAGGGTGAGAATAATGGGATTTATTGGGCAAAAAGGAAGAAAAAGGGTGGAAACAGAGACTCAGCAGAGTGAGAGTCCTTCTAGTCTAGGCTTTCCGCCTCACAGATTGAATTCCAGGTTCCATACAGGAAAAGAAGGGCCCAGGCCCCTTTCCACTGTAAACAGCACTAACTTCTGTGACTCTTCCCCAGTATGCAGTCTCCCCACTGTGCAAGCTCGTTGGAGTTTCTCTGGGAATCCCTTCCCACCTGACTGTCTCATTTTGAAATAACTAAAAGAATATAATCAGATTGTTTGTAACACAAAAGATACATGTTTGAAGAGACGGATACTTATTCCATTTTACATGGTGTGATTATTACACATTGCATGCCTGTATCGAAACCTCTCATGAACCTCATAAATACATATACCTACTATGTACCCACAAAAATAATGTTTCTTAGTATATTCAACAACAAATTGTATCCTATCACATGGTTCCACATTATTCTTCATCATGCTCTATACACACATAAAAAACATACACATTCCTCCGATCACCAATATAAAAATAAAATCCAATAATCATCTTAACTGTCCTTCTCTCCTCTTTTTATCTTTTTCTTCAAATTTATTTCTTTTTCTTCCTTTACCTTTTCCTTCCTGCAGATGCTTTCATTTGGAAACCAGCTGATTCCATTATAGTCTCCTTTAACAAATCATAGAAGAATAAATATTTTTAGGAAAAGCATTCATCTGAGAATTAAATATCTTCCAATAGTTTTGCTATGGAGAGGAAATGAGGAGTAAAGAGACCATATTTTTAAAATCTTTTTCCATAGTCAAAGTAAGTTTGGCACTAGTATTTAAAACTTCTTTTTTTTACATTTTTAAAAATTTAATTTAATTTCTTTCTTTTTTATTATACTTGAAGTTCTGGGGTACATGTGCAGAATGTGCCAGTTTGTTACATAGGTATAAACATGCCATGGTAGTTTGCTGCACCCATCAACCCGTCACCTACATTAGGTATTTCTCCTAATGTTATCCTTCCTCTAGCTCCCCACCTCTCTACAGGCCCCACCGTGTGATGTTCCCCTCCCTGTGTCCATGTGTTCTCATTGTTCAACTCCCACTTATGAGTGAGAACATGTGGTGTTGGGTTTTCTGTTCTTGTGATAGTTTGCTGAGAATGATGGTTTCCAGCTTCATCCATGTACCTGCAAAGGACATGAACTCATCCACTTTTTATGGCTGCATAGTATTCCATGGTGTATATGTGCCAAATTTTCTTTATCTGGTCCATCATTGATGGACATTTGGGTTGATTCCAAGTCTTTGCTGGTGTGAATAGTGCCACAGTATACATATGTGTGCATTTGTCTTTATAGTAGAATGATTTATAATCCTTTGGCTATATGCCTAGTAATGGGATTGCTAGGTCAAATGGCATTTCTGATTCTAGATCCTTGAGGAATCGCCACACTGTATTCCACAATGGTTGAAGTAATTTTCACTCCTATCAACACCGTAAAAGCATTCCTATTTTTCCACATCCTCTGCAGCATCTGTTATTTCCAGACTTTCAAAATTTCAAGATTTAACCTATCTTTAGGTCATAAAAGAATCAGAAAATAAGTAACTGAATAACAACAGAGGATATTATGACTCAACCTTCTGATAATAAATAAATTAGGAGCACAACTTCCAGCCTGAAGTATAAAAGTCGCCTCTGGAAGGATCTTATGATTGCACAGTTGGGTTTAGGGAATCCATATATTGGCCTTTTTTTTTCTTTTTTTCCCTATCTTGAGGAAGTTGGCATATCCAACATATGGGACCATGTTTGTAAAACTTCCAAGTTAAGTCCCACAGGTATCTGTGATTTGCATTGTATTATTTGGTCCTGATTCTTTGTTGACCAACAAAGCTATCTACCATTTCCTCCTACCCATGTTTAAATTTACCAACTGTTAGAATTCAGGTTCCTTCAGAGCAAAAAATATTGTTTATTATATTATTTATTATTTCTAACTGTGCATCATCGTTGTGTAATTTTATCTGAAGGGCTTCATTCTGTGGCTTGCTAGCAGGTAGCCCACAAGAATAGTGCTTCGATTTGGAGAACAAAAAAGACAACTTTTCCTTGGGTCACTGGCTTGCTGTATTGAATTCAGAATACAAATTCCAGTCACTGTCCATTCTATTAGGTTCTTATTCTAGTCCTATGTGTAACTGTCAACCGTTATGGATTTGTGTCAAAAATGACCCTTATGACAAACAGTCATCATAAATTCTCACAAGCTGGCATTGGCTTTTGTCTCTGAACCTATCTCTCCATGTGTGATTTCTGAGACACATTCCTACCATAATTCAAAGTCACTTTATTTGAATCCTAGCTCATTAATTATCTCTGCCTTCTCAAATTTTTATATTGCTGATTTCCATGCCAGCAGCTCCACAGCTTTTAAATCATATGTCTCCTAACATTGCTCTTTATAACCCAAATGAATGTCTTTGCAATAATGGAATCCAGCGTCAGCTTTGAATTAGCTTAAATAAATTTGGCCTCACACTTGTATAATTACATAAATGAAGTTTAATTTATTAATACATAGTAAACAGGAAGTAATAATTATTTTCGCTTCCCAAGGAATTTTTCCCCTATATCCAGTTAACTTTTGCATCACTAAATAAATTTAGTTAGTTATCTGCCTGGAATATTCAGTTCCAAACAGCACACATTTCTTAATTTGCAACTTTGAACATCATTCTTTTCAAAATACTGTTAATATATCCAAGAGTTATTCCAAGGGTCATGTTGACTCATAATTAGAAACCCATTTCCATGACCCATAGTTTAATAGTTGGATTCAGGCTAAGGGTAACAGGGAATGGTATTAGACTTAGGTGTGCCTGGCCATTACTTGTCTCAGAGAAGCTGCCTGGCCTCCTCAATTGTGAACCTATTGAAACTAGCCCTATATAGTTTAAATGATGTCACATTCACAAAAAAATCTAATTCTAGTAAGAGTCTTTTTCTTTGTGCATCATCATCAGACAACATTAAAAGTGAAATTCGAAAGATGATCCCAATGATACTTTTTCTTTGTAATTTTTTTCAAGCCTTTTATTTTTTAAGACATTCTCCTTTACTAACCTCTACCACTTCCTCTACCCAACCTCCTCTACATTCCCTATGAAAGGTAGCTCCTTCTGAGTTTCTCCTTTCCTGATTACCCATTATTTTATCATATACGTTGAGTTTATATCTCTTTGCTAAAGCATTCTAGTTGTCTGCCTCCTCTCTGATTCTGTAGTTTTCTAATCAGTTCTTTAATTCTGCATCACAGAAAACTGTTTGCTTTAAGAGAGACCAAAGATAAGAAGGTGGGAATGAAAATAGTTCTTTCTTTGGTGTGCTAAGAAGAGGAGAGCACTGTAAATATTTCTGTCTCTTTTTTTCTGTTCAGAAAAACTATACCACTCAAGAGATACACATTATGTCAGCTTGTGCCAAATAATTTTAACAGTATCAATTAAAACCTATGCAAAAATGGTCATATTAGCATCTACATATTGGAAAGTATAACTCATGGAATTAAAGTGCTTTCATATCAAGTTAAATTTAAATAGGAATGTTGTAGTGAGAGTCAGTGCCTTTCCAATGCCTTTCCGTACTGATAACATTTCCAAAATGAAACACTTTTCTTTATTTCATGGGTTACTTTATTAGCATACACATTAAATTACATTAACATTTAGGAAAATATTATAATGTCTACAAGCTCTCTTTGGCTCATCGAAGGACATTCAACCTTTTTTCAAGTGTCTCTTCTGCATGTGTGTCTGGAAATACTCAAGAGAGTTTATTTATTTTTATATTTGCAATTCTGATTAAACTATTTTCTTCCTGTAAGGGGAAATGGAACACAGATGTGGTCCTTGAGCTCTAACTTTTCAATTCCTGGTCTCAAACTAGCTGGACTAAAGATTTGAAATTGCCATGTCCTCTTTATTCTAGCTTACAGTTGCATCACTAACTTTTTAGAAGTGAGAGAGGCAAATTGTGTTTCTTACACAACTTGAGAACATTTGAATCTGTTATGGAGAACAAACAAAAATCAAGTAAATAGAACAACTGGAATAACTCATATCATGCGTTCAATAACAAGTAATTATGAAAGTATTTTGTGAGAAAAGGGAAAAAAGTCTTAAGGCATGTTAAATATGGATAGTTACTAATATTAGGAAAATACAAGTAAAAACGAAATCAGTTAACAATCAAGAAATCCTCTAAACAAAAGTAGTAGAGAAAGAAACCAATTTTGTTATTAAATAAGCAATGTACATTACAGGAAATCCACTAAGACATTGCAAAGACAGGAAAAAGCCTCACCCTTTTTTTTAAAAAATAACTAAGCAGATACAACCTATTTCATGAATGTTTTAAAGATAAACAATAACTAATCCTCAAGTAAGAGGACTTGGTATCATCCTAAACTTTCCTGGTAACTGGAGTCATCATCTATTGTAGGTAATTGGCTTTATGCAGAGAAGAAACAAATTTCTCATATGTTTATGACAGGTTTTGCAAAGTGGAGCAAGACACCGGATAAAGTTAAGCTTTACCCTCCCATAGAAACAGTGAGATAGGGGTAAAATCTCCCTTGATGTTTACATTTCAAAGAGATGGCTTCCAGGTCCTTGAGAAGAAAATCTCTGGGTTATTGATCTGACAATAAAACTACCTAGTTTTCAAAAGAATTTATACGCATTTCAAAGAGAGAGGAAAGTACTTATATGATTTCTAAAATAAATACTCCAAGTAAAAAGATCCCTTCTCTTGGATTCAACAGGCAGAATTAAGCCTCTTACATTAAATTTTTTATTCACCCTTCCTTCCACAGACCTTTTAGACATAGTGGATAGATGTGGAATAAATGGAGCATAAGCATAATTAACATAGTCTGAAAATTTAGCAAGTCAAATCTTCCTAAATACCATTAGATTCACAACTTTCTTAAATCAGACATGTTGTAACACACTTTTTGAGATAAAAATAATAGCTCTTAGCAGCTTATTAATGAGTTATAGATGCAGCCAGACATACCTGTCTCACCAGGTGCAGTCAGGTTTTTTTGTTTACCTTTACATCTTGCTTAGAGAGGAAGCCTGGTGCAGCAAAGGAAAAAAAATAAAAAGATACAACATAGAATACTGCGTAATCAGGATTTAGATAGTATGCTTCTTCCATCTCATCTGCAAACTACCCTCATTGTATTAACTTACTTCGTATCTTTTCTTTTGCTTTTAGTTTTATATTTTGACTGTAGAATAGGAATTCCTCAAGATTTTAACATCTCACTTTGGAAAACCTTTCTGTTCCACGGCCTCTGAGATTGTCTGCCTCAGTGATGTGCCAGTGTTTGACAATTTCTCCACTCTCTAGGCCTCCTCCATGGTACTGTTGAGCACATGGTTGAGGTTTTTATTTTGGAAATTTTATTTTTCCATTCTAATAGGGCATTCGTTTCTCCCTTGTTTTATTTTTTTCTGAAAATTTCCATTTCTTTGCTGAACCTTTCTAATAAAAAATTTGTTTCAAGCATTCGTGTAATTTGTTTGTTGAAGTGCTTTTATGGTGGCTGCTTTAAAATACTTACCAGATAATTCTAAAATTGTTATAATCTCAGTGTTAGCATCTATTGATTCTTTCTTCATTTGGAATATTGGGGTATTAGGTTACGGGATTCTGAATCTTATTTAAATGTATCATTTTAGCTGGTTTCCCCAGGATGAGTCTGGCAGAGAAACAGGGGATGCTGTCTCATTACTGTCAGTGCAGGTAGAAACTCTAGTTCCTCACCTGACCACAGTTGACACTTGGGGGAAAAAGGGCTTCTTGTTACTTCTGAGTGGTCATGTGACTTCTGGCTTCCTTCTAGGCCTCTCTCACCTGGCTGGAGTGGTAGAAGTTCCTAATTATTGCTTCCTGTGTGACTGTAGTTGGGTGACATCATTACTGCTGGGTGATGTTGAAAGTCTTGACTCTCCATTAGGCCTCTTTAACGTTACCTCTGCAGGAAGAACGGAAGCACAACTTGCTACTTCTGGGTGTTCTTCGTGGGCAGTTAAGGCTCACCAGATGGTCTCCACTGATATCTGGGTGGAAGGAGATTTGTTACTACCTAGTTATGAGATGAAAGATCCTGATCCCCTACGTGGTTTACTATCACATAGCCCTGGCATGATGGTTCGAGAAACTCTTTACATTTACGGCTTGTCAACATGGAGGTTTAGGCTTCCTACTCGGCCTTTGCCAGCTTGGGTTCGGTCAGGCCATATTTTTTTAATGTTGTTTCTGGGAGTAGAACAGTTACTGTCTAAATGTTTTCCATCTTGCTAGGGCATCCCTTTCCTCATCCTTTTTGTTAGAAAAAACAGGCTTCTCTTGGGGCTTTTGTCATCTTTGCCCATTGTCAGCTTTTTCTAAGCTGGGGATACATGAAGCAAAAAGGAAATCTGAAAATTTCACACTGTGTTCTTTCCTGGGTCTTAGGTCCCTAGGCAGTCTGCCTTGTTCTCCCCACCTTTCAGAGACTTCTTCCACTAGTTTTACAATAATATTCCAAGTGTTTTCTTATACCTTATGGGGATAAAGATGAAACAGTATTGTCTACTCCATCTTCCAAACATGGAAGTCTATTATTGTATTTTTTAAAACATTTATCAGTTTTCATTTTATTAGACAGTTACATAGAATGTATCTGTAAAATTCCAGTAAAGTGTAAATCTCTATGTTAATCCATCAAAACTCACACCTGCATTCTATGCTGTAATTCACATTTAAAGAGGAAGACTTCTCTATTTCTGTCAAAATATGTTTTACCAGCCTCCTTCTATTTTAATTTCATTTCTTCCACCTGGATCACAAATTCTTTTCATTGCCTCTTTCATTCTGTGTAGGCAGAATGTTACAGATGAAATATTGGTAAAACAACAACAACAACACAAAGATAGGGTCCTATGCTTCACCAGAGATGATGGATTTTAAAATCACGTTTCTATATCTCTATAGAATCATCTATACAGGGATAAGGAGATTACTCCAACTAATGACAGTCAATGGTTTACTGCAGTTTTCACACACACACACGCACACACATGCACACACGCACACGCAAACACACCAATTACAGTTATGTATATGTCTCCATAAATACATCTACGAAATTTCTTTTAAAAAGAATACTGGAAACAGAAAAAAAGGAGGAGGGAGTAGAAGAAACAAATAAGAAAATAATCCCAATTCTTCAAACTTGGCTAGGGAGAGAATCTCCACATGGAGAATATGGTCAGGCCTCAGAACAGTGTCCCATTTTACTGAGAATTTCCTGAAGGATTTCTACTAAATTCTAACAACTGCTACCATGCTGACAGTGAGTGCATATTCTTCATACTGTTTTAGCTCAAGTATGAACATATCAACATTTCCTAAATATCCTGAAGCCTAGATAATATCAGGCTGAAATATTTAGACAAGACTTTACTAAAGCAGTGACAAAAATATAACAAAAAAAAATATGTTTGCATGAGATAGCCTGTTACATAAAGTGGGCTTGCCTCATTGTTGGCTTGGAATCTCATAGCGTTACCTCCTGTCCGAGACCTTTTGCCAGCAGCCAACTGGCAGAAGCTAGCAACATCCTTCTATTCAGGAACCATCTCTCTCAAATATATCAAAATATGTAAATCCTAGACTCAAAAGAGAACCAAAAACAAAGAGAGAAGCATTTTTATTTGAATCTGTTAAAAATAATCCTGAGGTCCTTGTTGACTAAGACTTGGAATGTCTACCCATACCACAGAATTGCTGTCTTACCTAAAGACTCAACAGAGTGAGCGTATGTCAGTTTACAAGACAATTACATGGCAGCTAAAGAAGAGATACAAGCACATAAAATTTTGTATCTTCATTTTATATATTGACTAAAATCTGTCTTGTTTCTTTTAATATACAATCACGTAGATAGCATGGATTATGTCTTTTGAATTTACAAGGTAAAATGAATGCATGGCTTACATTCATGGTAGTAGTTTGATACTCTCTTGGGTCCACTTTCAATGCATCTATAATTATTTTGCACACCCATTTTACATATGCTTTCATACATTTGCATGCATAAACACAGACTCACATACTTTTTGATATTAAAAATATGTTTAAAATGTTACAGCAAATGATACAGGCTTTCATAAAATTTGAATACAATTTATTTCTAGCATGTATACCATCAAATAGATTGCCATGATTTTCATTTTCATAAAAAAAAAAAAATTGAGGGTTTGCATTCCTGACCAAAAAGGTATAACTAAGCATAAGCTATGAAAACATCTATACAAGATATAATAATTTTTGTAATGCTTAATAATGTTATGGTATATGTATTAAATATAAATATAAATATACACATATATTCAAATATATAATGTATAATATAAAAAACATATGTATTCATATTTACTGTGTATTACAATATAGTTCCAATTTGTTATATACATATACTTTACATAGAGTCCCAATGTAACCTAAACACATACTGTATTTTTAATGCATTATAATATATAGAGTATATTTTATATATGGTAGAAAATGTTTTAGAAGTAGAGATATATTCTATATGCATCATTAAATGTGTTATGTAATATAAATATACAAATGTAAATTCTTACAATATTTATAATATTAACTTTCAGACTAAGTGTATAGTTGACATATGTGTATATAATATGAAGTATATTAGACATACGTTCTTTTGCTTTACATCTGACTCTATATCTGTTTCAATTACTATGCATTATGCCCTTGGTCTGAAGTTAATATTCACATTTACGTTCTAAACATTTTATCTGGACATGTCGCATTATAATCTCTTCAGAAAATGATTACATAACAAAAATCAATTGAAAATACGCTTTCTTTTTTTAAAACAAATGTTTGCCTCTTTTTTTAGAAAAGCATTGAAATCATTACACTAACTTGAAAATAATTTTCAAGGTGAATTTTTAAAAATAATCTTACTTTCCATCACTAAACAAAATTCCATGATGTAGATGGTAAACCTCTGATAAACAGATAAAGGCATGGGACTGACATGTAGTCCTATGCCTATAGAGATGGGATTGAAGAGTGTTCAGATAGATATAAAATATGTATATGTACTTATTATGTTATATTATATATACAGTCTAGTTATCAAAAAGTGCATGGGACAGAGATGGTGCCCCCAAATATTAACTATTGTTTATTCAAAGAGATAATCAAAAGCAATTGCTTACTCTCTCTTTTGATATATTAATAATTTGCTGTGTAGCTGTTATTCATAGATCCCACACTATTCTGTCCAGGTAAAATAACTAGATACAAAAAAAAAAATCATTCTTAACATAATTATCATCTACTGTAGTCCCTTCATTGCTATACATTGCATATAAAAAGTGGTTAAATAAAACTGTAAAAGATTAAGCAGAAAACAGTATTTGCATTAAATAGACATGAATTATCTGATATTTTCATTGATGTATAATAGCCTATTTAAGTGGCCTTGAAGTAAAAGTCACTTCAAATGATATGCATTTTTGAATAAACCACACAGACAGAATGTGTTTCAAGGCATAGAATAGAATACCAATAATAGAATAAGGAATCTTTCTGTAGAGGTAAAAATTATGCTGCTGTCTAAAGTTTAAATTTTTCTTGCTCTGTTTCTGTTATTGATATCACTATATGTCATGAAAGCAAATGATTAGAGTGAAAATTTAGAAAAGTGTATTTTTCTCTTCCAATTACTCAAAATAACAATTTAAAAAACTTTAGAAGTCTATATTCTAAAGAACTGAGTAATTACATTCTAGAATAATGTTTTCAAAGAATATTTAAGAAAAGTAGAAGTTATTGTGAAAAGAACACTTTAGAGAAATTATATTAAGCAGAGTTTAGCTGAGCACAGAACAATGTGCACATCAGTCAGCCATCCAAATCAGAATAAGTTTATCGAAACTCTAGGGCTGTCCTGTGGTCAGAAAGGATTTATGAACAGAAAAAGGAAAGCGATATGTAGAAAACAGAAGTGAGGAAGTGAGGTACTGAAACAGACCGATTAGTTTGTCTTAGGTGAACACTAACAGTTGGTTGCCTGTTAGTCGTTGAAGTATGGCCTCTGTGATTGGCTGAGACTCGGCTACTTGGTGTAAGAGTAGGTTACAGTCCGATTACGCATCCAGTTAGGCTACAGTTCACCATGCACAGAAAGAGAAAACCTTAGGCTGAACTGACATAAAGTCACTTTGGGCTAAACTTAACTTAATACTACTTACTATAGTACTTTGAGTGCTGTTGATTAAAGGTAATTTTCGGAATTAATGACACCACACTAGAAATATGCTACATCCTCTCTCTGACTTAGTATTATTACAATAATACTATCTCAGTTAACAGCTGCTAGACAGCTATCATTGTGTGAGCTGACTATCAGAGGGGTTTATTATTGGCCCCTATCATATGTAAAATTCAGAAGACTGAAAGGAAAATGGCTATTTCAACAAATGCAATTTATTAGATAATTGATGTCTTTGTGTTGAGAATCTGTATTCCCTTTTGTGTCTGAGTTTAACTTTTAAATGCAGCAGGCTATTATTATAGGTGTCAGAGGTTTAGAATTATTTCATGCCTCTGTATATTTTAGACACTCCACTGGTTGGGTTGTTTTAATATAATCGATCAGACAAATCAGTCAACATGGTAATTCAGTCCAAGAAGTTAGACTTTTTGTCTGACTTACTTCCACAGGCAATACACATAAAATGGCCCCAATGCATTGACAAGTAAATGGAGAATAACTAACTACACTTTGGGATTTGATGTGTCTTCAGGCAAGTCAGGTAGCTCTACTGTACAAAAACAAATCTGTTTTCAAATGAAAGTTAAAAAATAAATAAGTAAAACTGAAAAAAAAAAAGAAACCAAATTGAAAACTTCAGCTGCCTGGATCTCTTTTCTCTTGGCAATGCCATAAATTTATTTCTTTTAGCAGCTACCACAACAATGAAAAAATACTTGATTTCTAACTTGGATTCTCTAAAATCAATAAAAATGAGACAGATGTTTGAGAAAGTCTCTTGGAAAGTGGGATGGCACAGAAAGCACAGATTCCATGTGATAAACACAGATGCTGAAATATTAATGAGGCTGAATAATTATTTTTTACATTTAAAGATGTGGAGCCTGGGAAAAGTACCTAGACTACGTCAGATTTATAAAAGAGCCAAGACCTTCCTGTACATAGAAATAATAAATACAATGAAATAAGCTATTCAGGAGGTAAAAATAAATGTTTCATTGAATGTTGGACTAATATTAGACAGTAACACACAAAGAGAGCGATCTCCCAAATGAACAATGTGTATTTTACCATATTTTCTGTAAACTGATGAGAAATATCCCATCTAATTTTGAGTCCAGTACTTTCAAATAATTGATTGATAGTAAAGATCAGAAAAACAATGTTGCAATTTTACAACCACAGGCATAAACAAGTCCATAAGAGAGTTTACCAGGTAGATAGAATATCAAAACAGATTTGATAAGTGTTAATAAGATTTCCTTTTAAGGAAATGCCAAGTACACCAAATAAAGAAAATGTCACCTGTGAATTTTGTACCCTACAAAGGGCTGTGTCTCTTCTTAAAAACCTTGGAAGCTAGGGAACATAGTATTTTCAAGGAAATTTCACATTGTTTCGATTGAGTAAAAGATACGTGAAAATATGCAAATTGACATTTTAATACTGATAATCATTACACAATGTCTTATTTGATGAAGTGATTTTATCTATTAAATAAATTACCAAATTTTCTTTGCTTCTGCTAGCCAGGGAAACTTTCTGAAAGTGTATTTTTTTAAATCACAAAACATTCTTGAGAAAGACGTCTTTTAAAAAAATTGTTCCTACCACTGAATGCCTAAATATTTTGAATAAAAATGAAAGCTTCTGATAAGCAAAAAAAAAAAAATATTGATCAGAGGACATGAAGTCCAACATTCCACAGTATTTATGTAATGTTGTGTGTCTAGGTATTTGATTGTTGCATACTGGAATTGTGGAAATGTATTGTGGTTACAGAAATCACTTTTTGATGCTGAAGGAAGCTGTCAGTGGAAATATATATGGATTTCATGCAATGCAAAGAGAGATGTTGATAAAGCAAAACATTATTTCCATAATTACCAAGTCAATAATGCAAAGATGTCTTCAAAAAATCCTGAGAATGAATACACCACACATGCCTTGCCACGCATGTATTTATTTATTCTCTGTTCTTCAAAAATCTCTTCATGTAGTCTTTCTGTTTTCTTTGTCTTCCTTTCTCTCTCTCTCTCTTTCCTTCCTTCCTTTCTTTCTTTCTTTCTTTCTTTCTTTCTTTCTTTCTTTCTTTCTTTCTTTCTTTCTTTCTTTCTTTCTTCTTTCTTTCTTTCTTTCTCCTCTCCCTTCCCTTCCCTTCCCTTCCCTTCCCTTCCCTTCCCTTCCCCTTCCTTCCTTCCTTCCTTCCTTCCTTCCTTCCTTCCTTCCTTCCTTCCTTCCTTTCATTTTGGATTCAGGGAGTA
The DNA here is from genome assembly GCF_002776525.5 of Piliocolobus tephrosceles. NCBI lineage: Eukaryota > Metazoa > Chordata > Mammalia > Primates > Cercopithecidae > Piliocolobus > Piliocolobus tephrosceles. The sequence continues at coordinate 26,589,776 of NC_045446.1, read as the reverse complement.
CATGTACAGTTTGTTACATGGGTATACTGTATGATACTGAGGTTTGAGGTACAGGTGGTCCCATCAAACAAGGAGGGAGCACAGTACCCAATAGATAGGTTATTGGCCTACACCCACTTCCCTCCTTCCTCACTTTAGTACTCCTCAGTGTCTATCGTTCCCATTTTTAAGTCCGTGTGTGCTCAATGTTTAGCCCCCATTTATGGGTGGGAACATGTGGTATTTGGTTTTCTGTTCCTATGTTATTTGCTTAGAATAGTCTTGCCATGTATTGATAGAGTATTAGAATGGCAACAGGTTTCCAGAGATAAGAAAATACATTTAGTAGTTATTACCTTTGAAGGAAAGTTAGCAACTTTTCCCTACCTCCAAAAAGAGTTTTAAATAAGAAGATACCCATTCATGACAATTAGACCAACAACAGACCTTATTCTATAAACCCAATGAAAATGGCTCTATTTTCCTATCTGTTTAACATATTCACATTATTAAGAATTCTACACACCTCGTTATACTTGTGAAACTTATAGTATGCCTTTATCAATCAAAATATAGTCTCATGTAATGAATTTAGATGCACCAAATTTTTTACTTGGCATTTTTCCAACCAATTATTGTGGGACTCAGAATGAAGAAGTTATTGGTGCTACAACTATTGTTATATGGCACTAGAGTGGTCCTTTGCACAAATGAAGTTTCAATAGCAAGTTCTTTGCAATATTAGCTATGCGACTCGGTCAAATGTGAGAACTGCTGTGAGCTTTTAAAAAATCTTTTAAACAAAAATATATACTTATTATATAAAGCATTAATTTATATATATTATTTTTATTTAACTATTTTTAAAATAGTTCTAGGTAACTTTTATATGTAACTTTTTAAAAAGTTATATGTAAAAATAGGTATTTTAAAAATAGTTATATGTAAAATCCTGGTACATGGTGTACTTTCAATAGGTATTAGGTTTTCTCATTGTTCTTTTATTTTACAACCTGACATTTCATCAACTAGAGATTCATTACTTTTAATAAACTACCTCATTTAAAATTGAAATGTCTCTGGAAGGTTAAAAATTTTATATATCACTTTCAATTAGTTTAATTAGATTACTTTATATCCCTATCTAAACTCAACCTCCAAAACTGACTCATGGAAAGCAGTTTTTGTAGGGATGACGGGAAGGTGATCGACATGACTTCCATGTACAAAGCTAAAAAGAAATTTCATCTAGTTTAAAAGAATTGAATTCAGCATTTTCAAGGTTAACATTAAAAATAATTTTCTAATGGAGAGCAGTAGATCTACTTACTCCTTGTTCTGTTCTGTTTGGGTTTTTCACTTCTTGGGGTTCTCTTCCGATTATCACAACATACTTAAATCAAACAGAATACAAGAGAAGAAGTGTGGAAGGCATTTTCCTTTTTAATACTTGAAAGATCTTTCATTTCTGACAGCTGAGAGAGGTCTTCAAAAGGCTTCCCTAAATAAAGTCTACGGGAGAATTAAAGAGAAATCCATGCTAAGAGTAGGAAAATACACATTTTAAGCATCTAGCTTATAATCCACTGAGTTCTGATATAGCCCCCTATTTTTCTTGGTCTCCGGGATTGCCAGGCTTTAGTTATTTTCCCGTAGAAACCCATTTCCAAATCCCTGACCTGTAGTCAAAGGGCACCCTGTGAGACATCTAGCAGTGATTCCAAATCTGGTCTAGCAGTTCATACACCATCAACTCAATGGATGAATGTAAACCTCAAAATAATGCTAAGGAATAGGAACTATTGTTTTAAATCATTGTAGTTTACATATAAGAAAACTAAAGCCAGGCCCACTCTTTGCATGTAGTGGAGCTGGCATTAGAATTTAGATAGTATATTTTCAGTGGCTGTGCTCAAAACCATTATGCTCTACCAGACGGAGTCCAACAATCTTTTTTCAAACAAAAACATTATTTTTGAGCTTTTTCTTTATATGGGACTCCTTGAGAAAAACTTTCTCTGCATTCTTTCACATGAAATATTCAAGGAGCACTTACTATGGGTCATAATATTTTGTGATTACGTACGTCAATAAAATAAACCTTCATCTCTTTGGTTCATATAATTTTGTAGAGGGACACATGTACCTAGCTACTGGCCTACTCACATACATATATATATAAAACTTATAAGAAATCTGAATTAGGTACTAAAATTATCCCCATATTACTGAAGAGAACAATGAAGTCTAAGAGGTTAAAACATCAAGGACATTTTATTAGACTTGTGCATGAATGAGCCTTCAGATGATTTCACTGTCCTCAAGTGTCAAATCAGTCCCAGATTTTAAGTTTTCCTGGCTCGGTCTACAGACATCGTATAGAAAGACAGCATCTTTGCTGCATCCTTTCTGAAATCCACATCCATAGAATCATTGAGCACAATAAAATGATTGTTTATGACACTGAATTTAAAGTAATTTTTTATGAAACAAAAATAACTGAAACAAATACCAACCCAACGAAGTATGTAATGCAATGCAATGCACTGTGGTTATATTTCAAGAATAACTTGAATGGAGTTTCAGGAGGATTTTTTTTTCAGTGTATTGTGAAAAACATGTAAGCCTGGGAAAGGGCATTGGACACAGAAATAGTGCTCAAATGCAGTGATTCTGAAACTTGAGAAGATTTACATCCACTTAAGCAAGACAAAATTATCCATAGTTCACCTATCACGTCTGTTTCTACTATTAGGAAAAGAGGAAATGTGAGATAACAAGCATAGAGAGAAACAAAATAACAACAAAATTGATAACCACACAAGTTACAAAAGGCAAAAGTGAAAATATTTTTTAAAATATGTCAATTAAATGAAAGAGAATCACAGCTAAAACTTGCAGTGAAACATGACTATGAAACATTATTGATAATATCTTAATTGCAAAACCTCTCTCTTCTTGACTATTACAGGATTTCTAAGCATCTGAATTTGCACCTGTACCGTTCAGTCTTACAAGGCAGTCAGGACTTGTGGTAGAGCCTAAAATGCAGGACTTGATAAATTTTTATCAGTAAACTCCCTTTTTCTTACCAATGTAATATAAAATAAAATAAAATGTCCCCAGTAAGATATCTGAGTAATGCATTAAAATGAAGAAGAATGTTATCTTTATGACATACACACACACACACACACACACACACACACACACACACAGGTGTTGACATGCACATGTGTAATTAAGAAAAAAGACTCAGAATTTTGAATCAGTTCTTAATTCATCAAGGAAGACACTAAGAGTTACCTATGCTGGTTACCTATGGACCATAGATGAGAGTGCAATGTACCTGTCCATAACAGACACAGTCACAGAGGGTAACGTTCTGGATTCATGTACCTTACTCCTTCCATTTCTACGAAAGTCTTTGCTGCCAGTTAGGCAGGGTTTCATTTCAGGAACTGCTCCTCACTAGAAGAGGATCCCTTGTGCAGATCTTTTGGTACCGGATTACAAGGATGCTGCTTTCACTGACCCTAAGTCTCCATATCACAACCACCCCCTCACTGTGTTGGCCCTACATTAATTTGCACAATTTAATCTGTGAAACAGAAAAGCTGGAGGCCTTCCTAAAAATTCCACGTTTTCCTGTTTGAGAACCACTGGAGAAGCTGTCCATTTTAATGCTTTATTTCTCTTCTTATAAAAGACTTGGAAATGAATGGGCCACTCTGAAACAGTCCTTGGAACATGTGCTATTTCTTTCATAGATTTCTGATATTGTCTTGGCTCTGTAGCAGGTAATGTCTGAAGCAAACCAGAGCCAATGATCTGACAAAATGAAAGGAAGGTACCTTCACTACTTTAAATTATACATTCATTCTTATTTTTCTGTTCTGAGTACAGACTATAGTGGCCAGTATTCTTTCTGAATGCTAAATTCAAAGTTGACCAAAATCAAAGAATATTTTATCATAAAAGAAAGTTAGAATCTACCTACTTTATGTTATAAAAGAGGAAATTGAATCTTGGTTACAAAAGCAACAGGCCATGCCTAAGGTCACAAAGATACTCACAAATCTGGCAATAGAATCCTTTATTCCTGAGTCTTCATGCTATATTCATGTTTCTAAATTAATTATTCCTCAATAGAATTAAAGATTTAGGCTTTCTCATAGAACTAATATGTGTGCATCTGCTCTTTGTATTAAAATTTTGGCAATAATGCCTAAACACATGCTATTAGTAAATTGAATATTAAGTTTATTTTATTAACTATTTGCAATTACACTATTCATCATGGATACCATGATTATGCTTCAAAAAATAATTATCAATGTATTAGACACTTTATTATGCATTCACATGTATAATTTCACTTAATTCTCATGAGAACCTTATACAGAAATAGTATTAATATTTGAATTTAAGGTTGAAGAAACTGAGGCATAAGGCCTAAACTTGGTGCAAAAATTCTAACACACAGCTCCTTTTGACTGACTTGCATCTTGGCCTTTTTACCAGCCTTGTTTCACATTTTGCTCCTCTAGATTCTCTGCCAAGTAGCTAAAGCTATGGATGCAAATGCCTAAATAAACATTTGAAGATTTATAGTGCTTCATTTCAGTGTCGCTAGAATGCAGTACTGCACAACCTCTTTTTGAAAAACCTTTCAAGGAAAAATACAAGATGCATCCGATGGAGTGGCAACTACATAAATGATACCTCCTGAGAAATATACTGAACCACTCTTTCCTTGTCAGAAAGGTCAAATAAGGTATTTTGTTTGAAAGTTGCAGAAATTGTTCCTTCCAAATAAAAATTTTAACCTGTGCTTTTATTCCATGCTAGATGTAAAGTAGGTTGGTAAATTCACCTTGTTTAAGAATTAAAGGACACGTATATGAAATACCTAGTATTGTACCTGGAATACAGTTAAGTGCTAAGTAAATGTTAGCCGTAGTTATTATTAGCATTCAGCTTTCCTTTCATCTCTTATTCATTCCCAAACTCCTCTGAACAGGTTGCTTTTTTTTTTCTTGTTTGCTATTACTACTACATTAATACTGTTCTAAAATAGAAGGGACCATCGGATTGACACTAGTATATTTAAGTGTTCTTTTGCTTGTCATTCAAACAGCATTTATTACAACTACCTGTCTACCTATCTTTCTTTTGAATCTGGACAGTTTCTCAATCTCTTCTAAAATGTACATGTGACTTTTGAACAACAGAGGAGTTAGGGGTGACAACCTCCTGTGTAGTCAAAAATCCATGTATAATTTTTGACTGCCCTAAAACTGAACAACTAACAGCCTACTCTTGACTAGAGGCTTTACAAATGACACAGTCACTTCCCATGCATTCTGTATGCTAACTGTATTATATATTGTATTCCTACAATAAAGTAAGCCAGAGAAAAGAAAATGATTTTAGGAAATTCATAAGGAAGAGAAAATATAGTTTCTCTTCATTAAATGGAACTGGATCATCATAAAGGTCTTCATTCTTGTCATCTTCATATTGAGTAAGCTAAGAGAAAGAGGAAGAGGAGAAGTATGTCTTAGTGTCACAGGGGTAGCAGAGGCTGAAGAAAACTCACACATAAGTTGACCCACACGGTAAAACCCATGTTATTCAAGAATCAGCTGTGTATATTTTGCCTTTTGTTTTTTTAGACAGTTTTGTTTTGGTCACCTAGACTGGAGTGCAATGGCAGCATCTCAGCTCACTGCAAACTCCACCTCCCAGGTTTAAGCGATTCTCCTGCCTCAGCCTCCAGAGTAGCTGGGATTGCAGGTGTCCACCACCGGGCCCAGCTAATTTTTGTATTTTTAGTAGAGACTGGGTTTCACTGTGTTGGCCAGGCTGGTCTCAAACTCCTGACCTCAGGTGATCCACCCACCTTGGCCTGCCAAAGTGCTGGGATTACAGGCATGAGCCACCATGCCTGGCCATCTTCTCTAGTTTTTGTGACACACTACAGAGAAAGAAAATGCTACTATTTCTGTTTTTTCGGCTGTATCAATTAATATCTGTTATCTATTACCATGATACTTCTGTGTAATGACTCCAAAACTTCAGTGGTACACAACAATAAATGTTCACTGCTCTAGCATCTGGAATAAGCTATAGCCTTATCCATACTGTTGCACTAATCTTGGCTGGACTTTTTCATGTCTAAGAAGAGCCACTAGTTATTGGAACATCTAGATTCACCTTGGCTGGGGTAACTGAGATGACCCGGTTCTGTCCACAGGTCTTTCATCTTCCAGCAAGTTATTCCAAGTATATTATTGTGGTGACGAGACAGGAGACTAGGGTCTGGAGATAGGGAACCAAAGGCCAATTCATGCTGACTTTCTAGAACTAAATCAAAAGGAAAACTCCAACTTCCCACGCCCAAGTAGAAAAAAGACCAGAGGCTACTCCGTTTGCAATGCCCCCCTCTTTTCTGTATGGCAGATGAAAAATTAAAAGTACCTCTGATTGGTCCTTTCCCACAACCAGTAAGGCTGGTCATGGGCCAAGCCTTCATTTGCAACAGAGTATAACTTTGTAACTTCACTTCAGCCTCTGCTTGGTCACTTTCCGCAACCAATCAGACATTTACATAGGGTGTAACTTTGTAACTTCACTTCAGCATCTGATTGATTGCTCTGTACAACCAATCAGACCAATCCATTGCTGGCCACTGCTTCATTTACAAAGGATATACACCAAGTAACCAATGGGTAACTTCTAGAGGGTATTTATATCCCAGAAAATTCTGTAACTAAGCTCTTGATCCACTTGCTTGGCCCACTTCCACCCTGTGGTGTGTACCTTCATTTTCAATAAATCTCTGATTTTGTTGCTTCATTCTTTCTTTGCTTTGTTTGTATGTTTTGTCTAATTCTTTGTTCAAGACCCCAATAACCTGGACACTCTTCATCAGCAACAGTGATAGTAGTGGTATAAGCAAGGAAGTAATATGTCATGCCTCCTAAGGGCTAAGCTTAAAACTTCTTTTTTCAGCCAAAGCAAGTCACATGACTAAGTCCAAGATTCAAGATATGGGGAATTAGACTCTAGCTCTTTAGTAGGCAGAACTTCAAAACCAAAATTCAAAGGGCATGGCTATAGGAATAATTAAAGAGTTGGAAAATTTAATAAAGTCAGTTTATCCTTTCACAAGAAGAAACTGAGGCTTAAAGGATTTAAATAACATAGTGTAAATTCATACACCTAGAGCATCACAAAGCAAGATCCACTTTTTTTCCAAATTCCAAAGCTGCAATCCAACACATTTTGACCTTTATTTCCCTTAAAAGTACTTTCTTCCCTTGTCTTCCATGAAACGTCTTCCTTTAGCTTTACTCTTAATGCACTAGTGATTTGTTATGTCTCCCTTGACAGTTTTTTTTTTTTTTCCCCTTTACCTATTCCTTGTTAGACTATATAGGGAAAAACTCAGAACTATGCTGTATATCTCCATTTTACATAATCTATCTTGAGTTCCATAGAATTGAGTATTTGTGCACAGAAGCCCCATGACCTCAGGCGGGAAAAACAAAAACAAACAAAACAAAAAACTTTCCATTAGCCTCCAGTTAAAATGTATCTTTTTCTTTAAATGTAGGCTACAAAATACATTAGTATTAACAATGCATGAAAATTTGTCATGAGTAAAATAAGTGATAATTTCATATGATTACATATCACAATCACAATGTGATATATCACATTATAATTGTTTCAAGAATCTCAAATATTATTTAGTTCTATCCAAATTTGAAATTGACATACTTTTTTTTAAGAGATGAGTATCCTGCTTGGTTGCCCAGGCTAGAGTGCGGTGGTTCAATCATAGCTTACTGCAGCCTCAAACTCCTGGGCTTAAGCAATCCCCCTGCCTCAGCCTCCTAAGTGGCTGATTGTAATCAAACATCAGATACATCTTGATATTGAATGTGTCAATGAAGAAGCACATACATTGACTATATTGCAAATTTGTTTAAAAAATATTTTTGACAGTACACATTGCAATACAATTGGCTTGTTTTTTAATTTAATGTATTTTATTTATTATAATTAAAACATTTGTAAGAGAAGAGTCTTTAGGCATTATGAGACTGAAAATCTACAGTTTAATAAGGAATTCTTAAAAAGTTAAGTACTCTTTTTACATCTACACTTGCTAAATGAGATTAGTTTCCATTGTCATAATTATCTTTCAATTGATGAAAATCTTTCTCTAGCCCTGATACCTCTCCTGGTTTTACACTCAAATGTTCATTTGGTTGCCTAATGGCACTCTGCTGTTTTGTAGGCACATCAAGGTAGATACATGTGAAACAGAGCTCCTCTGCTCCATAGATATACATGCCTCTTTACCATCCTTTGATCTTTATTGCAGTAATTGTTATCAATACCTGGATATTACAGTCTGCTCCTCTGCCTCACACCTCCACTGTCAATCAGTACTATCTTGTTTGGTCTACTAGAGAGGTCTTCTACTTACCACTTCATATCTGCTCTTATATTTCTCTAACCTATACTCAGCACTAAATCGTGTTTCTTTGAAAACACCAGTCTTATAAATGATTTCTTAGTTCACCAAGGATAACACTTAAATGTTCAACATCTTTTTTAGGCCCTCCACTATCTAGATCTCCTCTTGCCTCATCTTCTCTCATTATTCTCCTTTCCCTCTGTTGTCAGAAGTCCACTATATCCTGCTTTTTAAAGTTTTCTGTATTATTCTTGGGAATTGTTATCAGTCAACAGTTGGTTACCTCTGTGGCTCATAAGTAAAGGATCTGTTCCAGGATTCTCTCCTTGACTTGTAGGTGACTGTCTTATTTGTCCATCACCTCATCATATTGCAAAATATATTCACCTATCTCAACAAATCCAAAAGTCTTAACTCTTTCCCAAATCTTATCTAAATCAGGTATGGGTGAGTTTGATATGATTCATCCTGAGAAAAAATTATTTTTCAACTGTGAACCTGGGATACAATAAAAGTTTTATGCTTCTAAAATAATTTCATGATGGCATGAAATCAGGATAGACATTTCTTAGACATTTCTTTTTTTTTTTTTTTTTTTTTTTTTTTTTTGAGACAGAGTCTCCCTCTGTTACTGAGGCTGGAGTGCAGTGGTGCAATCTCAGCTTACTGCAATCTCTGCCTCCTGGGTTCAAGCGACTCTTCTGTCTCAGCCTCCTGAGTAGCTGGAACTACAGGTGTGCGCCACCATGGTGGGCTAATTTTTGTATTTTTCATAGAGACAGGGTTTCACCATGTTGGTCAAGTTGATCTCAAACTCCTGACCTCGTGATCCAACCATCACAGCTTCCAAAAGTGCTGGGATTACAGGCACGAGTCATTGTGCCCGGCCAACATTTCCATTTTTTTAAAGAAGAAATCTGAAAGAAGAAAGGAGTTATGGGTATCAAGGATGCCTGAAATCTAGCTGGACAAATTTCATTAGATTTTAAGGCTCAAGAATTTTTGCACACAAATTGAATCTAGTGCCTTTACTGTCAAATACCAAATTAAGAAGAAATTGACATTTGCCTGGAAATGTAGATCTTCAAACTTTTTAAATTATCTTTTCTTCTCATTCTCCCTGTCCAAAATAAAAAATAAACCAAGAGAAGAATAAATTGTTAACTTCGTATATATACATAAGCAACATTTAATCATTAAATGAGATAACATTTGCTGAAAACCTGATTTTTACCTCAGAGTTTTTTGAAACGTGGTTATTGAGGAGATTAACCAATTTCTTCTTGAAAGGATCATCTTTTTCTTATTGTTTTAATTTCCTTCAAGACTCTTTAGAACCTTTAATGTTTTAAAAAAATAAATGACTTTGAATTATCATAACATTTATTCAAACTGGGTGTGGTTGCGTCAGGCTTCAAGCACTTCTACAGGATTTATGTCATTATTAATAGTCCACCAATTACTAGAGGTCACCAAAGAACTAGTACTAATACAGAAGGAAACAGTTTAGTAAATACCCATATAGTAGCTTTTGATACCTAATTTTTTTAAAGGAAGTAGATAAACTTTCTTATCTAAATAAAAAGTTAAGAGATCACTTTGACTGAATCCAGAGACTCAGACACTCTTGTCAAAGACCTTTCTTTCTGTGTTGTCCAGCATCTTTTTCTTTCTCTGTCTCCCTCTACATTTTTTTGATTTGGATTCACCATCTCCTCCTGTAAACAGCTTTACCATAATAGTTTAAGAATCTCCAAACTGCCGGGCGCGGTGGCTCAAGCCTGTAATCTCAGCACTTTGGGAGGCCGAGACGGGCGTATCACGAGGTCAGGAGATCGAGACCATCCTGGCTAACACGGTGAAACCCCGTCTCTGTCTCTACTAAAAATACAAAAAACTAGCCGGGCAAGGTGGCGGGCGCCTGTAGTCCCAGCTACTCCGGAGGCTGAGGCAGGAGAATGGTGTAAACCCGGGAGGCGGAGCTTGCAGTGAGCTGAGATCCGGCCACTGCACTCCAGCCTGGGAGACAGAGCCAGACTCCGTCTCAAAAAAAAAAAAGAATCTCCAAACTGACATCTTTTCATTACTGGGGGAACAATAATCCTGGTGAGATTATTTTATTGCTCTAAACCAATTACTTTTGCTAAAGGATGCAGACCTTTGAAGGAGTTATCTCCACCCAAGACTGGGACAAAATCCCAGCTACTGAGTTACTGTGACAAAAAATTCTACATGAAATACATGGTGTGAGAAGATATCCCCAGAATTTAAATTTCAAGTAGGGAAAAAAAAAAAAAAAAAGTGATACTGGCATGTGTGGCAGTCAGGAATGAATTTAATGCAGAAATTCCAGTCTAGGATTCAAGATAACTGAAAGATGGCAAAGCCACCTTTTGGAAAGAACCTGGTTTCTGAATGGCTGCTGGAACAGTGTTCATCTGCATGGACATTACCAGACACTTTTGTGAGCAAGAAGGAAAACTTCATTGTGTTACATACAAGGAGAAGACAGAGAACTAAATGTTTTCAAGGGGGGAAAAAAAGGAAAGCATTTTATTGGAGAGGTGGGATGCAAACTGAGTCTTGACAAACGAGCTGGTGTGTTACAGTCAGAAATGATAAAAATATGTTAAAAACAAACAATGCAAAACAAAACCTATTGTTTTTAACAACTGTAAAAATATAACAATTATGTATTGATGACAAATTGAGTTAATTGGCTTAGTTAGTATTAATGCAAAGAAAAGGATATGAGAAATGCATATATATGTCTAGACAAGGTTACTTCAGAGATTTCACTGCAATAGTCTTCAAGTTGAACTAAAGAAACATTTAGAAATGCAATAAAAAATTCATAGTATTTATACTGCCATTTAAACTCCTAGTTCATGTTCACATCTGTATTAATTACAGCACCCTTTCCCAGTGAGTACTGAGAAGGTCTTGAAATCCTTTGTATACAGCATTCATGCATCACTGTCAATCAACTGGAGATGGCAGTTGAAACAATGCCACGAAGTGCATTGGCCATAAATCAGAAAATCCAAATTCAAATCTGCATTTTTGCCATGGCTTGTGTCATCTCTGGCTAGTCGCAGCCTCCCTAAATTGCATTTTTCTCATTGGTAACATGGGCTACTTCAAAAATTTGTTCCTCAAATCAAATAAGCTAACACATGTGAGATTATTTTGTAAATATACAAAAGTGGCATGTAAGTTTATGGAGGCATTTTATTTTTATACACCTTCACTAACCTGTTTTATGTCTTATCTCTTAATTTTCATATCTATTTGAGTTCAAAAATCACATATTCTTTCTGTAGGTGTATTTTCCAAGTAAAGTGGCAGTCAGACACCAATACCAACACACTTGTTTTGAATGTTTTCCAGTTCTTAAGAAAAAGGTGTTATTATTTATGTACTAATCACCTGTCTTGATATATTTGAATGCATATACATAGTATAATTTTTTCTCCTACACAGGTCTATCTGTATGTTTTCTTTTCCATTGATTTATTAAAATAAAAATACTTTACTATGATAGAAATTGCTTATTTTGGCCGGGAGTGGTGGTTTACCCCTGTAATTCCAACACTTGGGAGGCCGAGATGGGCTGATCAGGAGTTTGAGACCAGCCTGGCCAATATGGTGAAACCCCGTTTCTATTAAAAATACAAAAATTAGCCAGACGTGGTGGCATGCTCCTATAGTCCCAGCTCCTTGGGAGACTGAGGCAGAAGAGTAGCTTGAACCGGGAAGTGGAAGTTGCAGTGAGCTGAGATCGCGCCACTGCACTCCAGCCTGGGCGACAGAGCGAGACTCCGTCTCAAGAAGAAGAAGAAGAGGAGGAAGAAGAAGAAGAAGGAGAAGGGGAAGAAAGGGGAATGGGAGGAGGAGGAGAAGAAGGAGGAGGAGGAGGAGGAGGAGAAATTGCTTATTTTATGCCTGTAAGTAATTAACTATTATTTGTAAAGATATTAAAGTGTTGATAATTATATAAATATATTATACTTTTTATTAAAATAACTTTATTTAAAAAGCTAAATAAAAATAAAATGAGAAAAAATTAGACATCACTGAATCACAGGTTCTATATTTAAATAGACTAAAATGTCTGCAGGTATTTCCTTCCTGTACATCATTTTGAAATAAAGTACACACTTTATTTTATGGACAGTCCTTGGATGTGCCATATAATTGTCAGACATCTTCTTTCCTCCGTTCATCCAATCAAGTATTTTAAGGATAATGTTCTATCAATGAATATTGTTGTGTAAGATATAAAATTTCCATATGTATGTATGATCTTTTACAGAATAAAAGTAAACTAAGCTCCTGAAAAGAAGCATGCAATATTGATTCAGACAAAAATGACAAAAGTGAAGAACGACATGTAATGGCAATCTATTCAGAATTTGTAATAGTATAAGAATTATGGACAAGAACGATTGTACATCTCATGGTGGAAACGATACAGAAGAAGTCCCAGCTCCGACTTTTACTCTCTGTAAAGATTTTCAAAGTATTATGGAGAGAAGTCATGAAATACCCAGAATGCCAAAGGGGCCGCAGTCAGTAAAGGAAAGGTTTATATTCATATAAGATTCATGTGAAAAGGAAACACATGCTGGGTGGAATAGATAAAATGGAACCAAACTTTAACCCAATATTACTAATGGGCCTTTCTTGCATCTGAAACTATTTTGATGATTGGAAAAATTTGTTGCTTTTTGTAGAATTTTTAAAACTCCAGTCCTGCATTAGTTTAAACATGTTAACTTACTCATTCAATTACATAATCACTTTTTTCTCTCTGCAGTGAGTCTGCTTGAACATTAGCCCAGATGGATTGTCACAAATCTGTCCTAATGCCAACTTTGGTCTTATCTTTACCAAAGATGAGGAAAGAAGCACCAATGTGATGAGTTTGCCAAGCTTATTGAGTAAAATGAGTTGCCACTTCAGTTGAATAAAGTTCATTAATTGTACTCAGTATTTGTTAATTTATTTACCCAACATTATTCATTTACAACCCCATTTAGTCCTTTCTCTAGAGAAACTATGCCCAGATTTGCAAAATTTATGCCCTCAAGTAATGAGAGCACAATGAGAACACTCTTACATATGTTTGAAGAGTCAGAAGAACCTTTAACAGTTTCTTTGAACCGAGTTTAGATTCTGTCAGTTCTTAGGCTTATTCCATAATTAAAATCTGTCTTCACAGGCTTCACCACCTTAAAGGTGGTCAATAATAATAGAAATATATAAATAATAGAAATAATATTTTCTAACTTACGAGAAAGAAGTATTTGACTCACAATCAGAAAGATAGATACTTTGTTGGGGGTCGTACTCATGCATTTATTTATTTAAAAAATCAGCACATATCTGTCAATTCAGTAGAATGGAATGGAGAGGAGCACGGATTCTGGAATTGGACAATCTTGTATTTTGTTTACAGCTCTACCACATTTGAGATATTTAAGCTCTACCGAATCATTGGATAAATGACTTTATTTCTCTGTGCCTTAATTTTCCATCTATAAGATGATGGTATTAACGAAATTATTTTCTGGTTTTATTTGAATTCAGCACATGTTAATTGCTTGGCATAATGGCTGGCCCATATAGAAAAAGCTTGTTGATAGCAGTAGTAATAATGGTGGGGATAGTGACAGTTGGGATAGTGGCAATGAAACTCTGTAAGGTTCTGTATTATAAATAAAAAGATAGCTTTTCATTCATCAAGGACTGTTATTACTTTGATGACAACCATATTATTATCTTTATTTATTCCCTTCGCATCCATAATCTTACTGTTCTTGTGTGAGTAATCCATCAGTGTTAAATGAGGGCAGGGACATTTTCTATTGTTCATTTTTATATCTTTTAGCACCAAGAAGAATGATGCCTGGAACAGAGTACATGTTCAGTGAATATTTGTTAAATGAATAAACGCACTACCGTCACCTTTGCTGTTTGCACGCGCGCTCTGTGTGTGTGTGTGTGTGTATGTGCGTGTGTTTATCCCTCATATTACTGCTCTGTGTTGCTGGGAACAGGAGATGAGAATAGTAAAAATAAATTTTCCCCATCACCAACTGTAATATCACCTTTTACTTCTCTAACAGTTATTAGTGAGAACCTGGCTAAATAAAAGATTCTGGGAAATACATATCCTACCCTCATTTAATCATTCCTGGTAGGCATAATTATAAAATTTTGAAGTAATTCTGAGGATAAACTTTATTTTCTAGTTCCTATATATTGTAGTAGTTAGATGATGATTTTGTATTTAAAATAAAAAGTTCCAAACTCAAAGTAGTGTTAAAGTTTATCTCTAGTTTAATTAAGTGTCTCATCTCATTGTTGTCAGGTTATTCAACCATGCCATCACACTCCCCAGTTTAGCCGTTTTTTTAAAAAAAATTACTTACACCCAAAACTGTGTAAGGTGGTAAATATATCTCCAATTCTTCATCTTTTAAACTCTAAATAACTACTGGCCATATAAGAAAAAAGGAAAACAAAGATCACCAAGAAAAATCTTGTGTTTCTCTCATACTAGCCTCTTGCAATTCCTAAACAAAGGCGATTCTTATTAGTCTCTTTAGGATGTCTGTCCCGAGTGAATTGGTTCTCTATCACAGTAGGGATAGGATGGAAGACTGGCCTGCTGATGACTGAGTTTCATATGTACAAGAGTAAACAACACTTCCACTTGCTAGTGGGAGATAGGCTTAATTATGCTTACAGCTGTGTCCCTCATGAGGCCATTCCTGCAACAATCTGGCTCTCTGCTTCTTTTCCTACAGTTCTCTACCATGGAGATGAAACTTTCTAGTCTAGTGTGTCAGCTCATGCTGACTCAAATCATTAACTGATTCCAGCTGTTCTCCCATAGCAACAGACAGTTTCACATCTGCAGGGCCATTTGGATCTCTGATATGAGTGGCAAAGATCACTGCTTGACTATGTTTTGCAATTTTAGGTTATAGTTAGAATTGGAGTCAATTTAAAATGAAAAGTTTTGATTATGTTGTATTCTGACTACATGGTGACTTTCAATGTCTCTTTATGTGGGTTGAAAAGTCAACTCTACAATTTGAAATCCACATTAAAATAAGTGGAGATTGCACACATATACAAGGGACACAAATCAATAACTTAAAACTAAAAATAAACTAGGATTTATCATTAACTGTGAACAAAAAATAAGAATGTTGAATTTCCACTAATAAGCTATGTGACCCTAACAAGTAAACTAACATCTCAGAATTTTTTTAATTTATAAAATAAGGTAGAATTAGATGATGTCTAATGATATTTTGGCCCTTAATTATATATTATATTTTATGTTAAATAGAGTATAGAAATACAAAAATATCACAATTATATGATAAACCGAGTTTTTGTTAGAAAACACAGAATGTTATAAATTGAAAACACAGTTCTGCAGATTCTGGAAAAACAGATGCTTTGTATAAAACATACCAAACAACAGTGATTAATCAATAAATAGCAAGTGAATTTTGAGAGCAATGGTAAGGAAATGTGATATTCAAAATCTATTATTTTAGAAAATGAAAGCAAACTAGTGAGGTAAGAAAGGAGAGGGATTGATTTGACTGACACAAAATTCTGCTCAGTCCTTATTTGCCTCTACCAGAAGAATAAACACACATGTGCTTTCATCAGTGGTGAATATTATCTCTCAAGGTAACAAGCTTCTTTTAGACCATTTTTTAAATTGACATATTTTCTACTTGAAAAAGAAAACTTTTAGCTTGGCATGGTGACTCATACTTGTAATTCCAGCACTTTGGAAGGCCGAGGTGGGGAGATTACTTGAGGTCAAAAGTTTGACATCAGCCTAGACAACATAGTAAGACTCCTTTTGTACAAAAATTAAAATGAAAACATTAGCCAAGCGTGGTGGCACATGCCTGTAGTTCTAGCTACTCTAGAGACTGAGGCAGGAGGATCACTTGAGCTCAGGAGTTAAAGATTACAAGGAGCTGTGATCGCTCCATTGCCCTGCACCCTGGGTGACAAAGCAAAATCTTGCCTCAATTAAAAAATAAAATAAAATAATAATAATAAAAAAAAACCTTTCAAGATCTTCTGTTAAAAAGAACTTTTATAAAGATAACAGGTGTTACTCAGCAAAAAACAAAACAAAACTGTGCTCTCTGATTTCTATAAGAACTAGTAGTTCAGACCCTTTACATTCAAGGTTGGACTTTT
This sequence comes from Piliocolobus tephrosceles, assembly GCF_002776525.5. Lineage (NCBI taxonomy): Eukaryota > Metazoa > Chordata > Mammalia > Primates > Cercopithecidae > Piliocolobus > Piliocolobus tephrosceles. The sequence goes on along the minus strand of NC_045446.1, from coordinate 26,573,056 downwards.
TATTTCCTTCCTTCTTGTCTTCCTGCCTTCCTTCTTTCCTGCATGCATTTTTATACTATCTGAACTTACAAAAGACTTAATGTGGCTTCAAAACTGGATTATCACAACAGTCTCTCAACTGGTGTCAGCTTCTAATATAGTGCCCATTTAAATTATTCTTATAGTTGCACAGATGAGATCGTTTTATTTTTATTCCAAAATTACTGCATGCTTTACATGTTCTCACGCCCTCTACTAATTTACGTAAATGTCTCAGCCTAGAATTCAAGACTTTACTCCTACTAGCCTGAATTATATTATAAACACACACACACACACACAGTTTTTCCTATATATAGAATGAATATTAATTGTACCATCCACTAAAGCCAACTGTTCTAATGACTCTCACTCAAAAGTATCTGCAAATGTCTGGCTTAGGAACCTTATTTCACATTGTTCATTTTACCTAGATTCCTCAGCCTACTTCTCTTCAGTTATATCACTTCTTCCCTAGAAAATAAGTCTTCTTCAAATCACGTACAATTTCAGCAAAGACGTGATTATCAGATACACAATGGAACCTCCTTCCTGTCATTGGACATCTACAATTTACTTCTTCCTGCCAATTGGAATATATGCAGAGGTATCCTGGTAAATGTTGGGGGATGAAATATAGGAGTCACTAAATGTCAAAGTTTACAGATAGTTCTGATATAAATAGTCTGCCGATGGCTAATTTCAATCTAACAAAATGACTTCACTGAATAGAAAGTCGAAAGAGATGTGCACAATTGGGTATTGTCACCAGTACCAGCACATAGGGCTTGCTTCTTCAATCTGATCATTAAAAGAGGCTGAAGTGTAGGTAATACATTTTAAAATATTTGAAATTTTTATTTCTTCTTAAGAATATTCTGGCTATATGTAGCATCTATAGTGTACATATATTATTTCCAAATGTCCAGAATACCTTTCTGGGACATATGAGGATGAATGTAATTAGGTGCTCTCCATTCCCAGAAATCTTATAATTTGATTCTCTGCAAAAATGGTCTTTTCCAGAACACTTTACAATTCACATCCATTATCTATCATTATTATTTTATCATCTTACCATATGTAATAATTGATTATTTTCCTTTTATAGACGAGGAAACTGCAGGTCAGCTGATATAAGCGATTGCTTCTAATATGTGAGAGTTAGTAAATAACAGGGCCAGGACTTGATTCTAGATGTTTTGACTTCAATGTGAGGGGAAAAGCAACAGCAAAACGTTCACATTTTAGCAGAAAATTCTTGACGAGTAAGATGTTAGCCTGAGATATTTAAGTAACTTGATAATGTGCATACCTTGCTATTCTTTACTCTTCAGAATTCAAAATTCATGTATCAATTCAAGATTTCCCTATATTTTTAATTAAATCAATAATTATTTTTTTTCTTATTTGAATGTATCTCATGACCCTGGCTAATAGATTTAGATGGGCTAGGCTTCTTCAACTTATGTTTGTTCTTTTTGCTGAGTCGAAGTAGTTTTTCTCAATGCTGACAGCTTTATCACAAACTAACAGCTGTTAAATTAAGTTTAGCCTAACATTGCCTCCTTACATATTTTAAATTTGGCCTAAAGGTCTCTTTGAACATTATGAACTGTAACCTAACTGGATGGATAAACAAATTGTAACCTACTCTTGTACCAATCATAGATTTCAGCCAATCACAGGCAGCCAGTTGTTCAACCTGTGTTCAAATAAGACTGACACTGAGCTGTAACCAATACAGCAGATTCTGTACCTTTCTTTCTCTGCCTACAAATTCTCCCCAATCACGCAGCATTGCAAGGAGACTCTGAATATGCTCTGATTCTGAGGACTCTCCAATTCACAAATCATTGTATTTGCTAAATTAAACTCCATTAAATTTAATTTGTCTGAAGCTTTTATTTTAACAGAGCCAACAACCTAAAATAAGAGAAGCAAAGCCATGCTACATAAATTCATTTGACAAAACCATCTTAGGGAATGTAAAAAGAATCTGTCTTTGATTCTCTTTCTGAAATCTTCCTCTTTGACTACTCTGAAATACTTCCATGGGTTTCTCCTCTTACCTTTATTCCTTTATCCATATCTTATTCTAGCTATGCATTGCCTAACTTTGCCCAATTTTTTTCTTCCATATTCTTACCAGGTTAAGCATCTCAGATGTAAATTTATGTAAGCATTGATCTTTACCAAAGGCATTTGCATTTTAATAAAGGGCTAATGAAGATGAAAGCAGAGGAGGGTATGTTTTAAAAAGAAGAGAAAAGGAAAGAAAATATAAGAAAGGTGCCAATTATATTTCTAGTAGAGTAGGCTATCTTAATTTACTTACTCATAAAGTCTGTCCAATTAATATCAGTAAGTGTGTAGGGGAGGAACAAACATGTCCACCCTATTGCGTTGCAGCCTTTCTTTCTGTTTAGTATCAGTACTGCCAAGAACCAAAAATTTACAGTAAATTTTCACATAGTATCTTCCAAATCAGGTCTTCTACAGCACACAAAACATTCTCACAGATAGGTTAAATGTATTTTTATGTACTGAATGAGATTTTTGAGCAGCTATTGGGGAAATGACACTTGTGGATGTCTGATATTCTAGCATCCAGTTTATGAAAGAGAGATGTGGTCCTAATTCTACTACTCAGCAATTCCCCTAATTGCTGAGAAATAGTTGCCAGCATACACACACAAAAAATGTTGGCTTCTAGTTTAAATTAGAAACTCTCTCTGTGAAACAAAGGAAGAAATAAAGAAAGGAAGGAAGGAGAAAGAAAAGAATGTAAGGAAAGAAAGAAAGATAAAATGATTTTCTAAATATGCACTAAATAGCAATGTGAAAACAATTTTAATGAAAAAAACAAACTCGATATTTTTTAATGTTTATTTTAGTCTCAAATTTATTCTGAGCCAATATAAGTGACCATGGCCTGGGGAACACAGCCTCACGAGGTTCTGACAAAGTGCACGTAAGTGGTCAGGTCACAGTTTGTTTTTATACATATCAGGGAGATAGCAATTGCAGGTAACATCACGTCAATACACGGAAAGTATACGTTAGTTTGGCCTGAAAAGATGTGTCATCTCAAAGTGGAGGCTTACAGATTATAGGTGAATTCAGACCTTCTTTAAATTGCAGTTGGTTAAAAGAGTAAAGCATTGTCCAAAGACTTCAAGTCAGTACAAAGGAACACTTAGGTTAAGATAAGGGGTGTGCTATTTGTTGTGTGATGCTATACCAGGCTCAGGTTGGAAGTAAGCCACATTATACCATATTAACAATAGGTTAACCAGTTTAATGAAATTTTATGATTTATAAGCTGTGATTTAACCCTTGCCTTGCAAGGCCTTAGGTCTTGTTTATAATTTGGTATCTTATTGCCACAAAGAGTCCATTCTGTCAGTCTCACGATCGCTATTTCACATTAATGCTGGTCAATTGTGTCCAAACTCCAAAAACAAAGTTTGTCTAACCTGCCTTACCTTTATGACTTTTCAGATTTCTCTGAGATTCTCTTGGCCAAAGAGTTCAGTTGAGGCTGGGCACCATGACTCACACCTGTAATCTCAGCACTTTGGGAGGCCAAGGTGGCTGGATCACTTCAGGTCAAGAGTTCAAGACCAGCCTGGCCAATATGGTGCAACTCCATCTCTACAAAAATACAAAAATTAGCCAGGCATGAAGGTGGGTGCCTGTAATTCCAGCTACTCTGGAGGCTGAGGTGGGAGAATTATTTGAACCCCGAGGCTGAAGTTGCAGCAAGCCAAGATCATGCTATTACACTCCAGCCTAGGTGACAGAGCAAGACTCCATCCCCACCCCTCCAAAAAAAAAAAAAAAAAACACAACAACAATAAAAATGAGTTCAGTTGATTGGGGGCACCTGAATTTTATTTTTTGTTTACAATTTATTTAGGAAAATTAGTTATTTTTTTTGTTGGAGTGTCATGAATAATTTGTTCTTGCCCAAACAGAGGACTCTCCTTTATCACTGACTCCTGGAAGTAATTTCTAAATGCTTTAAATTTCCTGAGTGATAGAAGTGTCTTTGTTATTCATAGTGAGCCCCTAGGACCACACTTAATAATTTATGCTAATGAGGTGACTCATGGTGGACCATTGGAGATACAGGATATAATGATCTCTAGGAAGAGGGTTGCTGAAAACTGAGTTCAACAACAGTGGCAATCAACCAATCAATCAATCAGTCATGACTACATAAGGAAACCCAGTAAAAATTCCATACACTGAAGCTTGGATGAATTTCATAGTTTGTCAATATTCCTTGCCCTAGTGCATTTTGTGTTGCTACAAATAAATAACTGAGACTGAGTAATTTATAAAGAAAAGAAGTTTATTTGTCTCATCATGCTGCAGGCCATATAAGAAGCATGGCACCAGCATCTGCTCCTGTTGAGGGCTTCAGCAAGCTTCCTCTCATGGCAGAAGTCAAAGGGCAGTAGGCATCACATGACACGAGGAAGGAAGAGAGAGAGGAGAAAGGTACACGGCCCTTTTTAACAATCAGATTTGGGGGAACTAATAGAACAAACATTCACTAACATGGAGAAAATATCACCAAGTCATTCATGATTGATCTGGCCAGACGACCCCAACATCTTTCAATCAATCAGCCCCACCTCCAACATTAGAGATCAAATTTCAACATTAGATTTGGAGAGGACAACTATCCAAAATGTATCATTGGCTATCCCTGGAGGGTAATGTATCCCAAGTACAACAGATACGTTTTATTTGGAACCCTGTCTTTTTATTTGGCTGGTTTCAATATATCATTTTCCTGTAATAAACTGTATTCAGTGTATAACAACATTCAGTGGGTTTTGTGAGTATTTGCAGCAAACTAAAAGTTGGTGTTCAAAGTGTTGGATAGAATTGAAGTCTGAAAGACTATGCCTTCAAACTCCACAGTTCAGCTAATTCCAGGTAAGTGACGTAAAAAAATGTGAAAAACTAGTTTATGTTAGTTTTTTGTTTGTGTGTTTTTTTCTCAATGTTAATTCCAGGATGACGAAAGCTTATATACCTGTCTTCAAATATTAAATTCCTATCATTGACTGAGATTTCTGTTTCAATAAGAAAATATTAATATTGGAATTTCTATGAGATATTCAGAAAACAGCCTGTTCTTATTCAGAACCTTACATATGTTTATCACTCTTTGAGAATTTGTAAATGTATATGTTTGTGAAATTACTCTTAGCAGAAATCACGGGAGGAGACGTTACCAACTAGAAGAAAGTTGAGCAATGGCTTACTTAGTATAAAATACTGATGATAGAAGAAAAGAAAAAGAGAGGATATACTTAAATGAATACAATTATTCTACATTCAAGTTTTGGATTGTAGAGGAAATGCTTCTGTTACCATAAAGAAGGAGCCAAGTCTTTAGATGCACTGCATGTCCTTATACTCTTTCATCACATTTTCAAAACAGACATGAGTCCATTTGCATGAAACATCACAGTCTCTCAAGTTGAATGAGTTAGATGAACTTATATAAGTATTGCCATAAGATCTTGAAGTGCATTGATAAGTGTGCCAGCATGATTGAAGATGTTGAAACGGCCTCGTCTTCCTGGGTGACACCAGAAGTTCTTTGTCTCACAGCCGAGGATATTAAGAACAAGGAACCACACTAAGGGTGAGGTTGGAGCAGATGTTTAATAGCAAAAGAAAGAAAACAGCTCTCTGCTGTAGAGAGGGGCCCTGGAAAAGTTGCCCATTTCTCAGTGAAATGCAAGCATTTTTATAAATGAGCTAGTGGGGAGCAGGAGCGGGTATCATACCTACTTAAGGCACAAAAAAACCAGTTAGGACTAGATGTGTCATCCGCATAAGGCATGAATCTCTGGCAGCCACCACCCTAACCTTTTATTGCGCAGGCAGGCCCTTCGCCTAAGTTACTCCCTGTTGCTCATCTTTTCCCCACCGTGCTTGTGCTTGGCAGGGGCAGAACCCTCCATGGTAAGTGTGCCTGGCCCAAGGTAGTTCTTCCTATTCCTGCAACTGCAAGCGCTGCTCCCTCCCCACTCCGCCCCTCCCCGCAAGCTTCCTTATCTGAGTATGTACAAAAAAGAAAAGAATATGGTCACTAGGGTCCTCAATGTGCTTACTGGGGCCCACCTTGTGTATTTGAAACTTGCTGATTACCCAGGAGGCTCTCCTTCTGTGCTGGAACTCCCTTCCTTATCTATGTTTGTAGCCCAATCTTCCAAGCTGCTCTTTGCTAGAGAGGGAATTCTGTTGAGGACTTTTTTCCCTATCTGCCTAGCTGGTTTCTTCCTTTCTGCTCTCTCAATATGAAGATAAGACTATTGAATTACATATCGTCTTTGTCTTTTCCAATCCCTTCTACATAAAAGACTTCCAAAATAACCAACTTTGCTACAATCAAGGTAGAGATATATTTATCTAGCTGAGATAATGATTCAACATTCCTATATTCTTTCAGATAATGGCATTATGAAGATTTGAGAGAGAGCTAGATAAATTCCACTCCAGAGCTAGCCTCTACACTTTTGACAAAATGCTAAATATTCCAACTTCTCTGTTGCAACAAGTACATAAATTTAGAAAAAATACATTTTTTTGCTATATTTGTGCGGCATTTGGTAAACTACACATTTAAAAATATACGTCAATCATGCTGCTAAGCAACCTATTTAAAATGTTAATATGTAATACCAAGTGATGCCTGTTGGTGGCTAAATATGTACAGATCTTTCTACAATGGTTGATCTTATAAACTTTGCCCCAGATATGTAACTGTTACCTTTCTAATAGAACATAGTTTCTATTGCATGGAAATGATTCCGTGAGTTTGGTCTTTAAATTATCAATCTCTGGATGTTCTCTAGTAGTCTCTATTTTTGAGACATACTAACCAGGCAAGCTGCTGTACTCAAAGTATGTATGCAGTGAATTTACCTTCCTTGAGTAAAGATTTTCATAAAGAGAAGCAACATGATTAAGCTGCAAATTCTGTTACCCATAGGGAGAGTTTTTTCAAAAAAATTATCTTCTCTGTAAGTATCAAATATGCCACATGCATTTAATTAATGTTCCCTCCATTTCATTAAGTTAAAGAATGAACAGTTTATTAGAGAAACACAGCTATTGAGGCAGTTTTATTTTCTCTGAGAGACTGGCAATAGAAATATGGAACAGCCTTTTTCTCCATTTTTCTATCCACACCTCTGAATAAACTGTTACTAAACACTAGATAACTTTTCAAAGGAAGATGCCAGCTGTGTCTTTTTTTTTTTTTTTTTTTTTGGATTAAAAAAATGAGAGCCTTCCTAAGATTCCTCAGAATGTAACAACTGAACAAACTATATTTAGGAGTAAATAGATTTGAAATCATTAACGAAACACCTAGGCTCAAACATAAAGAACATTGTGTTCTGAAAGAATCCAGAAAAGGAAAACTTTTTATATACCTGTAATTGTCTCTTATTTCATTTTTTAAAAGATTTCTATATACTTGTAAAACAGCCTAAATTACAACCTCATATGTGAAAAATGATAAGGATAGGTGTGAGATACAAAATACATTTTGAATTATTTTCTGAAACCCTTATAGGGTATTTAAAGATGATGACTAATATATAGTAAATATTAAAAACAAAATAGAAATTAGAAGATCTAATTGGGCTCAAGCAGCTCTTTTAATTTTTCATGCTCCATTTAATAAAAATAACCTGCCTCTAATAAAGAAAAGCTCCACTAAAAATTGATTGTTCACTGGAATTGTGAAGGGGTGGCCTGCCCCTCCACACCTGTGGGCGTTTCTCCTTAGGTGGAATGAGAAACTTGAGAGAAGAAATGAGACACAGAGACAAAGCATAGAGAAAGAAAAAGTGGGCCCAGGGGACCGATGCTCAGCATACAGAGGACCTGCGCTGGCACCGGTCTCTGAGTTCCCTCAGTATTTATTGATCGTTATCTTTACCATCTTAGAAAAAGGGAAGTGGCAGGATAATAGGATCATCATAGGGAGAAGGTCAGCAGTAAGACATATGAATAAAGATCTCTGTGAGATGAATAAGTTTAAGGAAAAGCGCTGTGCCTTGATGTGCATATGTAAACATCTCCATAAACCTTTTTAGTGCATAAAGAGCAGCATTGCGCTAGCGAGTCCCACCTTTCACCCTAAGGCGGTTTTCTCCTTTCTCAGTAAACACAGCATACAATCGGTTTTACACTGAGATGTTCCATTGCCCAGGGATGGGCAGGAGACAGATGCTTTTCTCTATCTGAACTGCCAAGAGGCTTTCTTTCCTCTTATACTAGTCCTCTTCAGCACAGACCCTTCATGGGTGTCAGGCTGGGGGACGATTAGGTCTTTCCCTTCCCACGAGGCTATATTTCAGACTATCACATGGGGAGAAACCTTGGAAATACCTAGCTGTCCTAGGCAGAGGTCCCTGCTACCTTTGGCAGTGTACCTGTCCCTGGGAACTTGAGATTAAGAGAATGGTGATGACTTTTCACAAGCATACTGCCTTCAGGCACTTGTTTAACAAAGCACAACCTGCACAGCTCAAAATCATTTCAACCTTGAGTCACCACAGCACACGTCTCTTGCAAGGACAAGGTTGGGGGTAGGGTCACAGATTAACAGCATCTCAAATACAGAACAAAATGGAGTCTCTCATGTCTACTTCTTTCTATATAGACACAGTAACAGTCTGATCTCTCTTTCTTTTCCCCACAAATTGAATGATAATAATATCTATCATTGCACTGGATGGTAAAATAAGAAAAGTATTAGTGAGTTGTATATAACAACACGTAAAGAAGAATATTTTCTATCATCTTAATTTTTTCTGTTTTCTCTTTGATATAACATCTCCAGTATATGCCATAAAAATTATTTACATTATAAATTACTTGTTGCATATTGTCTTAGAAACAAAATGCTGGCTGGGTGCAGTTGCTCACTCCTGTAAACCCAGCATTTTAGGAGACTGAGGTAGACGGATCACTTGAATTCAGGAGCTCAAGACCAGTCTGGCCAACATGGTGAAACACCGTCTCTACTAAAAAATACAAAAATTAGAGGCGTGGTGGCGCATCTGTAATCTTAGCTACTCAGGAGACTGAGGCAGGAGAATCACTTGAACCTGGGAGGCAGAAGTTGCAGTGAGTCAAGATCATGCCACTGCACTCTAGCTGGGAGACAAAGTGAGGTTCCATCTTAAAAAAAAAAAAAAGTTAATTAAAAATGTAATCCATGGTAAGTTTCTTAAAATAGGTAAGGTTTTGTTGTGAGCAGTGAAAATGGATTTTATTAATTCCATTTTTCAGTATATGTAACAAGTAATACTTCAACAGCCTTGAATTCTCATATGAGAAAAAGGAAAAATGTATTTGCCATTTTGGTAAGTTTCACTTAGAATCAAATTTTTAATGAACATTTCCCACCCAAATAATGATTTCTTGATTTCAGGTAGCTTTTAACGAACTTTGCTTACTGTATTTCAGAGGTGCACAATATAAATACATTATTGGCTATTTAAAGGTATTAGTAACTCATCAAGATGTATTCTTTTATAATTTAAATCAATTTTAATATAGCAACTAACATTTGCACAGCACTTTACCAGTTACCAACTCATATTTTGACTTCTAATATATTTAATATATTTTATTTCACTTCTCATATCTCCTTGAGGTAAGAATTCTTCATTTTATTTATTTGTAGCTGAGGAAACAGTCCAAAAAACACCCATAATAATTTGCACAAGATCATGTGACCAGGATGCCAAAATCAGACCTTTGACTGTTTCTTCCATTATAACATGCTGTTAAACATTTGGTATAAGAAATTAAGCTCACATGATAATTTGAGATGATTAATTTTTTGACTGGGTTTACTGATGGGTTCATACATTCCTTCTGCAAATATTTGATAGGCACTTACCACACATGTGCTTAGCATTATGCTAGGAACAATGATACAATGATAAAGATTGTATCAAGAGTATTGCTTCACTGATATAAAGATAAATAATGGGTTAACTTAAATGCAATAACTACATACTTTAAAGATGCATCTATAAGATATATGGCTATATAGTGGCAGAGGAAAGAAATAGCTATATTTTCCCATTAAAGTCAAGGTAGGCTGAACAGTGACAGTCACTTGAAATGAATCTTGAAGAAGTCGGAAACATAAAAAGAGCCAAGAATAAAGTTTTCAGGACAGAGGAAAGAACATGTTCAAAGGCAGACTGATTTTTAGTTGGTTTTATGAAGGCTTTCAAATTATCTTCAGAAAAGACATGCTGATTATCTACACTTAAGGCAGTTTGTTCCAGCTCAGATCCCCACCTCATTTCTGCTGCATTTGGCACCCTACCCATAACAGCATTAACTTAAAACTCACTACACATCCAGAACTACTATAAATAATTTCAAAAAAGTGTTTTTAAATTTTAAAATTAAAATGTATTTCATTTATATACTATTTGTTTCACATTTTACAGATGAGGAAACTAAAGAACAAAATGCTTAGGTAATTTGTAAAAGTTATTATATCAAATAAAAGCAAAATACCACAAAAATTTAAAATTTAAAATAACAAAAAGCAAAATAAGACCATCCAGGCAATTTGATTCTTAAATCTCTGCTCTTAATCTTTACATCACTTTATGTTCCTTTTACCTGATATTGAATGTTATCTGTCCATTTGTTTGGATTTTGAAAATACTAATTAATTTCTTAATGCAGAAATATATTTTATTTAAAGTTAAATGAATACCAAATTGACTTTAGTGTTTCATCAGTCTATTTTTATTGGGATTCTTAAATGGGCAGTGACATGATAAGTTAAAAATGTTAGCCAGACACAATGATTATTTCATCAAAAAGTTAGGAGCAATTTGGGTTTGATTGAATTATTTAACCTGTGAATCTGTTTTCTTATATAAGGAATGGAAGTTTCAGTACCTGCTCCAGTGGGCACTTATGATTCTTGGCTAATCAAAATACTTTTACTACGATTGTGTGATTTCAGTGTGTCTTGATTTTATGAATCTTACAATCCTAAGGTAAGATATAAAATAATGATGTAACATTAAAGAAATAGAAACAGCATTCAGCTTTCCTTGCAACTAGAGTAATCTAAGTTCTATTAAGCACATGCATTCACACAAGACATTGATTTGAAAATGAGCTGTTGATGGAATATGCATCCATTGTGCTGTCAGAGACGTTGCTGGAGGCAACCTGGTCCTGAGGTCCTCAGCAGAAGTTAACTTATTAGTTAGGTCCCACCAAGCTTGAGTGTTTTCCTGCAGGCTCAGCCTTGCCAACAATTCTGGGAGACTTCTAAAACTCTTTAATGAATCTGTTCCTGATATTGCAGATAGAGTGGATTCTGTACTCAACTCAGATGATCAACACACCTAGTTTTCAAAACAAGCAAGGCATAATATAAAGCACTTACTGCAATTGCAGCACATGAGGGTTGTTCAGCAAATGGTGGCTCTTGATATCCAAATGTAAATTTCTGCTTCTGTGTTATAACAAATATCTAGCAATCCTGTGTTAGGTAATAACACAGTTTATGAATTATTTTAGTCATACTTGAAGTATCCTCCTGTTTTCTTTTTTTCCTCAGATAATATATTGAGCCCATTTTAGATAGACTTAGAGTTCAATATCTATTTTTTTAAATAGCAAATTTTGAAATACTTAAACAGTAAGTAGGTTTTCAAACTCATTAATGGCTTTAGCCTAGGTTGTATTAAATTTTGCACAACTTTTAATATTGCAAATCTCATACACATGTGAAAAATCATTATTTCTCCAAGAAAGTAAATCATATATAATGATCTTAAAAGCAATGGCATGACTTAAGATGATTTTAACTTATTATGACATTGATATTCTAGCTGCAGTTGTCAGAACCAATTGATAAAATGGCTTCAAAAATATTGATGGTGTTGGCATGTGAATAAAGTCCTGTATGACCCAAGTGATTTTTAGCTAGAGAAGCCTAAAAGATCTTCATGTATTTGGTTCTTTTTATGAAGCAGTTATGAGTATCCATCTCATGAAAAATTCCTCTAGAAACAACAAAATTTTTTTTTTTCAGAAACAGTGCTAATTAAGAAAAAAAAGAAAACTCACATGAAGAAAGCAAGGTTGTCAATTTACATCCACAAATCTTATAAATGAAAGGTTGCATTCACAGAAACATCTCTTTTCCCTTAGGAGTGGGGTGATAGATCATGCAGCAGACAAAAGCATGGGAAAACTGAGGTCCAGAGCGCCCCTAATGATTTCAGGGAATCTTTATGTGATTTGTCCTCTGTGAGTGAGGATGGGAATGGTTCAAAGGAGAAGCATGTCTTCTCTTCCTCCTCCTCCTCCTTTTGTTTAGGTTTGTGATTCAAACAATGCATTTATATAAAATAAATAAAAACACTTATGAAATAGTGTCTAGGGTAATTGACATATTTCCTAGGTTCTGCAGATTGGAGAATTATGGAAGAAAATATTAAATAATTGCATAAAATATTTTCTTAGTTTCTTCCTCAGGCTTTTATCATTATTTTTATTGACTAGATATGGAAACAAATGAATTTTCAAAATGTCGTTGTTTAAAAATAACACAAGGAACTATGCTTGGACGCTTTAATGGCAAAGCAGTTATTTAAAAAAATAGTCAATTATTTATTCAGTATAAACTATGTGCCATGTAATGTGCTAGGCAGTGAGAGTTGGGGCAAAGAAGACAGCTGTCAAATAAATGAGCATAAATAAATAAGCATACAATTTTTTGTGGGGTTCAGAACGCTTATTGAAATTGTTCAAAAACTTCAAAATGCCTTCCTGTTTTTCTCCTAAGAATGCCAGTCATAATCAGCATGACAATCTCCTCTATGGTACAATACTTCATTGGTTTTCAATAAGTATCTGCCCATCACTTTGCTCTGCCCTTGTGCTATGCTGCCTACATGAACATGTTGGTTGTTGGTGATTCTGGGTTTTTTGTTGTTGTTTTTCTATTTGGTGTTTTTATTATTTTTAGTTTTAGTTTTCATTTCTTAATTGACATAATAATTGTACATAGTGATGTTGTGATACATAAATGTATAGTGATCAGATCAGGGTTATTAGCATATCCATCATCTTAAACATTTATCATTTCTTTGTGTTAGGAAAATTCCATATCCTCCTTCTAGCTATTTGGAACTACATATTTTTGTTAGCTAGAGTCATTCTACAGTGTCCTAGAACACCAGAATTTATTCCTCCTATCTATCAGTAATATTGTATCATTCAACAAACTCCTCCCTATATCCTCGACCCCACCCCCACTTCCTCCTACCCTTCCTAGCCTCTAATACCCTTCGTTCTATTTCATAGATGTACCTGATGATGTTTTGTGACACATGATCCCATTTTACTGGAGAGAGGACATCTTATATGAGGGCAGATCCTTTATGAGATAGCCAAGTTACTTATAAATAGGAATTGGGAAACTTGAAGCAAATGGGTAGAAATTGAAATTAAAAGAAAACAATTCAAGGAAAAGTAAGAACATAAAGAAAATGTATAAGGTAAAGTTATGAGAAAAAATGACGACACTTATTGGAAGGGAAAAGAGGGAATGCACATTCAAAGAGAAACAGAAATGCCATTGGAGAAAGACCATGGAAATAAGAAGACAGAATGGAAAAATTGCCTCTTTACGTCTACCTCAATCCCAGTGACTTCAGCTACCATCATTGGGAATCCTCATGATAATTATTCCCCTAACCCTGCTTTTAAAGTAGCTTGGAAAATATCCCTGTTCCTTTTAACATGAAGATCGTAATGAAATCAGTTCTATAAATTATCTAGAAATTTTGTCACATATAGAATCTTTTCATTATTCCTACTTATTATATCAAAAAAGAGGCAAATGGAGGCTAGCTGAGGTATAAGATATGTTTAGCAACACAGCAAGAATTAAGATATTAGTCTTCTGCTTCTTGCCAATTCTCCTTTAGGGAGGCATATTTAGTTCAAATATATGCTTAGAACCACTTTAATGCATGACAAGAGCTCTTTGTCTTTCTAGTTGTTTGGGTAATGTTACATTAATTCAGAACAATTATAACTTGTTGTCTAAGATAACACATGGTGTTATTCTAAATAAACAAAAACTCTGCATTAGTAATATATGTACTATCTTAGAACTACACAATAATCCACATTACACTAAGATACAATCTGTTCTCTGAGGGCGTTCTTTATTTGTCATAATGATAACTATTTGCAAACAAAGATAAAAGTTATACTTTCTTTTTTGCAATAGTAACCTACTTAACTTTGCTTGCTGAATTAACAATAATTTGAATAAAGTAAAATTTGTTTAAACACAGTGTTTATGTTAAGCAATACAGAGTTTTTAGAGACCCAGTAACTCTCTTTTGAATCCTTAGGGTTTATTTACTAAATTCATCCATGAATTGATTTTTTTTTTTTTTCTGGAGTTGCCAGTATAATCCAATATGGTATTTGGTGGTGGTAATATTGTCTGAAATAACCAATAAACAATGAAGAGATTTTCAAAATGCAAAAGCCTTAGTGCTTGCCAATTTTGACACTAGAATTTGTTGTGACTCTAGGTCTTATTTGATTCATATGTAACATTAATCCAGTTGAACTTGACATGATAAGTAATCATGTTTGTTACCTATTTGTTTCTAGTAGGGGCCCTTTTTATTTCTTAGGAAATGTTTAGAATGTTTTGCATTGTTCTTGGTATTTTTAAACTCAATCAGAATGTATGACTTAATTTTTGTTCATGTTTCTTAGCATTTAGTGATCATATTTAATATAATATGTAATCGTTAGTTCAGGGAAAGTTTTTTCTATTATATCATTAGTAATTTGTTCCTTAATTTTAAATTATTGAAATATTCTTCCATTTTATAATTATTAAAATTATTCTTTCATTGTATAATTCATATCATACAGATGGCAGATGGATCACTTGGACTTTCCTCCATAAAATTATGTCTTTATGGGAGAAAACTTTACATTTTCTTGCAGATCACTACATTGGTAGTAAACAATTAACATTGTATTTTTGTGCGTTTTTGCATTGATATAAAGAATTTTAAACGTTGAAACTACAGAAGTTTGGACTTATATTTGTCAGAAACTTTTTCTTGTTTTCTCATTTGTGTATGTGTATGTGTGTGTGTTCTTATTTTACAGATGAAATATCTTGCTGAGTATCTTAGTATACCTTCTAATTTATTAGAATTTTTAAAAAGTCATTCTAGTTTCTGAATATTTTAAGTATTTTCATTGTGACATGTTACTAGATATTTTTAACTTGGGACTTTCATGATATCAGCTTTCATTTGATATCTTAGGTACCTTGCAGTTTATACACATGAGGATAGAATTAACTGTTATTATTTTAGTATATTAGTGTGAGAGCAATCTAGTTATACAACCAAAAATAGTTTTACATTGATTTATATTTTTAAAATTTATTTTTATGTTTAACTAATGCATAATATTTGTACATATGTATGAGGTACATATATTTTGATACATTCATAGAATGTATAAAGATCAAATCAGAGTATTTAGTATATCCATCACCTCAAACACATGTTGTTTTGTTATTATTGGAAAGTTTCATACCTTGAATAATTTTTTTCTACATAGTCTTCTACACCAAGCACACCCTACCCCAATGCCTTTGGATATTCTCCTTCCCTCACTGGGATGTCTGTAACTGATCCAACAGGTTTCTGCTTACATTTAATTTATTTGGTGAAACTTTTCTGAACCTTTATTCTAAGTTAAGTCCCCTCTGTGACTTTTAGGGCATCCTCCACATTTCTCTTGACTTCATATTTTAATTGTTTACTCAGTGCAAATCTTCTTTAGTGGGCCCAAGGTGAGTACTGTTCCAATCTTGTTCATTCTTATATTCTCATAGACTGCTGTATGTTGCTAACATACATATAAGTTCAATAACTGAATAACTCAATAAATGAAAACCCATCTGTATTAGCAACATATGCATCAGATAGTACCAGAAATACAAAGTTATTGCTATTACATAGCAACATCTAATTTAATCTATAAGACTAACTTATGTACTAGAAATATTTTTTTTTTTTTTTTTTTTTTTTTTTTTTTGACACGGAGTCTCGCTCTGTCGCCCAGGCTGGAGTGCAGTGGCTGGATCTCAGCTCACTGCAAGCTCCACCTCCCGGGCTCACGCCATTCTCCTGCCTCAGCCTCCCGAGTAGCTGGGACTACAGGCGCCTGCCACTTCGCCCGGCTAGTTTTTTGTATTTTTAGTAGAGACGGGGTTTCACCGTGTTAGCCAGGATGGTCTTGATCTCCTGACCTCGTGATCCGCCCGTCTCGGCCTCCCAAAGTGCTGGGATTACAGGCTTGAGCCACCGCGCCCGGCCAGAAATAATATTTTTTAAAACTAAGCTTCATTAGGCCCTGAATTTTTTTTCTCTTATGTTTACTCTATATTCCTACCACTTAGAAGAGTTCCTAAGACATCGTATGTACCCAGTATAATTGTTGAGAAGGCACTCAATTGATCTAAAAACATTTTAATTTTATTTACCCGCACAATTTTTTTTGGTACTCATTTATGCTTTAAAATGATGGGGTGCTTATATAGGCTGGTGCTGCTTGTTATCTAACACATAAATATAAAAGAAAAACTCACTTTATGATTGTTAAGGAAGTGTTTTTTAGGTTGATTCCTGGTATAAGAGATCATAAAATTGTTTTCAATGGAGCAAGGTGCCCTATATTTAAATCTTATCAGAAAGATATCATAGTCTTAGTCTATCTCATAAATAAAACTGGGCAAGACAAAGGAAGAAAGGGAAGTAAATGTGTGTGTGTGTGTGTATAAATATATAATCCATAACTTTCCATTGACAGTTTCAGACTTTATGATATTTATATGAAGCTACTCATCTGAAAAAATTTTCCTAACATTTTCATTTTTTAATGAATTTTTGGGGGGAGATAGTAAAAAATTTTAGATACAGGGCAATTATAGATAAAATGAAAAATTAACATATAATGTAAGGAACTTAATTTCCTCTTACGTAAATTCATATTTATGATCACATTAACTGATTTTGTGATCTGATTGTCTCAAATTTGAGAAGTATTTAATGTACATCTACTTTCAGTGTCTGTTTTTCTTAAAACTGGCAATAACTAAAATCACTAAAATTTTTTCACCTGCAGATAACTAGACTCAACTCATCAGAGTTTACAGTTTCCAAAGACTTATTTTCCCTGGGCATCTAACATTTCTAAAACAAATAGGGGACATCTTAGTATAATCATTTTTTAAAAATGTTTTGTATAATGTTCTAAATACTCAATATAATGTTAGGCACATAAGTTATTAAGGGTAGAAACTCTTCTTATGAAGAAAAAAATTCTCAATTTTGCATATTCCTGTCACTTCATGAGAGTAAAAACAAACAGAAAACACGTTAGATTTATTCTAATCTGTGGCACAAGCATCCAAGGTTCATCCAGACCTGTTGTGCTGTCTAGATTTACAGATAGCTATTTGACTTTGATTTCAAGTTCCCTTAGAACAGAATATGGGAAAAGTCCCTGATGATAAAGTTATTACAACTTGAACTTCACCTGGAAGGACTTTCTATATTGTGTTTCCATTGTTTAATTTTGCCACCATCATTCCTTCCACTCTGAGAAGCTGACAAGCAACAAAGGAAAAGAAAAAGACTGAATAGCTCCATTTATCTTGTGCTACCAGCCCAGAGTTGCAATGTGATGATAAATGGACACCAATAAATCTGTTGTGGACAAAAAGTACTGGCACATGGGTATGTTTTCTGTTCATCTTAGAACCAAAGAAGAGACGAAGAAACAACAATATTGACAACAACAAGAAGACAATCATATACACACACAAACTCCGATCCAAGCCAAGAAATGATAGCCACACAGCTGTCTTTCCCATAAGGTATGTGGGAAACGATAATCTTCAACAATCACTCTTTTAATACATAAAGCCTTTCTTTGTTGTGGAAAAAACAGTTAATCTTTAGAGAGGGGCTTTACATATCTAAGCTCTAAAACAAACCTTGGTTTGAGGAAATATTAAGTTCTAAATAATATATGATGTTTACTAATAGTATTTTTAATTCCTTTATGTAGCTTACATGCTATTGAGTGATAGCTCAATAAAACCATAATCTAAATAAGCAGTTTCTGCTAGACTAAATAAATCCATTTTAAAATAATTTTTATGTCATTGTAACATTTAATTCTGGTTTAGGCTTGTCTTTCAAAATTCAGGAATACATCCATAATGCCTTATAGATTCATTGACCTTATTCATCATAAGTTATTCTATTACAGTTGACCCTTAAACAACACAGGTTTGAATTGCTTGGGTCCATTTAAATGTAGGGTTTTTTTGGTTTATTTTTTCAACCAAACGTGGTATTCGGTGTTCATAGAATACAATCTGTGTACACAGAGGATCAATTTTCATATACATGGATTCTGTAGGGTTGCCTGCAGGACTTGCAGATAAGTAGACTCAACCCATTGGAGTTCACTCTTTCCAAATATTTTCTTTCCCTTTCCCCAATATCCCACGCACTGAGTTATGTTAGTTTTACCTCATAACAACTTTCAAATTTGTGCGCTTTTTGCCATTTCTCCCCACCCAAGTAAACTGAAGTACTTACCTGTCTTGCCCAAACTTCTCTAAAATCTTCTGAATGGTCTTTCGCACCTCACATCTTTTTCCACTTAAAACTTGGGTTGTTTCTTTTAGGAGAAAGGCCCTAAATGTGCAGATTTTGGCAAACACGGGAGTCCTGGAAAAAAATTTCCTGCATATACTGTGGGACAACTAAATTCAAGAAAATCATGAATGAATGCTTATCTAAACATCACACTGTATGTTCCATGCTTTCATTCCATTCCTAATCTCCCCTGCTTTCAAATATGGTGTGCTATTATAATAGGCACTCTCAGAACGACATTAGCAAATTCTTCTATAAAGTCAAGACTCTGAATGTCTCTTCATTTTTATGGAGAAACTAATACTTCTTCCCTCACCACCCCCCACACAGAAAAGTACTTCCTTGGAGTTCTCTCAAATACAAAACAGTCCTGGTCCCATAGCCCATATAAACTAGACTTCAAGAAAGGTGTCTATCTTCCTTGTTCCTCATTTCCTATTTCTGACTTTGTACTTCAAATACCTCATAAGGAAATTTCCCCATATCAATTTCTTTGCAAACCATACAGATTACCTAAGTAGCAAAGCACACATATAAAGAAACACACAAATACACACACATTTATAAAAAAATTAGATGCTATGGTCTGAATGTTTTTGTTTCTCCGAAATTCATATATTGAAGCCTTACCCCCAATGTGAGATTGGAGGTGGGACTTTTGGGAGGTGATTAGGTCATGAGGGTAAAGTCCACATGAAGGGGTATAGTGCCCTTATAAGAGAGGCCCCAGAGAGCTCCCTCACAGTTTCCATCATGTGAGATTATAGCAAAAACACCACTGAGTATAAATCCGGATGGCAGTCCTCACTACACATGGAATCTGTCCATACCTTGATTTTGGACTTCCCAACCTCCAGAGCTATGCAAAATAAATTTATGCTGCTTAAAAGCACTTAGTCTGTAGTAGTTCATTATAACAGCTGGAATGCACTAAGACCCTAGGTGAGAGGGTATCCTCACAAAACCCAAATTATCAACTGATGGGTGTAAACCACTAAGAGCTGGGATACCTGCATATTATCAACATAATTTTGGCAAGAAGCAGAGAGGAAAATAGTGTATCTAACTTACCTGATAAAAGAAAAACATCTCACATGTCCATCACTGGATACAAAATGTGGTATGCATACAGAATGGAATACTATTCAGCCATAAAAATAAATAATATCCTGTCATATGTGAAAATATAGATGAAACTAGAGGATGTTATGTTAAATGAAATATGCCAGACACAGAAAGACAAATACCACATAATACCACTCATATATGGAATCAAAATTAGTTGATCTCATAAAAGCAGAAAGTAGAACGGTAGTCACCAGGGACTGGGTATTTGAGGGAGATTAGGAGGATGTTAGTCAAAGGATATAACATTTCAGTCAGATAGGAGAGATAAATTCATGAGATCTATTGTTCAACATGATGATAATAGTTTGCAATATATTGTATTCTTGAATAATGCTAAGAGAGTAGATATTAAGTCTTCTCACAAAATGATAACTATGTGAGGTAGCACATATGCTAATTTGCAAGATTTGGTCATTCCACATTTTATGTATGTTTCAAAGTAATAAGCTGTATGTGGTAAATACATACAATTTTATCTGTCAATTAATAAAAAAAAATGAAGAGTCTGAGATTTTAGTTTACTTGCAAGCTAACATGTTACCATGCTGACATTTTTCATGGAGGCTGGAAATAGACATGACACTGCTGGGTTAGACAAAGGGGACATAAATTTGACATATTGCTTTATTTATTTTTGTCCCTCACCTCTTTCAAGAGGATGGTGCCTGCACATGGTGCATTGTACTATATGGAAAACTGGTGATCAATGAAAACTTCTGTTTCTTATGATGGGCAGTAAACATGCTTGTTTTTTGCTCCATGGGGAGGCACCCATATCTGTGTTCCAAGACTGTTCGGTCTATATAGGCTTTTGAAAATAGTCTGAAAAAGAGAACATACAGTGTGTGCAGAATTGTGAGATACTCATAGAATATTTTCTAACATAATAAAATGTTCAGAGTAAAAAAATACCTAAAATCAGCAATAATTAAATTTATTTTCAATCTTCTCCATAGAATCATTAGATGTTGTAAGGCCATGGAATTATGGAGTAAACCAGATACTAAGATATTAAGTAAAAAGGACTTTAAACAAATAATGTCATGGTCATTTTAGAGGCTTACTGATGCAAAATCAACGTAAGAAAAAAATGAACAAATGTTAAGTAAATAATTAAATAATTTTTGGCTTGTGTAAACATCCTCAAAATAATCACCATCATTCATATTATGAAAATGTCAATCATTTCCAAAAAGTTTTATCCTATAGCTGTTTGTAATTTTGTGGATATTTACTCTTATTTGTATTATATCCTTTCTTCTGCTTACTTTGGTTTTCCTTTACATTTGTTTTCTAGTTCATTACAGTTGAACATACGGTCATTAACTTGAGGCCTTATATCTTTTTTAATTATAGGTATTAAGTGCTATAATTTTTTCCTTTAGTACTGCATTAACTAACCCCTACAAATTGTGGGACTGTTTCCATTTTCTTTCAGTTCAAAATACAGAAAAATATCATAAATTCCATTTTTATTTCTCCTGCAATCCAAGAGTCATTGTATTGTTTAGCTTTTATATTTGAATTTTCCCAGATACTATATTACTGTTGAATTTATAATTTAATTCCACTGTTTAATTCCATGCTTTATACATTTTGAATCCTTTCAGATTTGGTAGGACTTGTTTAACAGCTCAGAATGCAGTCCAGGTTGGGTAATATTCTGTATACAATTGAAAAGAATGCACATTCTGCTGTTGTTGGGGAATATGCTGTATACAACTGAAAAGGATGCTCATTCTGCTGGTGCTGGGTGGAGTGTTCTATAAATATCAATTCGATCAGGATGGATAGTAGTGTTTGTGTCTTCTACATCCTCACTGCATTTCAGTTTTCTTCCTTATTAGTTATTGTAAAAGGGATATAAAATATCTGCGTAATAGCAGACACGTTTTTGTCCTTAATGTACTAGCAATTGCTGATACATTTATTTTGATCCTCTGTTATCAGGTGCATAAAAGTTTATAATTACAATATACTTTTTATGAATTAACCCCTCTGTGTCTACAAAATGACACTCTTAGTCTTGGTAATATTCTTTTCTTAGAAATTGGCTTGTATGATATTATTATTGCTGTTCCAGTTCTCTCTGACTAGTTTGAAATGGCATATTTTTCATCTTTTTGCATTTAAGCAATATGTGTCATTTTTATTGCTTTTTAGGCTCCATATGGTTGAGTTTTCCTTTTTTATGTACTCTAATAATCTCTAAGTTTTAACTGGGGTGTTAAGAGCATTTACATTTGATGTGATTATTAATAGTTTTTTGTTTTAAATTCCTGTATTACTATTTGTTTTCTAGTTTTCTTTTCTTATTTTTCTGCTTTCCTTTGAATTTTAGTATATTTTATGATTCAATTTTGTCTATTTTGTTAAATTATTACCTATACTTCTTTACAATTTTTATAGTGGTTACTTTATGTATTATTGAGTATAACTTTAAATTTTCTCAGTTTACTTTCAAGAAATATTAAGAGACTTTACCTATAAATATAAAAGCTTATGATATTATACTTGCGTGTTTTACTTCTTGATTTGCATTCTATTGTTTACATTTTACGTTGACATATAAAGCTCACATTATTTCACATTATTGGTTATTGTTTTTGCATTAAACGGTTCATTACATTTTTATTTAAAGGTTTTATTTTTATAATGGTTTAAAATTTAAAGAAAAAATGAGCAGATAGCAAAGAGAATTCTCATACATCTCTAAAACCCATGCATAGAACTTTCCTTATTAACAATATATTGAATTAATATTGTAGATTTATTACAGTTAAGGAACCAATATTGGCACATTATCATTAACTAAGGTCAATATTTATATATTTTTAGTTTTTACTGAATGGCCTTTTTTGTATGTGCTAGAATCCCATCCAGGGTACCACACTCTATTTCCTTGTAATGTTTATAAATGGCTGTAGTAGCCTGTCAGGCTTTCTTGTTTTTGGTAACCTTGATAGCTCTGAGGAGTACTCAACAGCTATATTGTAGGTTCACTCTTTATTAAAATTGTCTGATTTTTTCCATGACTATGCTAGGGCTACTGACTATAGAAAAGAAGGCAAAAGAAAAAAAATTTTGTTTCCATCATAATCAACGTGACTTATGACTGTATATGTTGAACTTGACTGCTAGGCTGAAGTAGTGTTTGTCAGTTTTCTCCACGTATACTCCAGGAGTATATGTTTCTCTCTATACTCCTACTACTCCCAACACACACATACTGCATCCTTATAAAGGAAGTCACTATGCAAAGCACACATTAAGGAGTAGAAGTATCTTTTCAAGAAGTTTAGAAAGTAAGTCAAATTGTCTTGTATATTTTCCCCACATGTTTACCAGTGTAGATCCATATTTTCATTTTACATTATTTTCTTACAGACTGAAGGATCCTGTTAATGTTTCTTGTAAAACAGGACCTGAATATGATAAGTTATTTGAGTTTTTGCATTTCATTAACAACTTTTACTTTATTTTAATTCTGTATGGAAGTCTAGGTTCTTTTTTTTTCTATCACTCTCTTAAAGATATTGTTTCACTGTCTTCTAGCTTGCATTGTTTCTGATAAGAGCTCTGTTGTTAAAATTACCTTCATTTATGGTACATAATGCACCTTTTTTCCTGTGTTTACTTTTAAAGATTCTTTATCACTGTTTTTTTTTAGCCATTTGACTATAATAGGCTTTGGTGTTACTTCCTTTATGCATATCGTGGTTGGTGTTTTTGGTGCTATTTTCAGTTATAGTAAACTATCTGTGCATTTATAGATTTACTAGATTTGGATACTTTTCTACCATTATTTCTTCCTCTACACAGAGGACTACAATGACTTAACATTAGGCCACATGAATTTCCCACAGATCACTGATCTTTTTCAGTTTTCACTGTCTATTTTTTTGCTATGTTTAATTTTGGTTAATTACTATTGTTATGTCTTCAAGTTCACTAATATTTTCCATGCCATTCTCTAATATACTGTTAATAACTTTCTTTGTTTTTTAAATTATAGTAATAATTTTTTTCTTTAGATTTTTGATTAGTGTTTGCTTTATATTCTATGTGTCTCTATTTAACATGTTCACGTTTACAACCTTGTACAGGTAAAGACTGTTATAAGAACTCGTTCACCATATTCATCTATTATCATATGCCATTTCCAGGTATGTATGTATTGACTGGATTTCTTCCTATTTTCTTGGTTTTTATATGCTTGCTAGGTTGAGATGGGCCCTATGTAAGCTTTTATAGATGGTTTTCTCTCATGTGTGTAATGCTTGTGTGGTGATCTTCTGGAAAACCAAGATAATTTCTTTGCACACATCCAGTGTTCTTGTCCTGAGCTTGTTTCTCCCCTTTTGTACTGTGCCCTAAAAACTATCACTGGTAGCTAGCTTGGGTATCCAATCTCCCAGCTCCATGTTTTTAACTTTTGGAGATTGCCTGGTTTTGCCTGAATTCTCCCACCACACACTGTGGCCTGGAAACTCTCCTAGCCCTTAAACCTGGGATATCATAAGTCGTATCTGTCTTGTTTTCTATCTCTGATATCAGGAGAACCTGCTCCCGATGTTTTTCATGGGTTCTTTTCTATTTCCTAGGTGTCTCGGCTGGTTTGAGAAATAAAGGGAAAGAGTACAAGAGAGAGAAATTTAAAGCTGGGTGTCAGGTCGAGACATCACATGTCGGCAGGATCCATGATGTTCCGCCAGCCGTAAAACCAGCAAGTTTTTATTAGCGATTTTCAAAAGGGGAGGGAGTGCACGAATAAGATGTCGGTCACAGAGATCACATACCTCACAAGGTAATAAAATATCACCAGGCAAATGGAGGCAGGGTGAGATCATAGGACCACCGGATGAGGAAATTAAAATTGCTAATAACAATGTTAGCATTGTCATTGATAACATCTTATCAGGAAACAGGGTTTGAGAGCAGACAACCTGTCTGACCAAAATTTATTAGGTGAGAATTTTCCTCCTCCTAATAAGCGTGTGAGCACTACAGGAGACCAGGGCTTATTTCATCGCTTCAACTTTGACGTTAAAAGGCGGCACGCCTTAAAGGGGCTGTCTATAAGCCTACCCTCAGGGTGCATTCTCTTTCTCAGGGATGTTGCTTGCTGAGAAAAAGAATCCAGTGATATTTCTCCTATTTGCTTTTGAAAGAGGAGAAATATAGCTCTGTTTCATCGGGCTCACCAGTGGCCAGTTCAAAGTTACCTCTCTTCTTCCCTGAACATCGATGTTATCCTGTTTTTTTTTTTTTTTAAGATGCCCAGATTTCATATTGTTCAAACACACATGCTCTACAAACAGTTTGTGCAGTTGACACAATCATCACAGGGTCCTGAGGCAACATTCATCCTCCTCAATTTACGAAGAAGATGACGGGATTAAGAGATTAAAATAAAGACAGGCATAGGAAATCACAAGGGTATTGACTGGGGAATTGATAAGTGTCCATGAAATCTTCACAATTTGTGTTTAGAGATTGCAGTAAAGACAGGCGTAAGAAATTATAAAAGTATTAACTTGGGGAACTAATAAATGTCCATGAAATCTTCACAATTTATGTTCTTCTGCCACGGCTTCAGCCGGTGCCTCCGTTCAGGGTTCTGACTTCCCGCAACACTCTGAGACTTCACTGTATTATATTTTCCTGATATTCCAACTTAAACTTAAGTGAAAGTCCTCAGATAAAATTGAGTACTAGAGATTGACAGGGATAGTATATGATGTTAACAGACTCATTAAAAATAAAGAATTTAAATATGTAGATAACTATATATTTTTCCCATTTGCCTGAAATATGATACCAAGCCAGGTATTTTCTTTTATTTTTAAGATTTCTTTTGTTTGTTTCTTTTTTGAGACAGAGTCTCGTTCTTTCACCCAGGCAGGAGTACAGTAGCAGATCTCGGCTCTCTGCAATCTCTGCCTCCCAGGTTCAAACAATTCTCGTGCCTCAGCCTCCTAAGTAGCTGGGGATTACAGGCACACACCACCATGCCTGGCTGATTTTTTGTATTTTTAGTAGAGATTGGGTTTCATCATGTTGACCAGGCTGGTCTCGAACTCCTGGCCTCAAGCCAAAGTGCTGGGATTGAAAGAGATCAGGCACATTCCTCAGCCCTGGGCTCAACACAAACACCATATATCTCTCAATTTCCTGGGCCCAGTGCAAACACATCCCACCATATATCTCAACTTTAAAAAAACACCACCTGGAAAAATCTCTGATAAGGACACAGCCGTTTGTGGTTTTACTGAAAGCACGGGAACCAATAGAAAACTGCTAAATGTATAACTTAATATGTTAACCAATTGTAATGCTGTAACCTAAAGAATTCCCTTGTTCCTCTGTAACCTTACAAGTCCTGTTTACATCAGGCTATAAAAAGCGAGCACACGCATTGTTCGAGGCCCTCTTATCTGCTGTGGAATGGAGGGACCAAGTTCGAACTTGCAGTAAAAGATCCTTGCTGCTTGGCTTTGACTCTGGACTCTGGTGGTCTTCTTTGGGGAACAAACGGTCTGGGCATAACAGGATTACTGGCATGAACCACTGTGCCCGGCAGCAATTTATTTCTTACTTAGAGCAAAAGTAGTATTCAAAATGGCTATATAACTTATTACTGTTTCTATCATTTCAATACTACATATAATAATCCTATTAGTACATAGTAAATATGTTTTTGTTATTCAATTTGTTAGATATACATATTATAGAAACTGAGAAAATTAATGTTAGATAATTAATGTTTTGTAGTACAACATAACATTTTTGGCAAATTGATATGTAAGTAAGGAAATACCAGGTTTTAGAATTCAAATTGATTTCCATCTATATCCTTAACATCACATTGGTTGTTCTCTCCTGATACTCAAAAATTTTTGATATTTTCATTTCAAAGGTAAATTTAACCTTGCTTCCAACTCAAAAATGCTATTCTGGATGCAAAAATATGATTATGGTGTCCAAATCACTTGTGTGTATTGTATGTAAGAAATCCAAAAGCACATAATATTCATCCAAAATTAATTTTAGAATTTTATTAAATATTGTTTGAGAAAACAGGAGTGGTAAGCACTTTTGTGAAGGAAGTTTGACAACAGCAGGATAAAAGAAGACAATTCATAGAAAAAGCTGAGAAATGATAGCCTAACACTGTAATAATAACAATTATTATTGTTATTAAAAAGATTATTGCTTTTAATGCTTACTGTGAATTATAAAATCACCTCATGAGGTAGGTACTACTACTTATCACTGTTTTACTAATGGAGAAACTAAGGTATTGAGCATTTAATAACCTACTTTAAATGACAAGGCAGAGTAAAAATCAACCTTCTGATTGGTGCTACCAGAAATATTTTTAAAAGAGTTTTATTGAGATATGATATACATGCCAGGGCAGGAATTTCTAAGAAAAAACAGGAGATCTGGACTTGCAATGAGTGCTTCAGGCTACCTCTCTCTGAGCCTTGTGATATTTACTCTTTTAGTTAAACCTTGGAAGAAACACTAATTTAGTTAAAGCTTTCAACTCCCTTATTTTGAAGATAAGAAAACTGAATCCCAGAGAAGGAAACAGACTTGCCTAAAGACATGTAGAAAATTCATAGCAAAGAACTAGCACTTCCGACTTCCAGTTCAGTATACTTAACCGTGTCAATTATTTAATATCTTGTCTTTTATTTTTTGTTCCTCATCCTTATTAACATACAGTTTTAATGTTGTCAATAATAATGTAGATATAAACTGGAATAATGTGAATTCTTTAAAACAGGTTTTCCTCTGTCAAGTTTTGTTATGTCAACTTTTATTCTTTATGTTATCTTCTTAGTTTGTATACCAATTTTTTCTGCTTGTAGAGAATTTTTGAGCGAGAATTTATTGGAATTTGACTTCACTTTTAGATTTAATATTTTTTATTATAATAGATCTTATTTTTTAGAAAAGTTTTAGGTTTACAGAAAAATTGAGAGGTAAGTATAGGGAGTTCCCATATATCCACTACTCCAAACATCCACAGACTCTCCCATTGTTAACATTCTCCACCAGAATGTTGAGCCTACATTGACAAACTACTATCACCCAAGTTTACACTAGGCTTCACTCTTTATGTTGTGCATTCTGTGGAATTTGATAAATGTAAAATTACATGTATTTACCATTATAGAATCATACAAAATAGTTTCACTGCCTTAAAAACCCTCTGTGCCCCACCTGTTCACCCCCTTTTCTTCCCTATCGGTACTATCTCCTTATCTCTAAAGTGCAATATTAAAAATGTTTCAGCCAGACGTGGTGGCTCATGCCTGTAATCCCAACACTTTGGGAGGCCAAGGTGGGTGGATCAAGAGGTAAGGAGGTCGAGACCAGCCTGGCCAACATAGTGAAACCCTGTCTCTACTAAAAATACAAAAATTAGCTGGGTGTAGTGGCAGGTGCCTGTAATCCCAGCTATTGAGGAGGCTGAATCAGGAGAATCCCTTGAACCCTGGAGAGGCAGAGATTGCAGTGATCCGAGATCACGCCATTGTACTCCAACCTGGGCAACAAGAGCGAAACTCCATCTTGAGAAAAAAAAAAAAAAGGTTCATTTATCGACTGAATGTTGTATTTCTAAAACAAAAACAGAAAAACAGCAAAGAAAAAGAAAATAAACACAAAACCTTCTCTAAAACAGCCTCCTTTGCATATTTTGTAGAGAGATGAATTGATCTTGTGATATTATGGCATTGGTCATATTAGAAATGAAAAGCAAGACACATCTTGATTTTTTCCTTTTCTTTTTTTCTTTTTTTATTATTATACTTTAAGGTCTAGGGTACATGTGCATAATGTGCAGGTTTGTTACATATGTATACTTGTGCCATGTTGGTGTGCTGCAGCCATCAACTCGTCAGCACCCATCAATTCGTCATTTATATCAGGTATAACTCCCGATGCAATCCATCCCCCCTCCCCCCTCCCCATGATAGGCCCCGGTGTGTGATGTTCCCTTTCCCGAGTCCAAGTGATCTCATTGTTCAGTTCCCACCTATAAGTGAGAACATGCAGTGTTTGGTTTTCTGTTCTTGTGATAGTTTGCTAAGAATGATGGTTTCCAGCTGCATCCATGTCCCTACAAAGGACGCAAACTCATCGTTTTTTATGGCTGCATAGTATTCCATGGTGTATATGTGCCACATTTTCTTAATCCAGTCTGTCACAGATGGACATTTGGGTTGATTCCAAGTCTTTGCTATTGTGAATAGATTTTTTCCTTTTCTTTAACATACCATCTCTTACAGTTTTGGTTTGAATGGAAGAATATCAGAATGTGCCATTCTTTTCGGAAGTGGAATGTCTTCTTGAAAATGAAAAAGGCCTCCTATGTTCTTTCAGATACGAGAGTCATATGACCCTCAAGAAAGACCTTCGCAATTTTTGATACCATCCCTTTTCTTTAGAGTCTCTCGTAAATAGACACCAACCTGAATGAAACATCAAAACTCGTTATCTTATCTCATAAAGTTGCTTTTGGTGATCTGTTTCTCTAGATCTGTCTCATTTGTTAATGCTTTCTAGTTCATATAAAGCATTGAAGGTTTAAAAGCATTCTTTTTTCACTAAGTTACATACTGGAAATGAAGTGACACATTTCAGGAAGTTCTTTGTAATTCAGGCAGGAAAGTTTTCAAATTATAATCATCTTTTTTAATTATTAGTGTTATATCTTAATTGGGTTATATTGCCAATAAATGAGAATTCTTCATCTACTTTTTTAAAGCTGACATTAGGCAATAAACCTTTAGCTAGAGAAATTTCAAGTGGCTTTCTTAGTAGAGATAATAACAGGCTTCCTACTCAGTAATTGCTCTTTTTCAATGCTTTGTGTAAAAGGTTTTTGAACAGCAATTTTGTCAGTGTGCCTTTTTCAGTAAGTGGAGTGGGGCAAACCCACGTGTTGAAAGTTGCCTGAGAAGAAGCAGGACTGCCGTTTATTTCACCCGTCTTAAGACTTCCCTTGACAATTTAAAGACTCTTGAGAGTAATAAGGAGTAACTTGCAATGTTATTGACAAATACCTGTAGCAAGTGTGTGGGTGTTAGTGATAAGAAATAATAGCAATAATTAGTATTTTATTGAGATATTACATGCCAAACATTTTATATTTGTTGACTCATTTAATTCTCATTAAATGACTTAATGACTCATTTAATGAATTAATGAATTATGAATTTAATGAATTAATGAATCAATGACTCATTAATTCATTAATTCACAGGCAACCCTGTGAGAAAAGCTATTTTCTCTCTTTTACCACAAAAGAAACTGGGATTTATTAGATCCACACATTAAGCAAGTTTCAAAGCAGGGCTTAGGAGAGAAAGATTTCAAAGCACTTTTTATAATTATGTTGGAAGAACCAAAATAAACTATGTTTAAAAATTAAAGTATGATGATACGACTCTTCAAACAAAAAGTGTTAATGAAAAGATAGACATTTTTAAAAGGACCAAATGGAGCTTTTACAGTGAAAAGTCCAATGAAAGAAGTGAAGAAATTCACCAGGGAAGCTCAACAATAGATTTGAGTTAACGTCGCCATTGATGATCTTGTACGGTTGTTGTTTACATGGTATTTTCTTTTATGCTGATCCTTTTTACCTTCTCAAGCCTTTGAATCTATAATGTGTCCCTTATAGTCAGCATATAGTTGGATCTTGCTCTTCCACCCATTCTGATGATCTTCTGCACATTTTCTGAATTCTTTTTATTTATAATTGGCACGTAATTGTATGTTATTTATGGGTTACAGTGTGATGTTTCAGTGCATGCATATATTGTATAACAATCAAGTTAGGGGTAGTTAGCATGTCTGTCACCTCACACTTTTATTATTTCTTTGTGGTGATAACTTTTAAGATCCTCTTTCCTGTGTATCTTGAAATATACGATACAGTTTTATTAAATATAGTGAATCAGCAGGTACAGGCAGATAGGAAAAATAAGTTCTGTTCTTTTCTACATTTTTATTAAAGTGTCTAGTCCAGTTATACTTAATGTAATACTTCATATAGCTAGATTTATATCTACCATTTTACTGTTTTTATTTATTTTCATGTTTTAAATTACATTTAAGAAATATTTTCTTATGGGTTTTTCTAGTAACTAAAAAATGTCTCTTAATTTATCATAGTCTACTTCATGTTAATATTGACTTAAATGCCATAAAAAACTTTATCCCAGTATAAATACCTTCAATTCTTCCTTCATCCTTTCTGTCATTATTGCTCTATATGTGTGTGTGTGTGTGTGTGTGTGTATGTATATACACACATATCTCACCATGGTTAAAATATATCGCTGTATTCTTATTCTTGTTTTACACAACCTTACTTTTTAAAAGTAATTAAGAGAAGAAGAGACAAAATATAAATAACACATATTTTCCATGGCTACCTATTTACAATTTCCACCACTCTTCATTTCCTGCTGTAGGTTTAAGCTATTGTCTAGTGTCCATGTCTTTGATTTGAAGGGCATTTTTATTACTGTAGGGCAGGTATACTAGCAGTGTTTTCTCATGGTTTTCTTTCTTCTTTTTTTCTTCTGGGAATGTAGTAACTTGTTTTTTAGTTTTGAAAGGTAATTTGACAGATGTAGTATAGTTGTTGCAAGATTTTTTTGTTGTCAGCAAATGAAACGTCATTCTGCTTCCTTCTAGCCACTTTTTTTTTTCCATTGAGAAGTCAGTTAATCATATTTACTTTCCTATACTGATGTTTGTTTTCTTCTCGTTACTTTTAAGACTTTTGTTTTTGTCTTTGGTGTTCAATACTTGGGCTATGATGTGTCTAATTATGCATCTCTTTGTAGTCATCTTTTTGGGGATTCATTGAGATTTTTAAAATTTATATTAATATTTTAAAATTAAATTTGAGAAGTTTTAGGTCACTACTTTTTCCCCTGTCTCGCTTACCAAAACACGCTTGCATTTTCTGGCAAGAGAACTAGATTTCACAAGCAAACTTGCCCTGGCAAAGGCCATTCTTGCCAAATGAGCTGAGTGGTGGGGACTGGGAAGAACGCTAGACAAGAAATCTATAGAATCCCAGTGTTCTAACTAAAATTGTTAGTTTTTTTAATAAATAAATGCTTTTCAATGCATTGTCTGCTTTCCAAAGACCTAAAATCATTGTTTGTGAGAATTTTATCATGTTTTACCCTTTTTTGGGGAAAAGACGTACTTATCTCTTTTTGCAATCAAATCCAGAAGGCAGAGGCTTTTCTCTTATTTTTATTATTTAAATGTCTCTCTAAACATCTTACATAATTATTTACAGATCACATTTTGCATTATAATAAGAATAAAAAGAAGATATTTCCTAAACATTATTTTAATTTCATTTCGAACATTATTTCCGTAATTATTCCCTACCTTTTAATTTGCAGCTTCTATTATGTCTCAGTAATTTATTTTTAAAAACACATTTTAAACATATTGACTTATTCTCATACGTGGTGAGAGTTATGTAGACTAACTTTTGCCAATAAAAAATGCGTGGATTTCCCTTCGTACTGTATGTTTTTCCAAAAGTGCTGGAACTGCCATTGTCTCTTCCCCTACCAGTAAAAGCACCTGAGTTAAAAATGGAGGCTAAATTTTTATTTGTGTTTTATATCCTAGTTTCTATTGTCTAACAACAATGTAACTGGTGAGAATTTGAAAAGTTTTTGGTCACTATTTTTTCCCTGTCTCACTTATCAAAACACACCTGCATTTTCTGGCAGGAGAACTTCTAAATTTCACAAACTAGGCTGAGAGCATTGGCTCACACCTGTAATCCCAGCACTTTGGGAGGCCGAGGTGAGCAGATCACAAGATCAAGAGATCAAGCTCATCCTGGTCAACATGGTGAAACCCCATCTCTACTAAACACAAAATTTAGCTGGGCGTGGTGGCACATGCATGTAGTCCCAGCTACTTGGGAGGCTGAGGCAGTAGAATAGTTTGAACCCCGGAGATGGAGGTTGCAGTGAGCAGAGATCGTGCCACTGCACTCCAGCCTGGGCAAAAGAGTGAGACACTATCTCAAAAAAAATAAAAATAAAAAATAAAAAATAAATTAACTAATAGCAAGAAAACTATCCAAAAATGGATACGAACAGGATTGAGAAAGGTATCTATGATCTTCTTGGACTAGACAACTGTCGGGATACCAGATATGACTTTTGTAACTTATCCCGTTATAGAATTCTGTTGATTATATCTCTGAAGTTTTAAGGTATGAATGGCTGTAGAAGAAAATATTATAACTACCAGGAGCAAGTGGGAAATGGCATAGGGATCATTTTTGGAAGAGTATGCATGTATCTGTGCCTCAGAAATGACTTTTTATGTACTAGAGAAAGCCCCCTATTCATTTATTACATTACCCAGAATAGCAAAACATTACAGAAGAAGTCACTACATTTACTACCAGTTTCTTGAAATTCAATAATTTTCTGTTTTAAGGGGAGGAGGTCATCATTTTTGTTCAAAAATGTTTTTATCTGAAGTATTTAATAGTTATATTAACTAGATTCTTTAAAATATTTGAAAAGTGTTTTTTTCTGGGGTGTTTATTTCCATATTTTTCTGGTTTTGTAACTTCATATGTACTTTATTGGGAAGTTGAGAGAGATTCATAATGCCTCAAATAATATATGAGTACAAATTCCATTGTAAAATTTTGACACACAAATCTCAGAACTAAATAATTTATTTTACAAATTTATTTATGAAACATATCCTTAGAATCCTTTTATTAAAATCCTTAGAATCCTTAATTCTAAGGAGATTCTAATTTATAATGATTATTTTTCTAAAATTGTGAATACATAAAAATGGATATATTTCTGCAACATTGGTGTAATTCTGTATATTGCTTGGTCTTTGTAAAGCATATTGAAGTTATCTCAAATAATTTAATATCTTCAAAAAGTCAATTCCTTTTTAAATCCCTGATCTAGAAAGCAAGTATATATAATTTTATATATGTAAGTATTTGTATATAATATAGATGTATTTGCTTATATAATTATATTAATACTAAGTTTACCTTTTTAAAATGGTGAAATTTAAAAACTGTAAAATATCAATTATTGTAAATATGAGTCAGTAAGTAAAGATAAGTCCAGATATTTTAATACAGTATAACTCATTCAAAATTATATTACGGTATGATTAATTTTAACATTTCACATTTTTACAAAATGTGTGTGTCATACGGGTAAATAAAACAAGAAGAAGGAAACCATTAATCTACATAGTAAATATAAAACTGAAGTCTAGAATATTAAGATTTCATAATATATCTGATATTTTTACTTATGAAAATGCATACCTATCTTATTCATTCAGGCTACTGTAACGAAAACCATAAACTGAATAGCTTACAAACAAAAATGATTTCTTACAGTTCTAGAGGCTGGGAAGTTTAAGATCAAGACACCAACAGATTTTGTGCCTGGTGACTGCCCACTCTCTTATCAATAGTTCTTTTCTCTAACTTCACATGTGAGAACAGAAAATGGGTTTCTCTTGGGCCTCTGTCATAAGAGCACTAATCCATTCATGTGGGTTCTGCCCCCAAGACCTAATCATCACCCCTAAAGGTCCCACCTCCTGATACTATATTTGAAGCGAAGATTTTGACCTATGAATTTGGTGGGGACACAAACTTTCAGACTATAATAATATCTAAAATAAATTTCAATAATAACAGCTAAAATGTCAGTTGAGTACCTAAAATATATTATATGCAGTGCTAAATGGCTCATGAGTATTAAATCAATTTTAATAGGGAATATTTTCAAATGAGGAAATAAGAACAGATAAGTTAGATAATGTACCCAAGTTCATATACACTGGCAAATCAAGGACTGAAGATAAAACGTAGCAAATATGGTGCCAAGGGCCCATACCATTAATCACTACCATTGCATTTATGCATATTTGTTTATCTAATATATCTCTAAAGTAATTTCATACTTATTTATTTGTTTTATATATTGCTAAAAAGACATAATTTTCCTTGAATTGCATTTAGTACATCTGGGTCTATTTGTCTGAAAGTCACTATATTTAATTTATTCTATAGGCCGGGATCGTCACTGAGATATAGACAAATTGGAAGGGTGAGATTTCTGAAACCAATGTTACTTTATCAAAAGTTAGGCTGCAAGGGTCTTCTCAATAGATTCCTGATAAAACAGAGTTGATTCTGTGTGGAAGTTATTGACAGGAACCTATTGACAACTCGCAATTACCAAGCTCCTATTGTCAACCAATTGAAAGTATCAGCAAAAATACATGAGAGTCATATGACCATGTCAATTGGTTGAAAAGTGCTAAGGATATTTTTACCTTTAGCACTTCAGGGAGCCCAAAGTATTTCTATAATTTTTGTTTGCTCAAATCTGAATTATTGAGGAAATTATTATTGCTCTTTATTTGAGACAACTTGTGCCAAACTTAGACATTCTTTTTGTATTTTATAGTCTATTGGAAAAAATATATCACAGATGACCAGATTTAAAGTAAACAAACTAGGCTGTGTGCGGTGGCTCACGCCTGTAATTCCAGCAGTTTGGGAGGCTGAGGTGGGCAGATCACAAGATCAAGAGATTGAGACCATCCTGGCCAACATAGTGAAACCACATCTCTACTAAAACTGCAAAAATTAGCTGGGCATAGTGTCGCGTGCACGTAGTCCCAGCTACTTGGGAGGCTGAGGCAGGAGAATCGTTTGAACCTGGGAGATGGAGGTTGCAGTGAGCCGAGACTGTGTCACTGCACTCCAGCCTGGGCGAAAGAGCGAGACT
This sequence comes from Piliocolobus tephrosceles, assembly GCF_002776525.5. Classification (NCBI taxonomy): domain Eukaryota; kingdom Metazoa; phylum Chordata; class Mammalia; order Primates; family Cercopithecidae; genus Piliocolobus; species Piliocolobus tephrosceles. The sequence continues at coordinate 26,537,214 of NC_045446.1, read as the reverse complement.
CCGTCTCAAAAAATAAATAAATAAAATAAATAAAATAAAAAATAAATAGTAAATAAAGTAAATTAACTAACAGCAAGAAAATTACCCAGAAATGGATAAAACAGGATTCAGAAAGGTATCTGTGGCCTTCTTGGACTAGACAACTGTCAGGATACAAGATATGGCTTTTGTAACTGATTTTATTATGGTATAGACTTTTATCCCCTATTAACATACTAAAGTCCATTCGAGTAAAATGAATATGAAAGATAATAAGAATAAGGTAATGAATGTATTTTTAACAGATACATCAGAATTTTTTTTTGATATGAAATTACTGGTACATGGGTTGTTTTTATTTGTTCATTAATTTCTAATTTTCTTTTCTTTTCTTTTCTTCTTTTCTTTTTTTTTTTTTGAGACGGAGTCTCACTCTGTCGCCCAGGCTGGAGTGCAGTGCCCTGATCTCAGCTCACTGCAAGCTCCGCCTCCTGGGTTTACGCCATTCTCCTGCCCTAGCCTCCCGAGTAGCTGGGACTACAGGCGCCCGCCACCTCGCCCGGCTAGTTTTTTTTTTCTATTTTTTTAGTAGAGACAGGGTTTCACTGTGTTAGCCAGGATGGTCTGGATCTCCTGACCTCGTGATCCGCCCCTCTCCGCCTCCCAAAGTGCTGGGATTACAAGCTTGAGCCACCGCGCCTGGCCCCTAATTTTATTTTCAAAAGAGGTGCACAACAATGGCAGCCTTAGTTCCAAGTTTCACTTTACCCCAGTTTAAGTGAAGGACAAGTATAGCTAAAGAGTCATTTGATCTTAATTCAAAAGTATTAGATAAAATAACAGTATTGGTAATTATTTTTATCAGGTATTAGCAGTGCTCCAATTAATTATGGGTAAGAGTGAGGAACAGTCTAGTACAATCACACCTGCCAGTACCAAAACTGAGACTGTTATCAGAGAAGGAAGCATAGTTTGAGACTTGTTAGAGGTTGAAATATTGTTTATGGTATTACTAATGCACGCATTGTCAGCCCTGTTTCTGAGACAAAATCCCACTACTGGGGTGCAGTATTTCAAAAGCACATAAATATGAATTACTGTTTCACAACCAAATCTTCCATACTTTTGATTCAGAGGTCCTTTCTTACAATGAGTGTGGCTGATGATGGATTAGATTACATTGTAGACTCTTTTGTGGTTATCATTTTTCATATTGTTTTCTTAAAAGATATATCTAAATGGATAGCTAAGGAAGGTAAGTCTGAGCTCTTAGCTTTCTATTCACCTCAAATGCTCTTTTATTTCATTTAGAAGAATAAGGTTAATGAGAAATCTTTTTAATATTGCTTTAATAGCTGACATTGTTATTATTATTACTTTCCTTTCTTATATCTATAAGTGTATTAGTCCATTCTCATGCTGCTAATGAAGACATAAAAGACACTGGGTAATTTATAAAAAAAAAAAAAAAGTTTAATTGACTCACAGTTCAGCATCGCTGGAGAGGATCAGTAAACTTACAATCATGACAGAAGAGGAAACAAACATGTCCTTCTCCACATGATGGCAGGAAGGAGAAGTGCTGAACAAAACAGGAGAAAGCCCTTTATAAAACTATTAGATTTTGTGAGAACTCACTCACTATCAGGAGAACAGCAGCATGGAAGTAACCGCCCCCATGATTCAATTATCTCGCACCAGGCTCCTACCATAACATGTGAGAATTATAGGAACTACAATTCAAGATGAGATTTGGATGGGGACACAGTCAGGCCATATCAATCAGTTAACATACAATTAGAATCCTGAGATATCTGTGGGAGGGCATTAGAAGGCTAATCACAAATGTTGTATTTGAGCAGTAGTCCATTCACGTGATTACTAAAGGAAGAATAAATCAGTGCTATGATTTTACTATGCTATAGGGATTAGGTAGATGTGGATCACATAACAGAAGACAATTATTTGTTGCTTTCATAAAGTTTCACCTAGGCTGACAGGCCAGTTCTCTGAATGAATTCCACCTGTTCACATGCACATTCTTTAGAAAGATGTCATGATTCCAGAGCAGTTTTCTCATTTTGGATCCATAGGTATGGAAAAACAATATTATTTTGTGTGTCATGATCTTTAAAGAGCATAAAAATATACACTAGGATGAAGGAGGACATTGAGAATAAAGAATTACTTAGAGGCTCAACTGAAAATTCCTGATTCCTAATCCAGGACGATGTATTGGCTGAACTTCTTTGTCTTCTAAATGCACTAGAAGGTTGTATAACCTATACCCACATGAGTGCTCACACTGCTTATTCCAGGCTAAGAATGTCAAAATAGAAAGTTGTCGGATCATGAGATTCTTTGAAGATAAAAAATAACTGTGTGTAAAGCCGTACATTATAGCTCGAAGCAACAAGATTAAAAGAGAAAGGAAAAATTAGCAATTAGGAAAGGGGAAGCAGAAACCAACTAGAACAATGAAATGTGTGTTTGAGGCCCGACTCCTATCCAGCAAAGCTGGGAGAAGAGTGGATAGTGAAGAAAGGCATTCTCCTTTACCTTTGAGACATTCTGAGACCCCCTCCCAATCTCTGTAAGTCACTTACTACAGACCACCAGGCGTGAAGCAAAAGATCGAAGAGGTGAGGAGCAAAGACAAGGAATGGAGGTATTTTAAGTTGTGCTGCACAGCTTGGAAGACACATTTCATTTAACATACACATTTGAAATTAAGCATTCGTTATAAAGGAAAAGAAGATGTGTTCCAGGACCTGTGTTACTCTATGGGGTTACCAAATGAATGCTGCCTTTATTTTGTTAAAAGAAAGCACATTTAAAATGTACTGTGCCCTTGTAAAATGGTTTCTTTCAAACTAAAACCAAAAAATAACAATGCAATTCTGATTCTCAGCTAGAGGTAAAAATGCAATTTTACAATCTCAAATAGGCCCAGTTAAACACTGAAGGGACTGGATCAAAGTGTTATGTCTGATTTACTGGGGGAAAATTTGACTACAACAGCCTTTAACTTCATATTCATGCAAACGTCTAGTGGGCAGCTATAAAAATGCTAATAGAATCTCAGCATCTTAGTGGAAGGTGTCCTAGACTAAAGTCACTGTTCGGATTTGTTGTTTTTCAAGTGAAAATGAAGTTTAGGAGAAAAGGCCCTCGGGAGAGTCAATTCTGCTGTGTGGTCAAACCTCTCCACCACGCTCCACCGCACAGTCTTTCCCTTCCATCTGCTTCTCCACCCTGCGGATCACTTTCTTGGGATCTGAGGAAATTGTGCAGAAAAGTATTGAAATAAAATCTAAATGTGGTCTCCCCAATATGTCATGCTCTGTAAACCATTAGAAATACACATAAGTTAATTTCTTATCTCATCTGTTTGCATTTAATTTTGTATTTGAATAACAGTTATTACACAGATATGTGAAATGCATGAGAAATTCCACTAAGATATACATGTTTCTATCTATTTGATTATAAAAAGAAATTATTTTCAATTCTGGGCAACTAGGAGAAGGTGCACATTAATAAAATATATGTTGCCTATTTGTTTAAGATATAGACTAAATAATATTTATTAATTTACTTTTCTGGTGGTTTTTTCATTATTGTTAAAGACAATGTGTTCAAACCAGAATTTATAGGGGATAAGATATTTTTTATTACTGGTCAAGTAGAATGGAGAATTTATTGTGTTCATTGGTTTAAAACCTTGTTCGCTGTCTCCTAAATCTTTAAGGGGAATTCAAAGAAAAATCAATCTCAAAACCAGTGTGGGAGAGATTAAATAATACATGCACAACAATCTATTTAATAAATATGATCTAAATAACAATGAACAATTTGGTAAGGGCTTGCTTTCTGTGTCGAAGGGATAAAAATATTATTTTCTCCATTAATTAAAAAACTAGATTGTAAAGAGAAAGGCCTTGAAAAACAGGACAGAATGTTCAGCTTAAGCAAACAGCATGGTTTGATTTCAGAGGGTTGAAAGTAGTTAGCACTTTTGAAGATCAACAGTATTGTTTGGAGGGGGAGTAAAGAAAATTAATGTGCAAAGTGGAATATTAAGAGAAATGTATGAAAGTTTGGTTTCAGGCCTATTGCAGAAAAAAAAGGCTTTGAATTATTCATAATACATGACTATTCATAGGTAGATTTTCTATACTGAGAGTGAAATTTTAGATTCAGGGTCCCTCAGTGGAGGGATCCTAAAAATATGTTCACAAAATTGTGTGGGTTTTTGGTTAATTTACAAAGGTTTAACATCTTTAATAACAATTGATTAGAATAGTGTATTTTTCCACTCTGATTTTCTCCTCTGTTGCAGTTCCTCATATATTATGTGATGGTGAAGTTATGAAGTCCATATAAAAGGAGACTGAGTTGGAGATATATTCATTATTCATTTAAATGTTGTGTGTATCTGTGCATATGTGTATGTGTACATTTGTGGGTACAATCCTAATATATTGTCATATTCATGTGTGCACAACTTCCATTCCCTAGTTACTTGCACTATTAGGCATGGTAAGATTTGTTCACAAGTATACGTGACATTTGACCCTACCAAATATGCATTATTTTTCCCATTCAACTATACTAAAAGAAAGACAAATATCTTCGTATTTTCTCTATGGGAAACTATGTAACAAAATCTTTGTCAAATGAAAAAGGCAAAGAGTATCTAGTCCATGGAAAATAAGTCATAGCTTTATATGATAGTTTATTAATAAATATAAACATATTTTTTAGAATTTTTGATATTTGTTAGGTTTTTTAATTTGTATTTTTTGTGAATTTCTATTTTTTCTCAAAAAATACATTTATACCTGATTTTAAGATCATCCTAAATCGTATAAGCTTCAGGCTCTAAAAATATGTATATTTAGTCTTGAAGTGAATTCAAGTTTGCTATAAGTTGTAGGTAATGTGGTGGTTTTTGATAAACAGAGTGTGTAATATGGATAGAATTTTGCTTCATAAAGCTATAAAATGAATAGGATTTCCAGGAAAACTATAAGTTAGCAGAACAACTAGAAAATTATTAACTGTCCATACAGTAATTGATGGTGACATAAGCTAGGGTTGGAGTTATAGGAGTGCAAAATTGGGAATAAATAATTTAAAAGTTAGTAATATTGATAAGTCTAAGTGGTAGTTTAGTGGAATACCTTAGAAAATTCTCCTACATTCATTTTTGTTATTCAGATGGATTATTAAGATAATAGAACATAAAAGGCTTTAAATGTTTGAAAGTATATTCAATAATCATATTAGTTTCCTTGTTGTTAAAAACTGTTAACTTGGCCATGGTAAGAACACCCTGTCTCACAGAAATTAAATGGCAGCTCCACATTGCTGGGGAGGCCTCAGGAAACGTACAGTCATGACAGAAGGCAAAGGATAAGCAGACACCTTCTTCACAGGGTGGCAGGACAGATTGAATGACTGCCAGAAGGGAAAATGCCTGATGCTTATGAAACCGTCAGATCTTGTGAGACTCACTTACTATCAGAAGAACATCATGGGGGAAAACATCCCCATGATCCAATTACCTCCACCTGGTCCGGCCCTTGACACACGGGGATTATGGAGATTATGTATATTACAATTCAAGATGAGATTTTGGGTGGGAACACAGCTAAACTATATCAGCTCCCAAGCCTTAGCTGTTGCCCTCTGTGCATTTGCAGGCTTAATACGACATGGAAACCACCAAGCCTTATGTCTTGCATCCTCTCTAGCAGTGGCCTGAGATGTATTTGGGGCCCTTTTAGCCACAACAGAGGCTGGAAGTGGCTGGGACTCAGAGAGAAGTATCCTGAGGTTGCACAGGGCAGGGGAACCATTCTTCTCTCCTAGGCCTTTGGGTCTATTATGAGAGGGGCTGCTGTGAAGATTCCTGAAATAGCTTTGAGGCATTTTTCCTATTATCTTGACTATTATCATTCCTCTTCTTTCTACTTATTCAAATTTTGGTAGCTAGCTTGAATTCTTCCCCTGAAAATGTGTTTTTCTTCTCTACCATAAGGTCAGGCTGCAAATTTTTCAAGCTTTTATGCTCTGCTTCACTTTTAAATGATTTCCAGTTTCTGAACATCTCTTTGCTCACGCATATAAGTGTACACTGTTAGAAGCTGCCAGGTCACGTCTTGAACACTATGCTACTTAGAAATTTCTTCTACAAGATACCCTATCACTCTCAAGTTCAAAGTTCTACAGATCTCTAGGCCAGGAATACAATGCCTCCAACCTCTTTGCTAATGCACAACAAAAGTAAACTTTGCTCCATTACATGGTTTGATTCTGTCTCCCCACTCAAATCACATATTGAATTGTAATCCCCATATGTTGGAGGAGGAGCATGGTGGGAGATGACTGGATCATGGGGGTGGATTTCCTCATTGCTGTCCTAATGAAAATGAGTAAATTTTCACAAGATCTTATGTTTTAAAAGTGTGTGGCACTTCCCCCTTCTCCCTCTCCCTCCTGCTCCGTCATGGTAAGATGTGCTTGCTTTCCCTTCACCTCCTGCCATTTGTAAGTTTCCTGAGGCCTCCAAGTTATGGTTCCTGTTAAGCCTGAAGACCTGGGAGTCAATTAAACCTCTTTTCTTCATAAATTACTCAGTCTCAGGTACTTCTTTATAGCAGTGTGAGAATTGACTAATACACTCCAGTTCCCAATAAGTTCCTCATTTCCATCTGAGACCTCCTCAGCCTTTTGGTCACAGCATTTTAACAAGTGTCTAGAAAGTTCCAAACTTTCTGTCAACTTTTTATCTTCTTCTGATCCCTCCAAATCTTCCAACCTTTCCCAAAGCTGCATCTACATTTTCAGGTGTCTTTGTAGCAGTGTTCCACTCATGGTACCAATTTACTGTATTAGTCCATTCTCACAATGCTATAATGAAATACCTGAGACAGGGTAATTTATAAAGAAGAGGTTTAATTGGCTCTTGTTTCCACAGGCTGCACAGGAAGCATGGCTAGAGAAGCCTCAAAAAATTACAAACATGGTGGAAGGCAAAAGGGAAACAGTCATGCCCTACATGGCTGGAGCAGGAGGAAGAGCATGCTACACATTTTTAAACAACCATGTCTCATTAGAACTCACTCACTATCATGAAAACAGCAAGGTGAAAGTCCATCTCCATGATCCAAATCACCTCCCACCAGGCCCCTCCTCCAACATTGAATATTATAATTCTAATATGAGATTTAGGCAGGGACACAAATCCAAACAATATCAGTCCATTAAGCAGATTCTTTCTAGAGCTAATGATTTCATATGTGTATATGTGTACATGCTTGTGGATACACATGCACGTACCCATATCACATTTAAAAAATTACATTGACTATTCTTTCTAAAAACAGAATCAAATTACATGTAGATACCTGTCTACAGCTGACCTAAAAATAGAGGAAATGAGCCATACCAAAAGTGGGCATCATATGATTGTCATTGATATAGGGGGTTCTTCATATCTAGCAAATTTTACTACTTTATTTAAGAAAATTTTATTATATGCTATTTTTAATTACATACCAATAAATATTTAAACTAAACATCAAAGGCACAAATGGATGTGAAAAAGTGTATTATAGTGCTTTATGTTTAGTCAACTTTTCTTTCTCCAAATATTGGAAGTCAGACAATTAAATGCAGCAAGAAAGATTAAGCAATTGCCTTTTCCAATATCCTTACTTTACAGATGAAGAAACAGAGGTAAATCCATTTATCCATGGGCCAGTATCTAGTTATTCATTACCCTGACTCCAAGTGTCTATTTATTTTCTCTAACCACGAATGGCAAATAAACAGCATCCATGACTTTCCTTCCTCTCCCAAAATGGAAATGCAAAATGGAGTCTCACAGCGTTTTTTCCTACTAAATTCCAGCCTGTTAGTCCTCAGGCTTAGAATGCTTCCCTCAGTGCCCTCAGTAGTCACTTTCAGTTTACCATGATTAGCAATTAAGATAAAACCATACAAATATATAGCATAAAGATCAGTTTCCATATAGCAAGACTTTGCTCTAACCTGTTTCTCATGATTCAGTCGACTTTCACTGGGCAATGAGTGCAAAGATTAATTAGAGTCCATTAATTTCAAAAGAGATTCATAGATATTACGTGTGGACTTAATCAGATGTATACAAACTCCCTAGTATCTAATTTCAATATCCAATAGATATAAATTAATTGGTTTCTTTTGTGATGCATTTAAAACAATGGAGAAAATAATACTATTTGGTTATTACACTTTTTTAGTAACTGATAAAATACACATAACTTGCCATCATACTACATTACCACCTCAGCAACTCTTTTTCTTAGTTCTGACTATGAAAGTTTTTAAGAAGCATAACTAATTTCAGAGCTATCGAGTGGAGGCAAATATGCTTTTGAAATAACAGTACTTCTGGCATTCGATTGAGTACTTTGGGAGGATATTCTGCATTGCCTTTAAAGACAGAGAAGGAAAATCAGAATATGGCTAGGTCAGGTGTGTAGAATACACAGCACTGCTGAAATGAAATATTTGTCTGAGAAATAAAAGAAGCAACCAAAAGTCAGGAGGGCATGATTGGCTGTTCACAGGGAAAATGTCTCGGAGTCTTCGGTGTTCTGCTGCAGTTCTGCTGAGGAATCAGACAAGACATTCAGCAGGATTCTCTATATGAGTCTATATGTGAACTACTAGAAGTCTGAAAGAAATCCGAATTAAGAAAGAAACTTACCTGAGAACTTTTACAAAGATCCTAGGGAAAAGTTATTTACTTTGTTTGGGCTCAGAAAAAAAAGAAAATAAATAAATATCTCATTTAGAAATTTTTTAACAAAGCAGACGGCTTTAAAGTGTTGTAGGACAGCTCGTTAAATGGCTTTTAAAATACAAAGAAGTAAGGATTTTGAGATTCGAGGAGCATAAGAACACAAGAAACCAAAAATACGGGACTGAATGAGTAAAGCTGAAAGACAAAGAAAAATGCCGTCTCTTCCTCTGGTACTTCAAGATCCAACTATCAGCTTTCACGAATTATTTATCAAACTTTCAATAGAAGGCTATTCTTTCATAATGAAAAATAATCAAATAATCAATAATGGTGAGTTAATTAGCATGGATACCATGACAGTAGTTGTTAATTGTTATAAGCCCCAGTTCATCCAATTGAACTCTCTGGTTTCATGTGTTTTCTGGCTACTTCATTCAGCATTTACATAGACTGACATACTACAGTTTCTAACCTGGCCTATTGACTCATGTAGTTATAAAATAATTTACTCTCCAGGGTAGAATATTTGATGGTTTATTTTTAAGGTCAAAATTATATGGATTTTTAGATTTTGAAGTGATAACATATATTTGATAGGATCAACATTCTTTGATAGAATATTTTTCAAAGGGAAATATATTTTTAAACCTGGACTTCATTTTTTTTTCTTAGAAACTATGCACATGTTTTAACTTTTGAACTCAGGACTACATATGAAATACTTGAAGCATAGATTTGAAAATTTTAGCTAATATAAAAAATGATATATTAATATTGAGCAGAAACAATCAGAATTATTGCTACTTATAGTTTCTAAAGTTATCAGCCAAAATTTCAAAGAACTAAAATGATACACTATTTATAATCAGAATAATTATATAGGATAATCATTTAGAAATTACTAATTTCCTGTATGACAGCAATGACCAATTTTAAAAAGCGAGAGCATATATCTCAGTAACATTAAAGATAAAAACTATAAAAACAACAAATGTATCAAATAGGATGAAATAGGATGACTTTTTGTACATATTATAAGACCTGGCTCAAGCTGCCTCTTTGGAAAGGACAAATTATTATTTAAAATACTTGAAAATACTAAAATTAAGGAGAACTTCAAATGAAACTTAATACAGTAGCTTAGTGATGTTACCTAAAAATTAATTTACACTTCTGTATCTTTTGAATTTTATTTTATTATCTTGATCATAAGTCTGGTTCCTCTTTTATCACTAAGATGGATGTCAGCAAATTCTGGGGCTATATGTTTCCCCATTTTTGTCCAGCAGTACAGATACAATGTCTTCTGCTCAGCATTCCTAGAATAGGTCTAATTGGACTAATTTAGGCCAATCAATTGTTATAGGCAGAATAATGACTTCTCAAAGATGTCCATATCCGAATTTCTAAAACCCGTGAATATGTTCCATTACATGGTAAAGAGAAATTAAAATAGTGAATGGAATTAAAGTAGCTAAGCAGCTGACCTTAAAATAGGAAGAGTACCCAGGGTTATTAGCTGTTCTCAATGTAATCACAAGGATCCTTAAATGTGAATGGAGGTGTCAGAAGAGTCAGAGTAGTGCAATGAAGAAAACTCCATTGCTCACTTTGAAGATAGCCAGGGCAAGGAGGCAAGGAATATGGGCAGCCTTTAGAAGTTAAAATGGAAGAAGACACATTCTGCACAAGAACCATCAGAAGGTAATGCAGCCTCAACTACTTAACCTTGGTTTTAGACCTACATTTCAGACCTTGAGAACTGTAATATAATAAATATATATTGTGGTAAACCACTAAGTTTGTGCAATAGAAAACTAATATAACACCTTTGCAGTCATCATTGCAACTGGGGGATGAAATGCTTTGACTGGCTATCCTGAGCCTCATGGTCTGTCTCTCTTGGTCTAGGGTTGGCATTAGCTTCTCCTGAAAAAGATGAATCCTGAAGGAAATAATAAGCAATTATCTAGGGGAAGTTATTACATTACATGTAACTTAAATGTTTTGACATGAACAGTCTGATACATGCATTTCCATTAGTTTTGTTTTTATCCAAAGGAGAGTGAGTTAGCCTACGATATTCCCTAATGAAGAATATGTGTTTCAAAGTGATTGGTTAGCACTTATAAAGTGCGAAGACAGTTTATTCAATTTCCAGAGGTTGCTGTACAAAATTACCACAAATTTGGTGCCTTAAAACAACCCTTTATTGATAGGGTTTGGCTGTGTCACCACACAAATTGCATCTTGAATTCCCATGTGTTGTGGGAGGGACCCGGTGGGAGGTAATTGAATTATAGGGGCAGGTCTTTCCTGTGCTGTTCTCATGATAGTGAATGAGTCTCAAGTGATTTGATGATTTTAAAAATGGGAGTTTCCATGCACAAACTCTCTCGTTGCCTACCACCATCCATGTAAGATGAGACTTGCTCATCCTTGCCTTCTGCCACGATTGTGAGACCTCCCCAGCCACATGGAACTGTAAGTAAAACTAAACCCCTTTCTTTGTAAATTGCCCAGTCTTGGATTTGTCTTTATCAGCAGCATGAAAACGGACTAGGACATTTATCTTACAGTTCTGGAGGCTAAAAGTCTAAAATCAACTTATTGGAAGTGTTGGTTCTCACTGGAGGTACTGAGGGAACTGGGTTCTGTAATTTGACTTTTAGCTTAAAGGTTTCTAGGAGTCCTTGGTGTTCATTGGCTTGTAGATGCATCCCTGTGATCTCAGCCTCTGTCTTCACACTCATTCCCCCGGTGTATGTCTGTTGCGTGTATGTCTTCATGTGGCATTCTTCATTCTGTTTGTATGTGTACATGTTGCTCTTGTCCTATAAAAACACCAGTCAAATGAATTGAATTAGGACCTACACTAATCCAGTATGTTCTCATCTTAATTGATTACATTTGCAATGACCCTATTTCCAAATAAGGTCACATTCTGAGGTTCCAGAAAGGACATGAATTTTGTAGGGACACTATCAAATATAGTGCAATTTGCCACAAGAGGCAACCAACAATTGTACATTACGCAAAGGAATAACAACATATCATCTATATGAAGAAATTTGTTAAGACTTGTTAAAGGAAATTAAAATGGATACCAGGCCTAAAGAATTCCTGAGCAGGCAAAACCATTACGCCTCATAAGTGACCTCAACTTTGCTTTGTTTGCAAACATAAGCAAAGCTTAACTTCAGCTATTTATTGTAAATGTCTATATTAAAGAAAAACAAAACTCTGATGCAAACATTAAGAAATTACCAAAAAGCTTATGTAACTAGGAACCTTCCAATGGAATAGACCAGATAAGACAACTGCAAAACTGTGACTTTTCAAATCTTTGTTTTACTTTACTTCCAGGTCCATCCTATAAAAGCTTTCCCCTTGCATTTCCTCAGTAAAGCTCCTGAACTGCTTTCTCATATTACCACTAATACAGGATCCACTCTCATTTCTACACCTTTATTCTTGAACCGGTGAATTCTGGATGTTGGACAAATAGCAAAATTTATTAGTTCCTGTTTAAGAATATTTACTGCATCCTCCTGAACCAAAATGGGAATGAAAAAGTTGAGCAAGTAAGAAAAATGAGGACATTTGAAACCTACAGACATTTCTGTCTGCCTCTCACTACCTCTGACCATGGAGGTCTTCAGAACATAATGGTTTCTATTTAATGTCTTCTGTCAATTCTTAACATATTTCCCCAACTCAATCTTGCAGCAATACAGAGAATGGGACTCTGGGAAGCATAGTTTCAGTTTAGTCGAATTCCACATTAAGAAGCTACCACAATTACAAAGACAGAGTTTTCAACCAATTGCAAAAAAGAGACTATTAAGTCTAATTATTTATCCATTTGAAAGAAAAAATCTTATCTTTTAATAGTCTAAATTTTATAATAAAGTTATAAATGTAAACAAAATTCTAAATTCAGTATGTCATGACTGTGTATACGTGTGTATACACACACACACACACATTGTAAATGGACAAACCAAACTATCTAAAGTATGGATTACTTCACATACATACATACATTTTTGTGATGAGAAGACTTAAAATATACCCTTAGGAAATTTTAAATATACAATATATTATTGTTAACTGTAGTCAGCATGAGATCATTATTTCTTAGATCATCAATCTTAAATGATTAATTCATTATTTCTTAAATCATTATTTTTAAGATCATCAATCTTAGGTTCAAGATTCTAATTCATCAAAATACAAAATGATGTAAGAATATGTATACAAGGGAGTTTATTTTTAATAGTAAGAGAAGGAAATTATCAAATAAATTAATATCCAATTATATTATGGTAAACTGTGCAGGTACTAAAGGAAGATTTTAGACTTGTCTGTACTGACACAAATATATTCTGAAGTAGAAAAACATGCTAACTAAAATGTTGAATGCATTGCCGTTTTTGTAAAATAAATGTGTATATGATAATAGGTTTTATTTGTATGTGTTTAAGGGAGAACGAGTAGATTTCTAATAGAGAAATGACTGGAAGGATGAATAACAAATATTGCTATTTTTTTTCCCCCTTCTCTTCCTCTCTTCCTTCTTTTTTTCTCCTACCCTCCCTTTTCCCCTACTACTCTTTGCTTTAGATGTTCAAAAATATTTAATAAACATAATGTAGGAGATTGGCCGGGTGGTGGGAAAAGTTGTAAGAAAATGTTACAGGGAAAGATGCAAACCTTCTTGGAAGGCTGGGAGGTTTTGCAAAAACTTTGAGAATTTGGCTGCATTCAGAAGGCTGAGAGCAAAGAGCAGATAACAAGAGAATGTAAAGGAACTTATCTAGATAAACTTGTTTACTCCTGTCTCCAGAAACCAATCTTTGATCATTTGCGCATAGGACTGCTCTCCACTTGGGGGGCTGACAATGTTTATTACCCACAAACTGTGTGTGCTCCAAGGCTTTGTCATTAAATCTGCACTAAATAAATGCAAGAATCACCAACTTAGCGGAACTGCACTCTCCTTGGCTGCTGCACTCTCTCATCGGTGGTACTGAGATGTGGCAGTCCCCTAAACACGCTATCAGGCAAAATACCTGTGTCAGCGTATTCCTTTCATCTGTCATTTGGCCATAGTCTGTGGGACAGATTCGGCAATACCACCTACGTTCAAGCTACTATTTTAGACAGTAGAAGGAAGAATAATTAGGTGAATATAAAACAACTTCATTTTTTTTAACTTAAAACTTGTCTCGTTTAAATATTTTAAAGTGTATTTTTGTATTTATCTCCAATCAATACACTTAAAATGTATTTTTATTTTACTATACATTTTTTAACTTTACTGAATTGTGCAATCATTATCATAATATTGAACGTTTTTAACATACAATAAAATTCCTTGTACCCATTTTTCTCTGTGTACGTTCCTAGCCCCAGGCAACCATCAATACACTTCTGTGTGTTTAGATTTGCTTTTTTCTATATGCTTTATTAGTAGTAGTTTTAATAAGGTTATGACATTCTACTCTTAATATCTTTTGGGTATATGGAGAAAATACGTGTTGTTACTTCTTCAGTAATTACTACAATATTTCTGACAAACTCCACCCATTGTGGAGAGAAAAAATAATTTTATGTTCCATTTGTTTTAAACTTAATTTCAATATGCAATTGAAATAGCAGAATCTAGAAAATAAAATTACATAGTCTCTCATATGGAATCAGCCTAAGTTTCCATCAGTGCATGAATGGATAAAGAAAATGTGATACACACACACAGTAAAATAATATTCAGTCTTACAAAGGAAACAAATTATATCATTTTCTTCAACATAGATGAACCTGTATGGCATTATAAGTGAGATAAACCAAGCACAGTTAGACAAATACTACATGACCTCACTTATATTTGGCAAAAAAAAAAAAAAAAAAATTGAAATTGTAGAAGCAGAGTTTAGAATGATGTTTGCTAGGATCTGGGATGCAAAGTGAGATTTTGGAGACATTGACCAAAGGATACAAAATTACAATTGGACAGGAGCAATAAATTCAAGAGATTCCTTGTATAACACAAGGACTATGGTTAATAACAATGTATTGCATATATACAAATGCTGATGGAATAGATTTTATGTGTTTTTACCACAAGTGTATAAGTATATAAGGTAAAGTATATAGCCATTCCATAGTGTACATGTAATTCAAAACATCATGTTGTATATCATATGTATTTATGCTAAATTTAAAAAATAAACTATTAAAATTATAATATCTAAAATTATAATATCTCATGTATATAAAATTATACATTCTACTAGTTATTTCTTATTTTACTATAGTTTGATAATGCTGTATATATGTGTGCATTGGGAGGAGTATATGTAAGTTTTTGTGTCTGGATGGTACTAGAATAAAAGGAAAGGACCAGAGTCCTCAAATGCTGCATCTTCTTCCTCCCTTGGCCTTTATTGTGATATTCTTTGCCCACTCTGGTGCTTCTTGCTGGGTTGGCATTGACCAGTAACAACCAAGTCATTGCTTTTCATCTTCACATATTATGTCCTACATCCTCCTGATTTTGGCTTAGCAATAATAGCCAATATCATTAACATAATGAGAGAATTGCATGCACAGAAGTTTTCAAGCCTCGATATGCTTGAAAAGCATAACTGGATTTTAGAGTATTGTTTTGAATATGTCAATTTGGAATAACAAAAACTAAATATATACTTTGATATTTTTTCTATAATAAATCGTTATCTAACTCTAAGGTAGATGGAGATTCACAATGGACAAGGTTCTTTTAAGCAGGAAGCACAAAATAAACACACATTAATAAAATTACAATTATATATAAATTATAGGAAATAGTTTGAGATCTAGAGTCTTAATACATAGGCTCCAGTCCATTCATTATCATTCATGATAAGCTTAGGTAAGCTTATCACCATGAATAAGCTTAGGTAAATCACTAAAGTTTTCTAAGTCTTCTGATAAAACAAATTACGTTAGAAATTCCTCCTCCTAGATTTTTTAAAAGAATCAAATGAAATAATTTGAAAGGTCTTTGTAAATAAAATACTAAAGAAATTAAATGTACTTGAAATTATAAAAAACTTTGTTTATTTCTGAATTATACTAACATTTATTCTTTGAAACTTTGTATATATATTTTTCTAACTTGGAAAAAACTTTAACAAATTTATGAAATTGTTACAGTGAAAAAAGATTTCCATGTTATTCATTGAAATGGAACAGTTAGCATCACCACAGGAAAAAAAAGTAATTAACATAGAGTGTTTTTGTAATATTCAAGCATGTTACCAAATGGATTAACCTAAGCATAGTAAGCGAGTAATTTTCAATATGATTAATGACCTTATTACATTCATGTGAGCAAGCTGAGACTCTTCATTTCCAGAGAATTGTGCAGAAATTTAAAATGGGTCACAGAGGGCATATGAAAATGAGTACAGAGCTGGAATTGGAATCCATAAGAGAGGCAAAAATAGTTTATATTGTTTCACGTGGATATGAGAAGGCTCCGTGTATATGAAAAGTTATTTCAAGCTGGAAGATCAACAGCTGCCTTCAATTTCAATGGTGTTTCTAACAGGAAAAGTCACTTCTTACTATATAGTGAGTGACATTTACCTTAGAAGTCACAAAAGAATTCTCTAGGTAACTGCAAAAATTGTATTATATTCCATAAAACTACAGAGACAATATATAGTTAGTGATCACGAGGCAGTCCTGTTTAGGAAGTGAGGAATGAAGCCAATTACCTTTACCAACTAAATTTGAGAAAAATTAAACGCAAACAAATAACCAAAACAAGACCTATTTTTATTCTTGAGTCCTGTTTGTTTGCTTGTTTGTTTGACATCGCCAGAATTGAAACGACATGAATTTGCTTAGATTCTCTTAAGCCACTTATAGCGTCTCACTTTGAAAAATACATCATCCATTAACTGTTTCATTCATTTGTGCCAAGGAAATAATCTTAGTTTTACCCAGGTGCTAATCATCTTTTTGATGAATATCCATGCTTACAAGTTCTACCAGAGTAGTCCAGTTATTAACACATTATCTCAGTTCATCTAAATTAAGGCATAATGTGAATTCAAGTCAAAGAAATATTTAATCAAATTAAAACAAACAAGTGTTAAAAAAATCTATCATAGTTCAGGGATTGCATTTTAATTAGAAGAAAACAGTGACAAATGCATGAACATATCAATGAATGAAATTTCTTCCAACAATGACATTTCATCCAACAATAAAATGAATAAATTTTAGGCTATAACATTTTAACATTCTAAGAGAATAACATTTTCACGTACACGAAATGAAAATGAAATTCCGGCCGGGCGCGGTGGCTCAAGCCTGTAATCCCAGCACTTTGGGAGGCCGAGACGGGTGGATCACGAGGTCAAGAGATCGAGACCATCCTGGCTAACAAGGTGAAACCCCGTCTCTACTAAAAAATACAAAAAAAACTAGCTGGGCGAGGTGGCGGGAGCCTGTAGTCCCAGCTACTCGGGAGGCCGAGGCAGGAGAATGGCATAAACCCGGGAGGCGGAGCTTGCAGTGAGCTGAGATCCGGCCACTGCACTCCAGCCTGGGCAACAGAGCCAGACTCAGTCTCAAAAAAAAAAAAAAGAAAGAAAAGAAAATGAAATTCCAACAATTTCAGTAGTTTCTTTATTGGTGGTGGAGCAGGACATGGGGAGAAAGTAAGTTTTACAATTAGTATTATGTGCTATTTCAGAAATAGACTATTGCTTACAGACTTATCCATTTTATAGTTTAAATAATATAAATTAATGGCATCTAGTGTCTGCCTTTGTTGTTCTCAGGTCATGAGATCCACATGTCAGCCTGTGATATTTCCACCAGCTCCAGTAAAGTCCTAGAGTCTTCTTTTTTTTTTCTGGGGTCTTCCCACTTGTGAATCAGAACTGCAGCCACCAAGCAATGGCAATCATAATATTTTTCCGAAAACTGTACTCTATATTTTAAACTACTCAGATTTTGACATTTGCCTCAGCTCCTGCCCTTTGTGTGATTTTTATCCAGTATAGACATGGAAAAAAACAATACAGACATTATGTCTTATTGAGGGAATAAAGAAAGGGGACTAATTCTGTGAGTTGGTTACATTAAAGTTGTTTAAGAGAGATTCTATTATAAAAGCAATAATAATGAAGCCATGAAATGCCAGTTATTAAAAAAATCCAAATAAATAATAGAGTCATTAGGCAAAACAAAACAAATCAAATAAACCAAAAACAAAACAAAACAAAAAAACCCACTAGATGTTAACTTCTAAATGACTCAAATAAATTATGGAGCATGAATTCAGAAAGCAGCCAAAGATTATGTTCTACTCAGGTGAATATTTACATTTTTCATTGTTTTTTGTTTGGTTTTTGTTTTTGTTGTTAACATTGACTTGAAAACAAAATTCTAAATATACTTGTGTATACTGCTTGGGTAATGGGTCCACCGGAACCTCACAAATCATCAAATCATCACTAAAGAGTGTATTCACATAACCAAATATCACCTGCTCCCCAATAACCTATGGAAATAATTTTTTTTAAAAAAATCAAATATGACTTGCAATTTAAACCTATAAATTTCTAATCAAACAACAGTTTGCAGAAATTGAAACTTAGATAATTAGTGTGGTATGTAATTGTATTGGACTCCTTGGATCCATTTTTTCCAAAAACTGTGATCCCCAGGCCATAAACATTAGCATTACCAGAGACTTGTTAGAAATGCACTTTTGAGCTTCACCCAGACTTCCTGAATTAGAAATTCTAAGATTTGGGTCAAGCAATGTCAGATTCTGGGATCTAGGTCCAACCCATGCTGAAGTTCGAGGGGAGTGGGTTGATGAGCAGAAAGAACACTCAGAGAGGGAGTAGGCATGTCAATATGGTTTTATGGTTTTATTCAGCAGCAGCTCTCTTACACAGTTACTCAAGCTAATTCATTTACACTGTCCACCCTGTTTTGGCTGCTTAATCTGGCAGCTCCCACACACAGTTACGTGGCCGCCTCTCCCCTGCCTTCAGGGTCAGCAGTTTAACTCTTTCTCTCTCTGAGCAAAAGCAAACCTAGCTGTGTCCTGGCTCCCTCCTGTCTGTCTGCAAGATGGACAGCTTTGGCTCTCTCTTTCTGTGGGCACCAGCGTGCCTGCACAAGAGCCATGACCAGCCATGTTGAGCCAAGCCGGGCCTCCATGCATGAGCCTCTGTGCACAGAGTCTGCAGGGCAATTATACCTTCTACAGACAATAGTGGCTCCAAGCCAAGTATGAACTTACATAAACAGGTTATAAAACAAGGAGAGGTATGTGCCTGTGCACAAAACTTGCTGAGTCACTCTGACTGGACATCTGCCTTGGCCTATTCCTTGGCCAAAGCACATCCATCTACCTTACAAGCAATCTGTGTTTTAATAAACCCTCCAGTTTATTCCACTGTATGCAAATTTTGAGAACTAGTGACCTACATTGAAGTATTGTCAGTATGACATCTTATTCTGCATTCCCATGAGACCTTATTTTAAACCATCACTATACCTGATACTTCTGTGAAGTCCCTGACAATATGAGAGTAGTAGGGGATGTGGCTTTCCCTAACACAGCGTCAGATGATCATAAGAATAAACATGTTTTTAAAAATATCCTATTTGTTAATGTATTCATTTTGCAAATGGAAGGGAGATGGATAAAATAGAAAATGCATGTTTAGTAAATTATCGCAACTGAGTTAAATTTTGTCTTTGCTGTATCCCAAATATGTATATGTGGACTAGCTAATAGACTGATTACTTGATTGATTTTATTATTTAGGAAATATTTGAGAATGAGCTACATTTTTTTATGTTTTTGAGGTGATACAGATACCACAATTTAAAAGTACATCAGACAGTGATCTCACTATGCTTTACATCCTCTCAGCCCATTTATTTTCTCCAGGTATTGCTGTGGCCATCAACTGCCCTGAAGACATGTCACCTCAGTGTGTTGATACAACACATTGTACTTCCTTCCTGGGGACTTCTGGAGAGCTTAGAAACACACAGATTCCTGGGGTCCATCCCATACTCTAAATCAGCGGGTATGGGTAGGAGCCTGGAAGTCCACCTTTCTAACAAGACCACAGGTGATGCTGTTGCTGGCAAGCTGGGTACCATAAATTAAAAACAACTGGATTAGAAGGAGACTTGCTGATATGTTACTCTGATCTGTAGCATGAAAAGGAGCCAGCAATACAAAGAACCCAAAGAAAAGGATCCCAGGTAAACAGAGAATGAACAATACAAATATTCTAGTAATAGAATTCATTAGCTCGGGTGTGAGTGTGGTAAGGTCAGTTTTTACACAGGAAGTTGAGAAAAGAAAGTAGAGAGAGGGCGAGGGTTATATGGAAAAGGTTTAATGGGAGTAGATAGAGAACAGATCAGGTAGAGCAATATGGGTCATAGTAAACCATGCTTGGTTTTATTCTAAAGATAGGTTAAGTCATCGGAAGTTTTAAAAGAGATGTTATCTGAATTATATTTTTTAAGTGACTGTGTAGGATCTGTTGTCGTTGGATAAGAGTCAAGACAGAGAAGTTTCTCACAACTACAAAATAAAATTCCTATGCCTATTATAGAGAGAAATTGCAAAGATTAGGATGAATGCATAAAATGTCCCAGAATAACATAGATTAGGTGATCATGTAAATATTATATATTATATGTAGAAATGGAAAACATGAACAAAATACATTTAGGAAACATATAATTGTGATCAATCAATACAAATGTCAACATAAATTTTAGGAAGACATGTCATAAAGTTGAATCTGTGTGGACTAAAGTAAGATGTAGACTATGTACTGATCAAGTGATCAAATCTAGAACTTCACTGCCTGGGTGTGACTTCTGGTCCTGCTCATCTCTAACTGAATTACTCTAGACAAGTTACTGAACCTCCCTGTGCCTTGACTTTCTCATCTGTGAAATGGAACACATTAATAATAAATACCTTCACCTCACAAAAGGTTTCATGGGGATAGATTCAATGAGTGATTTTCTATAAGTGTAAGTTACTTTATGATCAGTGCCTAGAACTTGGTAAGTCTTATAAGAGTATTTGCTATTATCATTTTTGTTATTGCTGCTATTAGTCAGTAACAACTTATAAATTTTGGGTAGTAACAAAATGTTTGGGTAGTAACAAAATGCCAATCTTAAAAGTGATAAAAGAAAATACTGAAACTGTATGAGGTGTGGGTGTGTGCATGTGTGAAAATTGATAATTCTCAGTTCAGTGTGTGTGTGTAGGAGCAAGAGTGAATAGGTGGGGTGGTAACTGATAGAAGGTAACTAAGTACAGACTGGAAATTGTAGGCAATATGTTATAGATTTGAGTTTTGAATTTTGGAGTGAAATTTTTTTAAAAAAGCAAAATTTATTGTATAGTTTGGTAATTTTATTTTTAATATTTGGATGTGGATATTCGTATATATGTGAATATATACATTATAAGTCTCAAGAGGCTACTGCACTGGCCCTCTGATTTGTGCAGTGGTCTTATGATATTTGGATGTCAGGAATAAATAAACAAAAATATAGATAGATGGATGGATAGGAGTATGTGTATGGGTGTGTGCATGTGTATGTGTGTGTACGAGAGACAGAACATGGTTGTATGATTGCCAAATTTTAATTTTTTCAAGAACAGAATTTTTAAAAAAACTGAGATGGCTGCTGAGTAAACAGAAATTTTAAAAATAACTAAAAATTAAACTAGATGTCAAATACTTCACAAAATATTAGAAAAATATTGATATAACTTGAAATCTCATGAACTGTACAATAGGAAAGGTCAAATGGCATAGTTTTTCCTTTCACTATTAATAAATATCTATATAATTTAAATAAAGGTGGTGGCCAATATGAGAATTTACTGTGAGTAACACTGTCATTTCATGTCTCATAAATTCTTGCCTACTTTGAATTTTGAAATGTACTAGAAAACTAACAGGCATCAAAATTTTAATGTACATTTAATGCTATGATTGTTGTCAAAGAAAGTGTTGGAAAATCATTTATGAATACATGAAACGGACTATGATCTGCATTTCATCTTTTGTATTCCCAAATAAAGACTTTTTAGAAATATGTTGTTCTACAGTCATGAACAACTTTAGGACTTGTCTTCTTCAGTTGTATTCAAGATTTTAAACATAATCAAAGTCAAAACTTAAGTTTCTTTAAAATGAAAATATTCATTCTTTCCTGCAACTATTCCTCAGGAATCTTTTAAGTAGCAACACCCAAACACTAAGGGAATTAGAAATGTCTAGATCTAAATACTCAAATACTTATGTCTTTCTCTTCTCCTCCTTCCCTGATCCCTCTACATACATAACACAGGCAAAAACTTTAGTCATTGTGATGCACAGCCAGTGAGCCCCCAAGCTGGGGCTTAGCCTGGGTGGGTTCTTGGTTTTGCCTGGGAAAAGTTTTAGGGAAAATGATGGTGATAGATGGCATTAGACAGCAACTTTTATTAAAGGGGCAGTCTACAACAGCAGCAGTGGTGTTGCTGTTTGTGGAGCAGAACAACCCCATAGACAGTGTGCCAGAGTAAAAACTCAGAGACAGTCATGCAGTCATATTTATACCCTCTTTTAAGTACATTCAAATTAAGGCGTGGATTATGCAGAAATTTTTAGAAAAAAAAGGTGGTAACTTCTGGGTCATCAGGTGATTGTCATAGAAAGAGCCAGTAAATTCTGGGTGTTGCCATGGCAATGGTAAGCTGACATGGCATTAGTGAGCATCTCTTATGGAAAGGTGTTTTTGCCTCTATCCTGTTTCAGCTAGTCTTCAATCTGGTCCAGAGTTTGACTTCCCACTTCTGGAGTCATTCCTATGTCAAATTTCAATCGTCTTTTAAGATCCGTATTTCGCCCATGTTTATTCATTTCATAAGCAAATATTCTCCCTGCTAGAGGGAACATTAAGTTCACATAAATTAACCTTATTTAGGAGCTTGAGATGAGAGATCCATATATCACTGTCAAAGCCAATATCTAAAATTGCAGGGAAAAAAACATGATCTTGTCTAGATCATGAGCCCATCTAAGGGCCAATCAGTGGGCCAGGGTCTGGAGTACTGTGAATTTCTCATTATGGGTCACATGGCCACTTCTGAGGCTGAAGGTTTGAAGATTGAGGGTCTATTAATAGTAGAAGGGAGTATATTAATTGACATTAATGAATTGTTGCCATTGCACTGAACTTGTAAACTCTTGAAAATTGATAATTCTCAGTTCAGTTTAATTAATGTCTAATGAGCACTTTCTATTTCTCTACTAGATAATTAAACAAATTAAAGAATATAAAGAAGAAACTCCATCCTAATCTTAGTAATAATAGAAGCTATAATATACTGAATACAAATAAAAACATAGCTGTTCTACCCATATTATATTTGATATTAACAACTAAACTTTGGGAGAACATATCTATTAATATTCCTCATTTGATAGCTGGAATTTCTGAGCAATGGCAATATTATAACACTTTTATATCCTATAGGTGGTGTCACTACATGAATTTCCCTGATCCCCAAAGCCATGTTTTTCCATTATGCTCACTTACTTCTCTCTGTGCATCATGCTACTGCAAATAATCCAGACAGCAAAGACATAAAAAGAGAGAAAATGTTTTAATTGTAAGTATGAATTTAGTAGCAATATATCCTGTTTAGGGGAGGCTGATTTCCCAAAAAAGCAAGAAATCTTTCTCAGATGAGAGAGGAAGAATAAATAAAACTTTAATTCAAAACAATCGCATCTCCAAGAAACAGAGATAAGACAAACAAATATTTAGTAGATAAAACCTTTTATAGGGCAGAACAATAATAAATTACATACGCAAATATGTGGTCTGGATAAAAATAATACCTGAATGCAGAAAGGTATAATAAAGCAACTCTACTCTTACATGGTTACCATTATAGAGACTTTGTATTTTTCCACTTTATAGTTCTTCCTTTAGAATTCAAAGTGTTCAAGGCTATTATAAAATATGGCACACACATTTTACTTTTGACATTACATTTATTTCCATAAGTTACAATTTTGGAAAAGCAGATGAACAAAGGCATATGATAACTTTGAGTTTATACAAAGTTATATATTATACTTAATATAATTACATAAGATACACTTAATATAAGTATATGAGATATATTAAGTATATATCATATGTATCTTATATATATAAAGTACATATATCTTATATACTTATATTAAGATTTATCTTAATATAATTTGAAAAAATATAATTTAGATGTTCTTACTTTCATGGATAGAAGTCCATTAAGCTCTGCATAATTTAGTGTATTTGAGTTTACTATAATAAAACTGGAAAAACAGGAAATGAGGACACTTGGTGGTCTGGAGAGAACCATAAAAATAAAGAGAGGAGAGGTAATGGAATATTCTAGACAGAGGAAAGTGCACAACTTGGACTATAAGCCCTTTCCTGGCCAAGACCTGTGTTGTACACACATTGATTCTTTGTAGGGGGTAGTTTGTTGTTTCATAAACATTTAGTTGGTGCTAAATAAGTTTCATGTATTGATGGGACAGAGATGAGAAATCCCAGAATATATTAAAGGTAGGAAGTGGCATGAATATGTCAATTTCATAAAGCAACCAAAACAGAGAACCCAAGCTACTACCTTAATTTTGAAAAACTTCTACATGCTTCTTCCCCCAATTGTATTGACTCATTTATTACTTCCACCAAAAATTGGCATATGTATAGCTCTTCTATAATTCTTCCAGAATCATCCAAAATGGATTCACTGTACTAAGACATTCTATTCAAGTATAAAATTAGAAGA
Source organism: Piliocolobus tephrosceles (assembly GCF_002776525.5). Classification (NCBI taxonomy): domain Eukaryota; kingdom Metazoa; phylum Chordata; class Mammalia; order Primates; family Cercopithecidae; genus Piliocolobus; species Piliocolobus tephrosceles. The sequence continues at coordinate 26,512,528 of NC_045446.1, read as the reverse complement.
AAGCTTCCTGAAACTGAAACCCTGCCCTCATGATAATGGCATCATAGCAGAGGTAAATGTAGCATAATAGAATATAAATTTAAGGGTGAAAAGACAGCAGGAGGAGATTGTATTACAATAATGAGGTGGATGGACAGTGATGCCTCATGAATAGTGAGTCTCGTAAGGGTCAGAACATAGAAAATGTATGTGTTAATGTCAGACCTATAATCTCCAGTTCTTACTCTTCATGAGTATACTGGTTCTCATTTCCTATGTTTACTCTGGTGATACTCATGTGAACACCTTGAATTCAGATGATAGTTTTCTTGCTTTAAGTACAGGGCTACAAAAAAGGCTAATTGGATTCTACTTATTTCCTGACTTCCTGGTTGGGGAAAGCTGCAGGGTCTCATTGCTTAATTAGTGTTTACATAGAGTAAAATCAGAGACAGTAAAATGGTAGGACTTAGCAGTGAAATACCAAAAAGAGCAGATATTCTATTTCCATTTATCTCTAAATGTCTATAATCTTAGGGAATCTGAAATCTTGTCGTATTCTCTATCATTTTATTTAGGAACTCAGCTTTAATGGCAATAGTAATAACTATCTGTTTAGTGAAGAATTAACTTTACCTGGGTCTGGCCTTTGTTCAGGTTCTGGGGCTAAGTTCTAACTGCTTGAAATTTTCTGGGTAATAGGAATATCTTTATTATTTATGGTGGGCTCCTTGAACCACAATCAATCATTTATGCTAACAGAGATGACCCAAAATGTGGACTTGTGATGACGCAAAAACCAAACATATGATTAGGGGGTTGGGGTTTGTGACCATGTGAATTCAGTGTGATCTTCAGGGATGGGGGTGGGAGCCAGGGATTAAGTTCCACTCTGCGGACAGGAACCAAGTCAATCACGCCTACATAATGAAGTATCATTGAAGAGTCTGAACACCGAAGCATGGGCATTCCTCTAGGCTGACAATACTCTGTATTGCCAAATGTTGATGCCAGAAGACTAATGCATCCCGGAGGACACAGAAATGTTAGGTTTGAAGCCCTTCCAGTCTCATCTTCTTTCTTACGCATCTCTTCCTTTGACTAGTTCTAATTTGTATTCATTTACTATAATCAAACTTTAATAAAAGTATACTAATTTCCTGAGTTCTGCAGGTCATTCTAAGCCTGTTATCAAGCCATGGGAACCCCAGATTTGTAGCCAGTTGGTTAGAAGTGAGTGTGGTCCTGGGGACTCTGCAAATTGTGACTTATATAATATTTGAAGTATTGGGCAGGTCTGGCAGTCTGGAAAATTGTGTCCTTAAATTGGGTTTGGTTAAATCCCATTACTACCATTTACTGAAGGTCCACTATATCCTCCAGTCAATATACTTAATAATTTAAAAGTATATATTACTGTGGTTGTCAACCTTCAAGATGGTTCCCAATAATCCTTACCCCCTGATATTTGCTCATTTCTATGAGTAAATTGGGGCTGACCTATTATGCATTAAGAATGACCTTCATAATCAGTCGATAATGGCACAAGTAATGATGTGTGACTTCTGAGGTTTCTGCTTTCTCTTTGATCTTTTAATGCACTTACTCAGGGACAGCCAGCTATCATGGTGTGGGGACATTTATATAGCCCTATGGAGAGGCTCAAGGGCTCACATGGAAAAGAGCTACAGCTGTTGGAGCATAGTCAACACACACTTGCCATCATTGTGACTGAACCACTTTGGAAGTGATTCTCCCAGACTTATCAGGATTTTAGATGACTCCAAGCTGAGAGAATTCTGATTGCAACCACATGAGACCCCAAGCAAGAATTACCCAGCTGAGTCTTTCCTGAATTTCTGACCCACAGACTCCATGAACATAATATTTGATTGTTTTACACCAGTAATTTCAGGGGTAATTTGTTTCACAGCATCAGTTAAGCAAAGTAATCATTTTCTATATTTCAGTTTACTTAACCTTAACATGAGTATCTCAGATAGTTATTACCTACAATTTATTGATATCACAGAAATCTCTCTTGTATAGAGTCAGTTTTCTGCCTTCATTGTATTTATGTTCTCAGTAGCATTTGTAACAGATTACCATTCTTTCTCTACAGTCTTCAGCTGACAGTATATTCCTTATAGTCTTTTTCAAACTTTCTAGTTATTTTCTTGTGCTTTTCTTTGAGTGTTTCTCCTCCTGTCTGCACTTAAAATTTTGAAGTTCCTTCTTTTTTCTATCTTCATCATTTTCCTAGCTAAAGTCATCTTTTGATATTCAAAGGGAATTGATTCCAGGAAGAACCCCAAACCCCTGCAGATACCAAAATCCTGGGATGTTCAAACTCCTGATAGAAAATGGTGTCATATTTGCATATAACTTACACACATCCTCTTGTTTACTTTACATCTTCTCTATATAACTTACATACTTAACATAATGTAAATGCTATGTAAATGGTGGTTATACTGCGTTGGTTTTTATTTGTATTATTTTTATTGTTGTTTCATTTTTTATTGTTATGTTTTTGTTTGTTTGTCTGCTGAATGTTTATGATTCATTGTTGGTTGAATCTGCCAATATGACACCTTTGGATATGGAGGGCTCACTGCATGTTACCCAGTTCCGTGACTTTAAATATGGTAATATTTCCAGTGCATGCATGTAAGACTTGTCTCTCCTCCAGTGTCTCCACAATCACATATTCACATCTTCTCTCATTTCCTTTTAAATATCTAATAGGTTTTTCTGAGATAATTTGATCAAAATAAAAGTATCAACTAACATTCCCGTCTCACTCCAACAGGAATTGCTTCCTCAACCCAGCCTCTCTCATTATGGTTAGTGGCCCTACTGGCCACATAGTTATTGTGATGAAAAGAATCCTACAAATTATCTTTAACTTCTCACAATCTACATTCAATCTATAACCAAATTCTTGTTGGCTCTGCCCCAAGGATTGCCTCAAACCTTACGAACACCATTGTCACAGTTGACTTTATAGAGCCAAGACACCAATATCTCTCCTTAAAACTAGGACAATCAACTGCTAAATTTTATTTTTTGATTGTTTAATATTTTAAATTGATAGATAAAATTGTATGCATTTAATGTGTACAACATGATGTTTTCAAGCATACATGCATTGTGGAATGGCAAAATCTAGCTTATTGACATATGCACTACCTCACAAAGTTTTTATCTTTGTGGTGAGAATACTTAACATCTATTCTCTTTCCTTGCTTTTACGCTATCCTGAGTTTAGTTCATTCTTTATATTGCAGTCAAAGGGATGCTGAAATAACTTAGATTACATCATCACCATGTTTAAATATTCTTATCCTTTCTCATAGCACTTATAGGAAATTCCACATTTCATACCATGACTTTAAAGCTCAATGTGATTTGATCTCCAATCTCCTTGCTGATTTAAATCTCACCTTCACTCTGTCCTGGTAACAATGGGTTTCTCAAATGTGCCAAGATTATTCTGACTTTAAGATATTTGTACTTCTTATTTCTTCAGCACAACCCATTTTCTGAATATTATCACCTAGATGACTCTTTCACATCGTTCAGATCTCAACCAAATACCACAGCTTCAGCAATGCTTTTCCTGATCACCCTATTTAAAACAGTCTCATTCCTCCTCTACTCTCTTTACCTACTTACACAACATTTAATAGTAATAATAATTTTGTAGTACTTACAATTTGAAACTATAACTTTAATATTTTTATTGAGGGTTGTTGCTTTATACATAGATATTAAAAAGTATTAAACAAAAATAAATAATGCAATAACATAAATAATAAATATTTCTAGAATCAGTCAATTAAGCAATGAGCTCAAAGGGCTGAAGTAACTTGTCCAAAGTCACATACATAATAAATGTATTTCTAAGCTTGTTTGGCTGCAAAAAAGTTCCAGTTTTGTAAATATCATCACATTAAATTAGCAAAGCATTGTTATTGTTAGTGGCAGTTCTCCTGTTATTGGCAGAAGAGTCATTTGTTTAATATTGACTATTGATAGTCATCAATTCCAGCCTCTTCTGTGCTCACTCTTAAACTTTGGAAGTTATGAGTGAAGTTAGGGCTTAAAATACATCTAGGTTCCAGGCTGCTCTCAATAACTATGTAACCTTAGGCAAACTCTTTAACTGTAAACCTTTGTTCTCTCAATAATAATAATGATCTTAGTAATACCTCTCAGGAAGCATAGATCAAAAGAGAGAAAGTAACAAATATGTAGGGTGAACAAGTTGAAAAAATATATCTCTTATAGGGTAGAGAAAATGAAATGTAAAAATGCAATTTGGCTTGTGCAATTGCAACCACACAACAAACATTTAAATGCCTGATATGTTTCTCATCATGGATAGTATAAATTCCTCTTTTTATTATGCCACTTATTTATACTATTTCTGGTCTTACCTGTGATGGAAAAAAATTAAGCCATAAATCCTAGCAGAAACTAAGACAAATAAATGTTTCTCATCATTTGGATAATGATCTCTCCAGGCAGCAGCACATAGTTATGGTTCCAACATTCTATCAGTTACCATGGGCTCTGAAGGTGCCAGGAGTTGTAGTTTACCATCTACTAAAATTTAGCGTTTAGAAGTAGTAAAAACATTCTTCCTTACTGGGGCTCAGAACATGATATTCCAAAGTATGGCATCTTGGCATGCTGAGTACTTTGCACTGAGCAAAATTGGAAATGCCTCAAAAGCAATGTCTCTCTGACCTTCTCGTACCCTCCTGTCTCCTGCCCATCTTTTTCCCCTGAAGTGAATGTAAATGTGAATTCCTCTTCCCCGACGAGGTCATAGAAACTAGATACCCCCTCCCACAAAGCAAGGCGTAAAGCCTAGAAAGATCACTCACTTTTTTCTCCCTTCTTTCATGAAGACCCTCATTCCAGAGGATCCTGTCCCATACCTAGAGGAAGAAATGCTACACAGACAGGCCAAGCAGAATATGAACAGACAGGTCTTGCTGGGTTTTCCCTCTCAGTCTGTGGCCATCAGATCACACCCTCTGTCTGGTCACATTTCTACATGGCTGTCCATTCTTCTTCTGTCTATGCATAAAAAATTAAAAAATAGACAGTTTTGCCTGAGTCTTTGGTCTTCATTTCTGAAGAGTTTTGTGTCATGTAAATCTTTTATTAAATAAATTTGTTCCGTTTTTCTCTTGTTAATCTATTTTTCATTATAAGAGTGTCAGCTGTGACCTTTCTGATGGATCCGAAAATTAGCCGACCATTCTACCACTACATGTTCATGATATTAGATTTACCGATAATTGTTAAGCAGATAGATGAATCAGTTAATAATCTATAACATGGTAATATTTAGTAAAACATTATTTGCAAATTAGAGATCTTTAGGCAAGAATTACACACATACCCCATACAATTCCCAAAAAACACAGTACCTCAGCACCAGTGTATATCTCTCCATTTTCCTGCGAAGGCATTTGATTTGTTTTCCTCCAGCTGAATCTTACACGTCGATGTAAAGTCAAAGAACATTTTTCTTACAATTTATCTGTTTCGTTTTTACAAACCATAAATTGTTGCTTGGTCATCAAGGTGACTGACAGTCCATCTTACACTGGCATGTAATATCCACTTTTTTCCCCTTAACTCACAATATATTACTTTTTGGCATCAGCAAGTCCCAATTGATTTTAGTCACAAATTAAATGCCTTGATGGTTGTAATATGGTGATTTATCACCAGAGTCAGCAGTGATTTTGTTTTGTATGGATTTAAGAAAAGGATTGAGGGAAAAGAAGGCGAAGGGTTGAAACTCTCAAGTGTGCAGACACTAAGTTGAACAATTCATAAAGGTTTAGGAAAAAAAACTGTTACTTTTGACTATGAAGGGAGCTTTTGGGAAATTGAGTTATTGAAGGCAAACAACAGTAACTGCGTGAGATTAAGCTGTTTACTTTCCAAGTTTCATGTAGTCTTCCTTGCTTTGTATTTCTGTTGAAATTACTGACAGAGAAAAATGCCATTTGTCAACTCATAAAGAATCTCCTGCTTAACTTCTGAGATATAAATATTTATTTTATATTATCCCAAATAAATAAAGTCTAGACAATTGGGGGAATACAGAAAGTCCAAGAGCACTACATAAAGATCTGGTGTATTGCAGTCAAAATTTTTCCTAATGATAATTAACAGAAAACGGAGTCTCAAAATGGCTTACATAAACAAAATAATTTATTGGTTTCTGTATTAGTGCATTCTCACATTACTATCAAGAAATAGCTGATATTGGGTAACTTATAAAGAAAATAGTTTTAATTGGTTCACGGTTACACAGGCTGTACGGGAAGCATGTTGCTGGCATCTGCTCAGCTGCTGGGGAAGACTCAAGAAGCTAAAATTTATGGCAGAAGGCAAAGTTGGAACATCTTACATGGCTGGAGCAGGAGAAAGAGAGATGGGTGAGGTGCTACATGCTTATATATGACCAGATTTCATGAGAACTCACTCACTGTTATGAGGACATCACCAAGGGGTTGGTGAGAAACTGGTCATGAGAAATCTGCCCCCATGATCCAACCACCTCCCAAAAGGCCCCACCTCCAACATTGGGGATTACAATAAGATTTGGTAAGAACACAGATCCAAACCATGTCAGCTTCCATTCTGAAGAGCATATCCATAAATGCAATACATTGGAAGAAGAAGTTGTTACCTCTTCAAGTTATTTTGTTGTTAAAATTATGAATATTTGTCTGTATTTGGTAAGTAAGGCCTGTATTATTTTACTACTCTGTCTGCTTTTTGAAAATAAAGGAAACTTTCATCTTTTCATTTGAGGTTGAGTGACAACTACCAATGACATTTTTCATTTTACCTTTTCTGTTAAGTGTGATAGGGAGGCTGCAACAAAATACCACAGTCGAGTGATCTAAACAACAGAAATTTATTGGCTCACAGTCCTGGAAGCTAAGAGTCCAATATTAAGATACCAACATGCTTGATTCCTTCTGAAGTTTCTGAAGGCTGTGCAGGTTAGCTTGTAGATGACTGTCTTCTCCCTGCCTCTTTCTGTTTACCGTCTATGCGTGTATACGTCCAAATTTCTCTTTTTATGAAGACCCCAGTCACATTGAATTAAGGCCCACCTCAATTACCTAATTTTAACTTAATTACCTCTGTAAGAATTCTCTCTCTAAATAAAGTCACATTCTGTTGTATTTTCTTAGGAGTTAGGACTTTAACATGTGCGTTTTGGAGGATAGCAGTCAGCCCATAACATCCTCTTTGCCCACACAGCCTAGCAACAAGAGATAAACATGATTTTGCTGAGAGACTATAATTTTCACAGGGCTGTGGAGTTCTGGTCTAAGCACAGCCTGCTTGGGGTCCAAACTACTGTACCAGTATCTGTCAGCTTTCTTTCCTCTGAGTTGATTCTGTTCTCCTTTTCGATGTCTGGCTTTCAAAAACATTAGGTCTTTGACTTCGATAAATTATTTACAGCTGGAGTCATCCAAGGAGGAGGCACTGGAGAGTTTATATTAACAAACTTACAGAACAACAACAAACACCCAGAACTTTCATGTTTTGTCTTCATTTGTGGAATGTATTCATCTTTCTGGATCTATCTCTATGGTGGAGGGTGCATTTGGAATTCTGGTACTGGCTTAGCCTAGATCTTTTGCTGCTACACTTTAGTAATCTGATAGTAAAATCAGTTTCACCAGATGAACATGTGTAGTATGTGGAGAAAGTATCCTTCCTCCAGAGAAAATTAGACAGTATTATCAAAAGCAGAATTAATGATTTTATGGAGGCAATAAAGAGAAATAAACTAAATAGGGGATGATAACTACCAGTACCCAACAGAGGGACAAGGACATATTCATTTTGTCTCATTTTAAGTACCTGGATATTTTTGCCAATCTAAATCTACTACCAATTGCTGGGGGGAAGATACATTTGAAGATTTTGATAAATTTTTACCTCAAGTGTACATTCTCTTTGAAGTATCTACTTTCAGATTTTGCTAAAAATTTAATCAAATGTTATTACATTTTTGTCCTTTTAAAAGCTTTTATCTAGCAATGTTCCAGTATTTTATTTCCTTTTCAAGGAGTTATTATCTTCCTAAGGTATGTCATGAGAATAGATGGTAGATAAAACAGTAGTGAGAATACTTAAAAACATACACACAATCATATCATATTGGGAAATAAAATGTAGTGTTTATTTTCTTAAGTTATTTTTATCATTGTAATTATAAATATTTTGCCTATATTATGTTAGTGGGAGATAAAATACTTGTGAACTTTTATTATCTTAATTTTTATTTTAGACTCCCCAAATTAGACACTGATATATTTATATTGAAAGAGAAAACAAAAATAATGACAGCTTTTGACTTACCTCCTCTATTCATTGCACCAAATTCAGATAAGCATATTGATTTCAGAGCAAACTCAATACTACCAAACTGTGGGATGCTAACATAAAATACTCAGAGGTCCCCCCCCCCAAAAAAAATACTCAGAGGCAAAACATATTGGGCACAGTGGTTCCCATGTAAACAACTTTAAAACAAATGTAAGATTTCAGAACTGCTTTGAGGACATGCATACTGAAAGACCAAGAGTTTCAGCAATGCTGCATCATATGTGCATCTCAATTCAGATCGGACGTTTTTGAACTTATGGTTTAAACATATTTGGTCTACGTTAATTCATTACAATTATTACTATTATCTATGTTTAAATTGTCACACCTGTAGAAATTTCCCCTCTGGTAGCTTCTTTATGTTTGCTACCAGACTGAGCCTTATTGATTTGACCATCATTATGTTCACAAGCATCCTTGCTATCTAATGTGACAAGGTATTTCAGACTCATCTTGGATGTATCCTGTCCCACAGCAAAAATGAACCATTTCTTCAAGGAGCCCTTCAACTACTAATGGGAAATGCTATTTAGAGATGATAATCTGTGTTCACAGTATAGTTGACTTTTATGGCCTAGAAATATATTATTTTAATTATCAGTTCATGAGAAGGATAATCTTTTTGCTCAGTAGAGGTCTTGTCATGCCTAACAAATGGTGTATTTCTAGCATGGTAATAATTAAAAGTGTGATTTACAAATTTAAATTTGTTAATAAGGAAGATAGATTCCTTTTGAACTTATGTATGTAAATACATGATTAACAAAGTAAAGGAATTTAATAAAAGCCCTTAATATAACATTTACAAATTACTATCTTTGATACATAAAGACAACAAATCAATATCAATATTTTCCACAAAATTTGTATATTTTTGATGAATTATTAGCTTATAATCTACGTTAAGATATTTCCTGGGAAATTTTGTCTTAAATTTTAGGAACAAAGGCATACTTTAAGTAACAAGGCAATTAATACACATTTAAGATCCCGATTAAATTCAGAGTTCAGTCATTCTTATTGTACGCTAATGAGAGGCATGGATTTTGAGACAGACAGACCTAGGTTGGCACTGATTGTGACATTGGAAAAATTACTAAAATCTTCCTTTGTTATTTTAAAATCCTCATCCAAATGAAAAGATTTTAAAAGATAATGTTTTCTAAGCCCTTTGCACAATGGCTAGAATATCACAGAATGATAATAAATGGTACTTTATACCTACTAGTGGCTGTGAAAGCAAGACTCAGAGGCAAAAACATTGAGAAAAGAAGAAACTTATTCTGCACTAATTATTTGTAAAATATTCAACTTCAAGAGGAGATGGCAAAATAGAAAGGAAGAAAGGAAGTGAGAAAGGAAAAAAGAAAAGAAAGAGAGATGGGAAGGAAGGAAAGAAGGATGGAAACAAGGAAGGAAGGAAGGGGAAAGAAAAAGAAAGAAAGAGAGAGAGAGAGGAAGAAAGAAACAAAGAAACAAAGAAAGAAAAAGAAAGAAAGAAAGAAAGAAGGAAGAAAAGAAGGAAAAATTGATGTTTAAATTTTAAAAATTGCAATTATCAAGATTATAAAGTTTCCATTATTAATCAGCTTGTTATGGAAACACAGCAACTTTCTCAGAAGATGCACATTGACGAAAGTCATGACATATTTTTACATAGAATTGCAAAGTGAGAGATAAAATTGCTTTTTGATAGAAGTCCAGGCTTGAAGAAAATTCTCCAAGTATTTGAGGAGCCAGAACTAGGACAAAACTATGCTTTGTAATTTTGGTTTATTTTTTGGGCAGAGTGGCTGTTCTGCTTGTGAAACAATGATCAGAAACCAAAACCATCCAATTCACTTCTAACAGACTTTTTATCTGTAGTATGTATAGTTTAAAATATCCTCCTTTGAAATTCCTATGTTTGTTAATATTCTAGCCTGACAGAAAGTGGCATTCATCATTACCTGCTATCTGGGATTCTATTTTGAATATTTCAGAGAGCCTAATACAAATCATAAATTACCACAATCATAAGGCCTACTAGGCCGAGTATAATTTCTTATGTCTTAGTAGGATGTTACGACTGATTATCGAAATAGCTCCTAGATCTTCACTACAACCTTTTGAATGCTAAACAATTGAGGGAATTCTGGTAAAACACAGATGATTTCTAAGGTCCCTTCTAGCTCTAACATTCCATACTTTCTCAGCTTTAGGTCTCTAATACAGCATACATATAATATACATGCATAGGATGTATAGCAGACATACATATGTATATATTGTGCTATATTGCATATATACAGCATATATACAATATACACTATATAGTATATACATGCATATACATATTATATATGTATGTATATATAATATGTATAATATGCATGTGTATGTACACATGTATGTATGTATATATAATATGTATATATGTATGCATATAGCCATATATATAGTGTGTATATATGTATGTATATAGCCATATTATGCAACATACCTGCTAATACACATAATTTAGCTTAACCATGGTATAGCTGAGGAGATTTGCAGGAAACGCAACTCACACTCTAAGTAGACACATCACTCAGTTCTATAGTGAATTATTTAGCATATCTTGAAACTTTTTACGATTTTCTCCATTCAGTAGAGCACATCAACTTCACTTAGTTGTCCTTATTTCATTCTAGTTTCAACTAGGGGTCAGAATTTAACCTTATCTGCCTCAGAGTTATTTCATATTACATTCTTCTTCCCATGGGACATTGCAGAACATAATAAGAAAGGCTGCAAGTAAATATTTCAAAGTACCTTCACATCCAGGAACAAACCTCTTCCTTGCCCCCACGCACACACGGTGTGTATATACCCACAAGTACCCCAGAGATTTTTTTGCCATATTTATTCTTAGGGTGCTAAGTCAAAAGGAAGGCTGTGCCTAGGTAAAGAGGAAGCATTTTATTTTCTTACTCCAGTCTAAGATATGCTTACCAAATTAAGGTTTTGTCTCTTGAGTAACCTCTTCTAATTATTGGCATTCATTAAATAAGCATCTAGTCTAGCTCTTTAGTTCTAAGGACGCTTATGCAAAGTATAATCCATTGTCAGTACATGACCCAAATTACAGCATAGTAGATAATACTATAGATTATGCAAAATTACCTGTTGGGTATCAATACAATACCTCAAGTTAATGTTATTTTTGTTTTTGTTTTTGTTTTTTGAGACAGAGTTTCACTCTTGCTGCCCAGGCTGGAGTGCAATGGTGTGGTGTCAGCTCACCGCAACCTCTGCCTCCTGGGCTCAAGGAATTCTTCTGCCTCAGCCTCCCGAGGTGCTGGGATTATAGGCATGTGCCACCATGCTTGGCTCATTTTGTCTTTTTAGTAGAGATGGAGTTTCTCCATGTTGGTCAGGCTGGTCTCGAACTCCCAACCTCAGGTGATCCGCCCGCCTCAGCCTCCCAAAGTGCTGGGATTACAGGCGTGAGCCACTGCGACCGGCCTAAGTTAATGTTAATGTTAATGTTTGTCAAGCTTATCCCCTTTCTTTGTCACTCCTTCATGCATACAAACTGAGAAGAGATGAATAAGGTCAGAGTACAATAAAAAAAATGATCAACTTTCACATGATATTTACAGGTTTTTTTGTGGCACTTGATAATTTAAGAGTAATAAAATTGAAATGGTTACTAGCCCAACTCTAGTCTGTGCTAGAGTTGCTCAGCATACCTACACTAAAAATAATTTTCCTTTTTAAACATGATCTTTGCTGGTATAAAAATTGAGGTCTATTTCAACAGACAGATATTTTACATGGTGACATCCCCTAAATTCAAAAACAACAACAAAGTTCTGTAAGTATTCAATATTGTTAGAGTTTTCACTTTTTTTCTCTCTCATGATTTTTAGTACTTCTGTTTTTCCTGGTTTTGTCACATAAAGAAAACTAGATTATCTCTTCTTGTAATTGCTGAAGTCAACTCAGACGCCAAGCATCATTGCTTTGATGGTTATAGATAGTATGTTTTTCTTCAGGAAAAGCTTACAAGATGGGAAAAAGAAGATAGTAACATTCATCCTTCATTATCCTGGGCTCATTACTCAGGTAGCCATTTATTTATATGAGAAAAAAGATATTTTCTGCACATCCAACAACTTTTGTACCTTGCTTGTAATGACAAAACTGTGGGAAAAAATACTATCTGTTTATCATTATTAAACATGCCAAGAACTGCAGTGACATTGTATTGATACTAAGTCACAAACTCCTGGTATTTAACTGCTTTAGCCCTAATGACTCCTCAAGAGGATATTAAATATAATTAAGGACGGTGAACTGCAAGTTCCCCACACCAAAATTCTTGATCTAAGAGACAGGACGCCATCACACCAGTGTACTTCTCACACAGTTAGGCCTATATATCTTTGGAGACTTTTGCTAATAGTAAAATTCCAGTTTTTTTTCCAACTAAAGTCTTTCAAAGTCTATGATCATGGCCGAGCTGAATGGACATGAGTGAGTCTTTTCTTCTTCCTTCATGAAAAATACATTGCCTTAGACACAGAATGTAAGGACACATGAAAAAACGGAGGTGCTAATTTGTGTTTTGCAGAGCCAAGAGTCGGTTCAATTCTCACCTTCTCTGATTGTAGTGCCAAAAGAAAAAACTAAAATAATAGAGAAACAATATAAAGCTCTAAAGATATGCCAACCAATTTATACAACAAATAACTCTATTTAATTATATGTCCCAATTGAGATATCCACATTCATATATAGATTATACCAGTTGGTGCTGCATATGGGTAAACAAATCCTGAATATAAGAAGATACATGAAGGACAAAGGAATCAGGCTTACATTAGGGTATCTTTTTCAGAAAACATGTTTGTTATAATTCACTTTAATAAAAGTTTATTTTTCTTGCCAAGATAATGTAAACATATTTATTTAGTCAACTAACATTAAGTACGAGAAGCTATTCTAAATTCTGGTAATATGCATTAGTGAATAAAAAGAATGAAATCTGCTTGCATGGACTTGACTTTCTAGTGAGGAAAGACTAGTGATAAGCAAATAAATGTGTAAATATATGGAATATATTAGACTTACCAAACTCTCTGGACTTCACAAAATATTTGCAAAGTCCTTCCATGTTTCTAGCATATTCTAAAATATATTTTTTGAATTGATGTAAGCCCAAAAGCCTGATGCCACTTAACATATCTCCTAGGACTTCTGTGCTTTAACAAACATCTACTGTTAGCATTGCATGATTTCATAATTCTGATAATCAATTATTCACACTAGTACCTACAGGGAAGCCCATAGTCACCTCTTTCTACACTTCTGATTAACCTCATATTTGAGAGTTGTGTGGAGTACATCCAATAATAGCGATCCCTACAACGTGAAAGTATGGTAAGAGGGACATAGAAGTATAATGAGAAATTATAACCAAGAGGATGAGACTCACAGATTGATACTTAATCACCTTAAGAAAACTGCACAATTAATCACTTGCTCAAATGTAATAAGAGTTTAAGCTAAGTAGTTTCATTTTATCTACAAGAAACCCTAAAAATTTAGCCTAAAAAGAGATCAATCCAAAATAATGTAAAGAAAGTACAGATTATCTTTAAATAAATTTTTGTTTTGCTTAAAATATGTTTATTTAATATTAGTGTCTAGACTAAAATTATGATTCTAAAAATAGTTATTATATTTTAAATTGATTTAATTATTTGATGTGAACACATTTTATTGAAGAGTATTATGTTAGCAGCGTGGGCAAATAAAAATAAAAAGCACTTTCTCAGTTATCTGAAACACACGAGATAGAATAAGATTTAAACATTAATATATGTCTAGATGCAAATTCTAAGTGCCATATCACAGTGCAAAATGCTAGGAAAGTGAAGAGTGGTTACTATCATTTCTCATTGCCTTCTTGAAGAAGGTAGACTTTGAGATTAGGTTTATAATACTGGTAGGAATTGTTTTAACTTTCTATTGTCTTGTAACACATTATTCCAAGCACAGTGACTTAAAACATCACACATACTTTTTTAATCTCACCTTCTATAGATTGGGAGTTTGGACAAGACCCCTATGCGCCCTCTTCTGAAGGGTCTTAAATGTGTATAATCAACATGTTGTTTGTGTTCTCATCTGGAGGTTACACTAGAAAATAATCCAGTTCCAAGCTTATTAAGGCTTTTGGCAGCATTCATTTCCTTGTGGTTTTATGACTGAGGTCCCAAGATTTTGTTGGCTACAGGCTGGAGGCTACACTGAGATTCTAGAGGCCAACTGCAGTTCTTTGCTATCAGGGGGTATCCATTTGTCACATCTACTAAAATAGATCTAACGTAACGTAACATAACATAACAACATAACATAACATAACATAACATAACATAACATAACATAATCATGGGAGTGATGGCCCACCTGGTTTTCCATATTGTATGCATTAGAAGCAACGTCCAGCTTGCACCAAAGGAAGGGTATTAGGCACCAGGAAATGAGATATAATTGGGGGTCATGTTAGAATTTATTTGCCACCAACAACAAACAACTCCCTAAACTGAAGTAATATTATAGTTATAGAAAACCACAATGTTTGAACTCATTTCTATAGTTACATTATAGTTATATTATATAAATATATTGTACAACTCTTTTGTGAGCTAGATGGTATACAAAAGGCACTCAATATAATTTAGATATTGTCTCCTGTAGCCTATTCAGATTGAATATCCCAAGCTTTTCTCTATTTCATTCCTGTCCTCATTTTAGCTCAAGGTAAAAAATGACATCCTTCTCTATTTAGGCAGAGGTGCTAAGAGGGTATACCTAGCCTGCCAGTGGATTAAAAACATTTGTTTTTAGCTGGGAATAAATGTTGCATATTTTGTGACAAACAATAATGATTACAAGATACATATCTTAACATCAATTAAAATGCCTTCAGATACCAAAATGCAAATCACTCTCAAAATAAAACATTCAGCACCCAAATGTGTATATTTCTAATAAGATTCCAAAATTAGTTATGGCCAATCTGACCACAGACTTCCTGGCAGAATCAGAACTTTTCCTAGCATGTACCAGTTTGTCATTTAAGAAGACAGACACACACTAAATAACCAGAGGTGTTTTAAAACTATCAATATCCAAGTAATTCTAAGATGCTCCCAGGTTTGAGAATCATTGAAATAGTGTTTCATTTATTCTAAGCAAAACTCAGTAAGGTCATTATAATAGCCAGTTTTCAGATGATGAAAGTGAAAGTCAGAGGAGACAACATCCTTCAAAGTCATATAAACTGCTGGCTCAAGGCTGAGAGTTAAACTCCAGGGATTTACTCTAGAACCTCGCAAGTGAACGGTCTTTCCCATACTCTAGAAGTATATTGAGAAACCTTGACCTTGAAGTAATTTAGAAATGAATTACTATCTGAAAGGTGAAGTAAGTGCAGAATTAACTAGAATATGAAAATACAAAGCCATTTTTAAAATAAATGCAAATGAAGACTCCAAAGCTTGCAATAATTGAATACAGATCGGATAGACATTCTAGTATACTAAAAAATGAATAAGGATTTTTCTTCAGTCACCAAAAACTACAGTCACAGAAATAAACTTTGCGACTATCTCAGTGCATTCAAGGAGAGGATCCACTGGCTCTCCAGGTTCACATAAAGGAGATAGACATAGTCAGGGATACAGGAAAATGTTGCCAGCTTATTTTAGTCTTGTGAGTGATGTAACTGAAACTAAAAAATAAAAATAAAAATAAAAATAAGATCTTTCTTATATATACAAAATTTTTTCTTTATATATACAATGTAATTTATATTCAATAGTAATTTCTTTCAAATCTGTTGAATCATTTAGGTAGTATACAATGCTTGCTCCTCTTGGCAATTCCACTATCTTTTACCACTGTATAAATTGTCTTTCTGGTATACATTATCAGAATTTTTTACTTTTGTTATTTTGAATGTCGCATGTCTGTTCTACTGAGTCCCTCAAATTAATCAAATATTGTTTTATTTCTCTCTGTTACAGTATTCTGAAACCTCTTACTTTTATGTCATATAATCAATATTAGTACAGCATAGTGGCATCATTTTAACTTTTCTGTCATAAGTGCATTGCATAAGCCTGAAGAGACTGAATAATATTCATTCCCATTAACCCAATGTAATGAAATTTTTCTCTTTTCACCTATGAAAGTGACAAATATCTTAATTAAATCAAAGACTCATTGTTGGTGAGGATGCAGTGAAATGGGCACTTATAAGCTTTTAGTGGCAGTGCAGCTTGATAGACTTTCTCTAGAAATGAATTTGGCTGCAGGTATGATAGATTTTAAATAGAGGTTCTGCCATTTTATTTTATTTTATTTTATTTTATTTTACTTTAAGTTCTGGATACAAATACAGAATGTGCAGACTTGTTACATAGGTCTACATACACCACAGTTGTTTGCTGCACCTATCAACACATCATCTAGGTTTCAAGCCCCACACGCATTAACTGTTTGTCTTAGTGCTCTCCCTGCCGTCCATTCCTCCGAGCCTCTGAATGGCCCTGGTGTGTGTTGTCCACCTCACTGTGTCCATGTATTCTCATTGTTCAACTCCCATTTATGTGTAAGAACATGTTGTGTTTGGTTTTCTATTCATGTGTTAGTTTGCTGAGGATGATGACTTCCAGTTTCATCTATGTCCCTTCAAAGGACATGTTCTCATTCATTTTTATGTCTGCATAGTACTGCATGGTATATATGTACCACATTTTCTTTATCTGGTCTATTATTGATGGGTATTGGGGTTGGTTCCATGTATTTGCTATTGTAAATAGTGCTGCAATAAACATTTGTGTGCATGTGTCTTTATAGTAGAATGATTTATATTCTTTTGGGTATATACCTAGTAATGGAATTGGTGGGTCAAATGGTATTTCTGGTTCTAGATCCTTGAGGAATCACCACACTGACTTCCGCAATGGTTGAACTAATTTACATTCCCACCAACAGTGTAAAAGCGTTCCTAGTTCTCCACAGCTTCGTCAGCATCTATTGTTTCCTGACTTTTTAATAATCGCCATTTTGACTGGTGTGAGATAGTATCTCATTGCAGTTTTGATTTGCATTTTTAAATTTTTTTAATTACATTTTAAGTTCTGGGATACATGTGCAGAACGTGCAGGCTTGTTACATAGGTATACAAGTGCCATGGTGGTTTGCTGCACCCATCAAGCCGTCATCTACATTGGGTACTTCTCCTAATGCTATCCCTCCCCTAGCCCCTCAACACACCCGACAGGCCCCAGTGTGTGATGTTTCCCTCCCTGTGTCCATATTTTCTCATTGTTCATCTCCCACTTATGAGTGAGAACACGTGGTTTTCTGTTCTTGTGTTAGTTTGCTGAGAATTATGGTTTCCAGCTTCGTTTTAACCCCATAATTATTCTTTCAGGATAAAGTGTTACATTTTTGCCATTAACTTAAATGTAAATTCTATGATCAGAGAGACAGATGAGATAGCTATAGTTATGAATTTTTATATGAGTATATATAAGCACACATATGAGTGTATATACACTTACATAAGGAAGTATTAGTATATACTGAGTATATAAAGTATAAGTAAGTATAAGTGTTTATAAATATACTGAGTGTAAGTATATATATACTCTCTATATAAGTACATGTACTTACATAAGTAAATATACGTTCCTATATATGCATCTATATATGCATATAAATTTTGTAATAATAAAATATATATGATTATGTTATAATATATAATACTGTATAACATATAGCATGTATAAGTATGTGTATAGTATATATAGTAACATATATTATATATAGTTGCATATATACTATACATATATATACCTATATATAAATAAGTATAGATATAGGTACAATACACATACAAGTATAGTATGAGATATATCAAACACAACAATCTGCAGGTAACTTGTCTGGGTGCCTAAGGGTCTTCAATTGTGCAAAATTGGTCTAAAATCCAAGTGACACAATAACACCACAAAACATATCTAAATTGGTAAATAGCACACCATGATGTGATTATCCAAAATAAATAGCAGGACGAAAGAGAAGCAATTAGCATAGAAATAGAGGACAATGAAGTTCAATCTTACCTTGGAGTTTACTTTTTTACTTGCAAGTAAATAAGCTACAGTTAACAGAGATTATAAAAGTTACTTACATAATTTAAAATAAACTACATTCTTCTGAACTTCTCTTATTTCTTTTTTGCATTGGGGAGCATACTAAATTCAGTCCTGAAATTTGCAGAAAAATGAATGATTCTCAGTGACTAGGATATTCAGATTAAGTTACTTACATGAGGTTCTATAGTTAATAAATAGAAGAGCCAGGCTTAGATTATAAGTCTCCAGATTCCATATCTGGTGGAATTTTTTTTAAGTTTAAATATTTTTTCCTGGTAGGCATGTCTTTGCACATTTCTTTACATTTTGTACATTGTAAGTGAAATTCTATTTCCTGTTTTTTAACTATTTTGTTCATTTTGGACATTTATATACAATTATTCAGTAATATAGCATTGTACTGTAGATCATGTTACAGTTTTTACGACTTTAACAACAGACTTCAAGGCTGAAAATCTATTAATTTTGTATAATTACTTCACCCCAGTACATCTCCACAAGAATTATCTAAGTGACTCATGAATCAGAGGAATACCTAAATACAAAAACTGAGTGAAAACACCAAGGGATGAGCCAAGTTTGCCAATGGCAACATAAGCATTTAATGGATGACCTAATAAGAATTTTGTTCAGGTACCTGTGGAAAAGATTTGATACCAGAGTTATAAACTGGTGATGGATGGCAGAAATGACAAGTGATTTCAAATGTCCTTTCTGTAACAGTAGAGTAACTTTTCTTTATGTAACCAATATGTAGCTCCTCCATAATCTCAAATACAAGAATACTAACTATTGTAACTTTCACTACATTTTTCAATAATATTCAAGGTTTAATTAGCAAATGTTAATTGTATGTGTAGAAGTTGATATTTTTAAATCCTTGACTTTAAAAACTTAAACTCTCATATGGGAAAAAATTTTATGCATGGGAAAATGGGGAAAAATTAATAGCCTAGTTTCTATTTCATGGGAATTTTTATTTCATGATGAAAATCTTACAAAGTATAGAATTTGAAGCACAAACTGTCTCAAAAGTTTGAGAATGTTGTGCTATTGTTTTGCCTTTGATATGGTGTTATAAAATGCAAATTATTTATCTTATATATATTATTCTAATCTATTTCATTTTTTCACAAAATCAGCTCTGTTGATTCTACTTTTGACTTTATATAAGCAATATCTACTGAGAACAATTGAATAGAATGTATAGGTAATAGTTTCATTGTGTATTATTTTAACACATCTAAAAAAAATGTGACTTGAAAAATATATTGAGTATGCTGTATTCGTTTATATAATTTACCATTAAAACATTATAATTTTATATAGAAATGATCCTTCAAATATCTACATTGAAGTTTTCATTATTATCTAGTTAGTTGTATCTGTTATCAATGGTGTACATTCCAAATTGTGAGTTAAAAGCTCTTTACTATGTTATTTATTTCAATCCACTTATTCAAAAATAAAGAGATATTGACTCATGTCCACAGTATTTGCAATATAACCATAAATAAAATTCAAGATTATATTTTCTCCTAGTTTTAAAAGTTTCTTTTTCTATTTCTTTTTTTTTGAGACAGAGTCTAGCTCTGTTGCCCAGGCTGGAGTGCAGTGGCCGGATCTCAGCTCACTGCAAGCTCCGCCTCCCAGGCTCACGCTATTCTCCTGCCTCAGCCTCCCGAGTAGCTGGGACTACAGGCGCCCGCCACCTCAGCCGGCTAGTTTTTTGTATTTTTTAGTATAGACGGGGTTTCACTGTGTTAGCCAGGATGGTCTCGATCTCCTGACCTCGTGATCCGCCCGTCTCGACCTCCCAAAGTGCTGGGATTACAGGCTTGAGCCACCGCGCCCGGCAGTTTTAAAAGTTTCACAAGTATACTACCTTAGGAAATTAACAACAAGAAATCCACACTGTTTTTAGGAGAAAAGGGGGTAAAAATATACCTAGTTTTCTCAAAAATAAAATGGGAGAGGACAGTCTAGAGGTCTTCTCAGATCAACAACCCTGATTTTTAGAATATCAAGAGACAACATTTCAGAGTTGTATTTAGATACTATTTATAAGAAGAAAGATGCAAGAATTGAAAGTAGATCATCAAATCCAATACAAGATATTTTAAACAAACTATTAACAGAATT
This sequence comes from Piliocolobus tephrosceles, assembly GCF_002776525.5. NCBI lineage: Eukaryota > Metazoa > Chordata > Mammalia > Primates > Cercopithecidae > Piliocolobus > Piliocolobus tephrosceles. The sequence goes on along the minus strand of NC_045446.1, from coordinate 26,491,757 downwards.
TTAGAAATGAGGGCTCTAGGGATATCTAAAATTTTATTATGTGTACAAGAACAACCAGAGTCACCTCAAAAATTGGTTTTCCATTTTACCATAGAAATATCCAGGTATGTTAGAAATGGCTTAGGTTTACCATAGAAGAGGATTTATAAAAGAAAACGTATCAGGAGTAAAATATGCAAATGAACTGGAAACATTATCATGCTAAGAAATATATTCTTATTTAGCCTTGCTGCCTCTGGAGGAACTGTATGACTATATGTTACATGATAAGTTAATTTAAAATAATAACAGGCAATTAAAAACTTTTAATTTTTTGGAGCTATTCAATTACCAACATTTATTTGTGGATTATCTTGTGAAGATAGACTTGCCCTTTCCTAGTTCTCTGTGAGAAGAAACAGAAAAGGAAAAAAGACAAAGTAGCTCCCAGTCTGCAGGAACTGCAGTCTAACTGGATAGCAAAACCACACGTTGAAATGCATTCAGTGCCCTTACAAATAAGTACAAAGGCTCAAGCAAATTAAGACAATGGAGATGGAATAAGAAAATGCTTATTAGAAACAGACCAACTGTTGCGTAAGAACAGGTTAGTTTGGGTGAGATTAAGGAAGAGATTAATGATAAATTTAGCTCCCAAATTCATTTACTTCTTTCTATATTTTTGACCTAGACTCATTAAACAATAAAATGATGAATTGTTTTCTATTTCAGTACATAGCTCAGAGAAAACTTTAGCTTCTAGCTCATTCAGCTATGTTATTGAATATCAATTCTTACAGAAATGAATAGATGATAACAAGGTTTCTTTAAAAGGTGTTTATTTATTTGTTCTGTTACACATTCAGGGGGTACAAGTGCAGATTTGATACATGGATATAATGCATAATGGTGAAGTTTGGGCTCCTGGTGTACTGATCACTCAAATAGTGAACATTGGACCAAATAGGTAATTTGTCTTCCCTCACTCCCTTCCCATCCTCTCACCCTTTAGATTCTCAAATGTCTTTTATTCTACTCTGTATGTCCATATTTACCTATTATTTAGCTAACACTTATAAGTGAGAACATGTAGAATTTGACTTTCTGAGTTATTTCACTCAGTATAATGGCCTTCAGTTCCATCCATGTTGCTGCAAAGACATATTTTGTTCTTTTTTATGGCAGATTACTAGTCCGTTATATATGTAGATAGATAAGATAGATAGATAGATAGATAGATAGATAGATAGATAGATAGATATAGATAGATAGATATACAAACACACCCCACTTTTTTTTCCAGTTGTCCTTTGATAAACATCCGAGTACAGCTGTCTTTTTATACAGTGATTTCTTTTCCTTTGGATATATGTAACCAGTAGTGAGATGACTGGGTCAAATGAGAGTTCTACTTTTAGCTCTCTGAGAAATTTCCATATTGTTTTTCCATAGAGGTTGTACTAATTTAGAATCCCACCAAAACTGTACAGGTGTTCCATATCCTCCTCATGCTTGCCAATATCTGTTTTTGTTTGTCTGTTTGTTTTTTACTTAATAGCAGCCATTCTAACTGGTATAAGGTGGTATCTAATTGTGGTCTTAATTTGCATTATTCAGATGATTAATGATGTTGAGTACTTTTTCATGTTTGTGGGCCACTTATTTGTCTTTTGAGAATTTCTGTTCATATTCTTTGCCCACATATTCTTTTTTTTATTTTTTTATTTTTTCTTTTATTCTTTTATTCTTTTTTTTTTCATATTCTTTTTTTTTTTTATTTTTCTTGTTGGGTCGTTTGTTTCTTCCACATTCTGGATGTTAGTCTTGTGTCAGACGTGTAGTTTGCAAATATTTTCTCCCCATTATGTAGGTGTTTGGGTTTATTCTCTTGATTATTTCTTTTGCTGGGCAGACACTTTTTTGTTTAATTAAGTCTCATTTGGCTACGTTTCTTCTTGTTGGATTTGCTTTTGAGGTCTTAGTCATTAATTACTTACTTAGGCCAAGTTACAGAAGAGTATTTCCTAGATTTTCTTCTAGAATTTTTATAGTTTGAGGTCTTATATTTAAGTCTTTCACACACATTAAGTTAACTTTTTACATGGTAAGAGATAGGGGTCCAGTTTCAGTCTTTCACATATTGTAATCGAATTTTCCCAGCACCATTTATTTTATTTTTATTTTTTATTTTTTTGAGACGGAGTCTCGCTCTGTCCCCCGGGCTGGAGTGCAGTGGCCGGATCTCAGCACACTGCAAGCTCCGCCTCCCGGGTTTACGCCATTCTCCTGCCTCAGCCTCCCGAGTAGCTGGGATGACAGGCACCCGCCACCTCGCTCGGCTAGTTTTTTGTATTTTTTAGTAGAGATGGGGTTTCACCATGTTAGCCAGGATGGTCTCGATCTCCTGACCTCGTGATCCACCCGTCTCGGCCTCCCAAATTGCTGGGATTACAGGCTTGAGCCACCGCGCTCAGAGTGTCTTTTTCCCCATTGTTTACTTTCACTAACTTCGTTAAAGATCTATTGCTTGTAGGTACGTGACTGTCTTTATAGGTTCTCTATTCCATTGTATTGGTCATCATGTCTCTTTTTGTACCAGTCCCACGCTGTTTTGGTTACTATAGAATTGTATTATAATTTGAAGTCAGGTAATAAGATGCCTCCAGTTTTGTTCTCTTTGCTTAGGATTGTTCTGGCTGTTTGGGCTTCTTTTTGAGTGCATACAAATTTTAGAATTGATTTTTTTTTTTTCATTCCGTGAAAATTACATTGGCTATTTTATAGGAATTATGTTGAATCTATAAATCGCTTTGGGCTATATGGTCATTTTAATGGTATTGTTTCTTTCAATCTGTAAGCATCGAATGTTTTCCATTTTTTAATGTCATTTATGATTCCTTTCATCAATGTTTTGTAGCTCTCCTTGTAGAGATATTTTATCTCCTTGTTTAAATGTATGCCTGGGTATTTTATTATTCTGGGGGCTACTGTAAATGGGATTGAACTCTTGATTTGGTTCTTAGCTTGAATATTATCAGTACATAGAAATGCTATTGATTTTTTACATCAATTTTGTGTTCTGAATCTTTACTGAAGTAATTTATCAAGTCTAAAAGTCTTTGGAAGGCATCTTTAGGGTTTTCTGGGCAAAAGAACATGCCATCTGTGAACAGAGATCATTTAACTTTGCCCTTACAATTTGGATGCCTTTTATTTCTTTCTCTGGCTTGATTGCTCTGGCTAGAGCATCTGCTCTGTGGTGAATAGAAATAGTGAAAATGGCCGTACTTGTCTTGTTCCAAAACTTAACAGGAAAGCTTTCAACTATCTCCATTCAGTAGGATATTTGACTGCGTTTGTCATAGACAGCTTTTGTTCAATTTTTTTAATCTATTGAGATGATCATATGGTTTTCATGTTTAGTATTTTTAGGTAGTGAATCACATTTATTGATTTCCATATATTGAACCATCCTTGCATCCCTTACAATAAAACCCACTTGTTAGCTTATTGATGTGCTATTGAGTTTAATTGGCTATTACTTTGTTGAAGAATTATATATCTATGTACTGGTTTCATAGAATAAGTTAGAGAGCAATCCCATTTTCTCAATTTTTTAGAATAGTTTCAGTAAGATTGGTAACCCTTCTTTATATGTCTGGTAAAACTGAGCTGTGAATTTGTCTGGTCCTTGCTTGTTTTTTTTTTTTTTTTTTTTTTTTTTTTTTTTTTTAATTTTTTCCTTAGGAGATTTTAAATTACTGATCAAATTTTATTACTTATTATCAGTTTGTTCAAGATTCCCACTTCTTCCTTGCTCAATTTTGGGAAGTTGTGTTTCCAGCACTTTATCCATTTCCTCTCAGTTTTCTAGGTTGTGCACATGGAGATGTTCATAGTAGTTTCTGAGGGTCTATTTTTGTTTATATGGTATTAATTGCAATGCAACCTTTATCGTTTCTGATTATGCTTATTTGAAGCTTCTATTTTTTCTTATTTAAACTTCCTAGTGACTATCAAATTTGTTTATCCTTTCAAACAATCCTTTGTATCATTTTTTGCCTCAATCTTATCGAGCTTTGCTCTGACCTTTGTTATTTCTTTTCTTCTGTTAGCTTTCAGTTCAGTTTAATCTTATATTTTTAGTTCCTTGAGTTGTGATGTTAGCTTGTTAATTTAATATATTTCTATCTTTCTGATATAGGCATTTAAGGCTATAAACTTTTCTCTGGGCATTGCTTTTTTCTGTATCCCAGAAGTTTTGGTGTGTTGTGTTTCTATTTTCATTTATTTAAAAAAAAATTAAATTTCCACCTTAATTTCATTATTTACCCAAAGATCATTCAGGAGCTAGTTGTTTAGTTTCTATGTACTCCTGTCATTTGGAGAGTTCTTCTTGGTAGTAACTTCTAATTTTATTCCAGTGTGGTCCAAGAAGATACTTTATATGATTCTGATTTTTTACATTTATTAAGACATGCTGTATGACCAAACATTTAGTCAATTTTGGAGAATGTTCCATATGCAGATTAAAACAACCACAACAACACTTATATTCTGCAGTTGTTGGGTTAAATGTTCTGTAAATGTCTAGTAAGTCCATTTAGCTAGAGTCTAATTTAAGTACAAATTTTCTTTGTTGATTTTCTGCCTCAATGATCTATCCAGTGCTATCAATGAGATGATGACCTCTCTCAACATTATTGCATTGCTGTCTCTCTGTTTTCTTAGGTCTAATAGTATTTGTTTTATGTCTTAGTGTTTTGGTGTTAGGTGCATATATACTTAGGATAGTTAAAACTTTTTGTTGAATTGAACCCTTTTTGTCTTTTTTTTAACTGATGTTGATTTAAATTCTGTTTTATATGATATAACAGTGGCTACTCCTGCTTATTTCTATTTTCCTTTTGAGTCATAAATATTTTTCTACCCCTTTACTGTGAGTCTGTAGTTGTTGTTACCCATTAGATGAGTCTCTTGTAGGCAGCAGGGGTTGTGTTTTTCTTTTTAATCTAATTTGTCCATCTATTTTGTACATGAAGCATTTAGGCCATTTACATTTAATGCTAGTATTGATACAACAAGTTCTGCTCCTGTTGTGGTGTTGTTAGCTAGTTTCCTTACAGTCTCAATTGTTTAATTGCTTTATAGGATCACATATATTTACATACGCTTTCATGATGATGAGTATCATTTTTTCATTTCCATGTTTACAAGTCCTTTGAGCATTTCTTGTAGGACCAGTCTAGTGGTGACAAATTCCCTTAGCATTTGCTTGTCTGGGAAAGAATTTGTTTCTCCTTTATTTATAGAGCTTAGTTTTGCAAGACACAAAACTCTTAGCTGGCAAGTATTTTTCTTAAGAATACTGAAAGTAGGATCCTAGTAACTTTGGCCTTTAAGGTTTCTTCTGAGACGTCCAGCTTCTGATGATATTTCCTTCATGGGTGATTTGATGCTTCCCTCTAGCTGCTTTTAGGTTTTGTTTTTTTGTTTACTTTTCTTTCACTTTGACCTTGAATAGTTTGATGGCTACATTCTCTGATGATGTTCATTTAGTGTAGCACCTTCAAGGTGTTCTTCAAATTTCTTGTGTCCAGATGCTTACATCTCCAGTAAAATCAGGAAGATTTCCTGAATTATTCTTTCAAATAAGTTTTTCAAGTTTTTAAATTTTTTTTCTTCCTTCAGGAATGCTGATAAGTCATAAGTTTGATTGCTTTACATAATCTCATGTTTCTCAAAATCTTTCTCCATTTTAAAATTTCTTTCTTCTTTATTTTTGTCTGACTGGCTTAATTCAAAAGACCATTCTTCAGGCTCTGAAATGTTCCCTTCTGCTTCATCTAGGCTATTTTTAAAGCTTTCAACTGTATTTTGAAATTCCTTCAGTAAATTTTTCATTTTCAGAAGTTCTGTTTTTTTATTTTAAGATCTCTGTCTCTTTCATTAATATTCTTGGTTATTTTTCTGATTTCCTTGTGTTGGTTTTCAACCTTCTCTTGGATCTCATTAAGTTTCCTTACAGTCTATACTTTGAATTATCATTTAAGACTCTTCATTTTGGTTAAAGTCTATTGCTAGAGAGCTACTGTAATCTTTCAGTAACATCACTATATTCAGTGATCTTATGCTGGTTTCTTCTCATCTGGAGGAATGGCCACTTCTTGTTTTTGAATTCACTGTCATTTGGATGGCAATTCCACCCCCGACGACCCCAGAGGGTGTGACTGTGGAGCACATTGGGTAGGGTCTTTCAGCTTTGCTTCTATAGCCCTGTGAACCTTATGTTGGCAGATTATGTATTGGGTTGTGCAATTCAACATTCAGGCCAGTAGGTGGTGATTATGGGTAAAAGCCAGCTCTGGCAAAGGCAGATGAGTATGTACTCGACCTTTGTTTACTGTGAAGTGTTCTCTGTTGTTTCAAGTGATGGGCTACACAACAAAATGCCTGGCAGTCTGAGTTTCCTGTTCAGCCGGGAAAGGGGGGAGACTGGGCAGAGCTGGACCACCTGGCTCACCCATGAATACCCCAGTGATGAGCACAGTAACTATTTCTTATGGGGATGACTGGGGGAGCGCCTGGTAAAATATACGAAAATCTCTGTGGGGGATAAGAGAAGCAGCTGCATCAGCTCCACATCCCAGAAAGGCAGGAATGCACTCTGTTTTCCTATCATATCTGTGTTCCAGAGCTTGTGACTCTCAGTTCAGGCATACAGTGTTGTCTATCACCAGGTCACAGTGTAGCTGAGAGACATGGAAACCATCTGCTCTGTGGTTCTCCATGGGAGTGACTTCAGTGTGGAACCTCTTTACTCAGCCAAATATAGGCATCTTTATAACTTGCCTGTCTGATGATGCTGCTTCATGTACAGAGGAGCAGGCGCTCCATCCTTCAGTACATGTATGGGTGTCAGCTGTGGTGTTGGCTGGTTGTGTTGGCTTGACCACAGATCCCAAGGGAGGAGGTAAGGTGCCAGTTGTGGTGGACTGCGCTAGGCAATCCCCTACTCCACAGGCCCCTAGATAGCACACTGGATGTTGTGTACAAGTCTTGTAGAAATTGGACAGGGATCAGGACAGCAGACTTATTCTCAGGTCCATCAAATTCAGGTGCTAGCTGCAATACGGAGGGGCGGGCTAGTCCCCCGGTCGCCAACAGAACTCCAAGGTAAGGGCAGGCAGAATGCTCTTGTAGTGTCAGGATGCTCAAGGTGGGGGAGCCCCAGGATACATTGCAGGCCTGTAGCGGCTGAGTTCTCAGGAAGGCTCTGAGTCGCAACTAAAATAATCAGGTGGGAACCTTTCACTGGGGAAGTCAGGGCCTACTTGGTGGGAGCAGTAGCAGTGGAGGCAGACACCTATGGGGCTCATGGCCCAAAGTGGTTTTCTCCCACAGGAGCAGTGGCAGTATCCTTTATTTGGGGGCACAGAAGTGCCCAATCTTTCACTCCCTTTCTGTTCTGGAGGTGACTACGGCAGCATTATGTAGCTGGATCCCAGCATAAAATGCAGGCCTCCAGGGGCTGGGCTTTCAAAACGGGGACAGGTCTTTATCACAATGCTCAGGCAAGGGCAGAGAAGTTACTCTACAGGTCTGTTACTGGGGAGAGTAGGCCCTCTTCAGTGGGAGCAATGGAAGCTAGCAGCTATGGGCATGCAATCCACTTGCACTTTTGTCCCACAGAAGTGATGGTGGATTTTGCTGTTGGGGTGTGTCAAGGTACTCAGTTTCTCTACTCCATCCCTGGCCTGCCAGTGGCAAGGGTGACAGTAATGGTGGAAGTAATAAATATTGTGGTATCTGAAGTCTAGATCATCATCCTCTAGGGGTTGGGCTCTCAGAAGAATGCTGAGTCACAGCCACAATGCTCAGATGGGGGCACAGCAGCTGCCCTGAGGATTTGATAACAGGGATGGCAGCCCCCACTTAGCAGGCGGCAACAGAGGCAGACAGTCATGGGGTGCACAGTCTTCACACTCCTTCATCCCACAGCAGTGACAGAAGTGTCTGGCTTTGGGGTGTGCAAAAATGCCTGACTTCTCTGCTTCCTCCCTGGCACAACAGTGGCAGCTGGCACCTACATGCAGCTGCTTAGGGATCAAAAGCCTGCATGACTCCATGTGGGTTTGAGAAGTGCCGTCGCAAAGTCTCCAAGCAGCTCTCTGTGTTATTCTGAATGGTGGAGGTAAGGGTTGAGCCGGCTCTCCTATGGCTAAGATTATAAAAGTCCATGGTGGAAGGGTGAGACCCTGTGGGTCTCTCACTCACTCATTCCTTCACTGTGACAGGGAGGTTCTCCTGGCTCCACGCTAGTCCCAGCTCAGCAGACTGCCTTACCTCACTCTTCTCTGCATTCCCTGATTCCTGCCACTTCTCTGATGAATTCCAAGGTGTTCTCTTCAATGGTCTACTCAAATGTTAATATTTACTTGCTATTTTGATTGCTCTCCATGAGAGAAGTGCCCACTAGCTGCTTCTAGTCAGCCATCTTGAACCACGCCTCATGAATTGTGTAATACTTTTAGAGTATACATTATCTAATCCAAACTTATAAGTGTAAGTACACTTTTCTTTCCTTCCTTCCTTCCTTCCTTCCTTCCTTCCTTCCTTCCTTCCTTCCTTCCTTCCTTTCTTTCTTTCTTTTTTTTTTTTTCTTTCTTTCTTTTTCTTTCTTTCTTTTCATTCTTTGATAGAATCTAGCTCTTCTCACCCAGGCTGGAGTACAATGGCGCCATCTCAGCTCACTGCAACCTCCATCTCCCGGGTTCAAGCGATTCTCCTGCCTCAGTCTCCTGAGTTGCTGGGATTATAGGTGCATGCCACCATGCCCAGCTAATTTTTTGTATTTTTAGTAGAGACAGGGTTTCACCATGTTGGCCAGACTGGTCTCAAACTCTTGACCTCAGGTGATCCACCTGCCTTGGCCTCCCAAAGTGCTAGGATTATAGGTGTGAGCCACAGCGCCCGGCCTAAGTACACTTATATCAAGGCATTGCACACCTTAACAACTGCTCTCTTAAGTCCTAGTGGCAGCCAACAATTTGCAATTTCCTGAGAACAAGTCAATTCTTATATGACTTTGGTCATGCCATTGCTGTTCTATGAAATGTCCTCCAGAATTTGAAGCAAGAAAAAACTGAGCAGACTCTAGTACTGATTCTGGTTAAAGAGAATCAGAGGTCTCAACTACATAAGAAATAATAGGAATAGACAGAACTACATAAGAAATAATAGAAATAGACAGTAGACATAAGGAAGGAAACAAAGGGAAAATCAAGAGCCTTGCAAATTAATTGTGTATGAGCAATAAAAATGACTTGAATGACTAGGTTACTACCATTAATAGAGATTAGAAGCACAAGAAATATGATACATTTCAGAAATAATAAGGAGATAAGTTCTGCCCATCTTTCTTGAAATGTTTATGGTAAACTCATATGGAGGCATGCAGTGGGTAGCCGAACATACAAGACATGAAGCAAATAAACTCAAATTTAAAAATCTAGAATTTTGAGACATTTTTATAATGATACTAACCAATACTTTTTGAGTGAATCAAGTCACTTTTCACACTTTAGTATTTGTACATGTTCATATTTCTGCCTACCTCATTAGTTTATGAGCTACCTAAGGATGAGAAAAACTCACGTTAATATTTGATTTTTTTCATATTTGCATGATACCTGGCTCATGGCACACTTTTAAATTATACAGCCTGAAAGTTGCCTTTCTAGAATTTATTTAAGATAATATCAGGTTACATTCAATGATAGGCATGGGCCATATAGAATGTGTCAGGTGCTTTATCAAAAGATAAAAGCACATTTCTCTTATATATTATCAGAATTTCTACAAAAATAAATAACGTGGGCATCTTTTGTGTAATACACTCAGTCTTTCATTATTTATCAGTTTAACCATTTTGAATACATATTTGCAAGGCACTGTGTCAGAAAAAAAAAAACAAAAACTTTAAACAATTTAAAACTACCCAAGTGTATGGGCAGTCCCAGTATTTATAAAATTTCAGATGATTGCAAAAAAGATCTAAATAATCTATTTTCCAGTAACTTTTTTGCCACTTATAAGATAGAAACAATATTTTAATCATTTCACATTATTCCTTCCATTCTTCATCTCCCCTACATAGCTTCTATAAGTGTTCAAAATTTTTAAAATGGATGAATACACTCTTTTAAAGAATGGTGGCCTGAAAATTAGAAAATCTTCCATAACAAGCAGAGAAATATTACACAATTCTTTTAGCCAAAGGGTCCCTGAATTTCTTCTCTGTGAAATGAATGTGGGTTAGCAAATCCTGATTGCTTTCAGGTCTAAAATACTTGGATTTTGCTTTTTGCATGAAAGTTGAATTTCTCTACTTGGAAAACTAAAAATGCAAAGGAGGTCGGGGTGGTGGTTCATGCCTGTAATATCAGCATTTTAGGAGGCTGAGGTGGGTGGATCACTTGAGGTCAGCAGTTCGAGACCAGCCTGACCACCATGGTGAAACCCCTTCCCTACTAAAAATACAAAAATTAGCCAGGTGCGATGGCATGCACTTGTAGTCCTAGTCCCAGCTACTTGGGAGGCTGAGGCAGGAGATTCACTTGAACTTGGGAGACAGAGTTTGCAGTGAGCTGAGATAACCCCACTGCACTCCAACGTAGGCCACAGAGTGAGACACCATCACAAAATAAATAAATGAATATGCAAATAAATAAATAAATAAATGAAATATTTGCTGTAATGTTTGATTTCCTTCTTTTCTTTTCCACCTTCCTGTGAACACCTCTAGATAGAGATAATATCTTACTCATATTTGCTCTGAAGCACCTAACACAATGCTTCTTCATTCATGGTAGGTACAGAATGTATATTTGATAAATAAATAATTTTTGCAAATAAAAAGTAAATTAGTTCAGAACACAAAATGTATACTGTGAGTTCAACTTTATAGGTACATTGCATGGCATTCCTTGAACATTTATTTATTGAGGATATATTTTATAGTAGGCATTGTTTTCTACACTGAGGATATAATACAGCAATGATAACACAAAATTCTTGCTTACATAAATTTATACTGTACTGGAAGGGAGACAAAAAGATCAAAGAGGGAAAAAATAAATGAAAAGAAAATTTGAGACAATGACAGATAATGGAAGAAATTCAACAAATTATTTAAAGAGTGCCCTTAAACTCACTCCTTGTCTATCACATCAAATTGTACCCATGGTTTCCATGCCTTGGCTCATTTGATATTTAGAAAAATTGGTTGAAGACCTTTTTCTTATCTTCTTAGTAGTAAAACAATTACAAATAGTAAATGACAAAGTTTGGCTATGTCCCCACCCAAATCTCACTTTGAATTTTAATCCCCATGTGTTATTGGGGGGATCCTGTGGGAGGAAATTGAATCATGGGGGCAGGTTTTTCCCGTGCTGTTCTCAAGATAGTGAATGAGTCTCACAAGACTAATAGTTTTATAAAGGGCAGTTCCCCTACACATGCTCTCTTGCCTGCTGCCATGTAAGACATCCCTTTGCTCTTCCTTCATCGTCTGCCATGATTGTGAAGCTTCCCCAGCCATGTGAAACTATGAGTTCATTAAACCTCTTTTTCTTTATAAATTACACAATCAGGTATGTCTCTATTAGCAGCATGAGAACAGACAAATACTGTAAGTAACTCTGTAATCCTCTATAAAGAATATTCTAAATTCTAAATTAGAAGAGCACAACTTGAGTTTTAGTAATGTAAAGTCATGCAGCCTCCCCACCAAAATATTATCCAAATGTTCATAAAGAAAACTAGATGCAATAATCAAGTAGATAATGGAATGTCATTAGCCAAGTGGAAACCCCTGGGGGAAATGAACCTTCTCCTTATTGTGTTATCGTTATTGATATAGGGATATTTTCCCCTGATACATCAATTTTCTGGAAGATACTTCTGCCCATGGTACTTGGGAATATTTGCATTTCCCCATATTTATAAGGTTTTGTCAACATTCTTCATGTTTCTCCTCTACTTGTTAATCTATCATTATACCCCTCACCCTGCAAGAGACTATTTCACTTGATTTGGGTTTCATTAGTCAGAAATAGAGCAAAGGGTGAAAATTAGGTCTTGTAAGATCCAGCTGTCAGAAAAATCAGCCAGCTGTGATTGACTAATAGAAGAAAATACATCTGATTGTGCAGTGCAAAACCCAGTTGCTGTTGTTTAATACGATTCTGTCAGCAAAACCTTCTCAGCTGACAGTCTTTTTGGAACAGCCATCTGTTTTTGAGGATTATCAAAATATTTATGACATGTTTTCTCTGAAAGATGATATCTTATCCCTTTCAATAGATTAATGCCTTGAGGGTAACTGCAAAGCTAAGTAGAGAAGAAAAACTTAACTTTAATATTTATCTTAGTCAAAAACAAATCCATGCCCATTTCTTTCCACTATCATAAGGTTATTAGATTAATATCAACTGAAGTTGGTTTTACTTTTATTCACAGATTTAAAGCCAGGTTGAATTAAGACATAGTTTATATATAGAATTCTAATTTGAAGTTCAATTACTTCCATCCTTTATCAATTGTATGTGCTTATAAAAAATATCTAAAGTAATGAGCATAATTATAAATGGAAATTTAGAAATTAAAAGATTTTTTGTTAATTTTCTGGATAATTATTAGTATACTTATAAATTGAATGATTTTTTGTTTTTAACAGAAAGTTATATAAAATACATTAATTTTTTAAAAAAGTTTCCAATATAGTTAAGGAAAAAGCTGCTTTGATCTATAGTTTTATTTCATTTTGGTTTGTTTTGGACATGAAAAACTATTTTTTAATAATTATTTTAGTAATTATAATAAAAAATAAGCAGTACCCTGTAGATTTTCTCATCATCTTAGGAAAAGTAAACTTCTAAATATACTAATACATTTCAGTGTGCTTTGTCTCAATAAATAGCTTTTTTTCAGAACTTATGTGGAGGTTTTAATATTTCATTTACGTATAGCATACATGTAGAAAAAAAAATCTGAATTTCTTTGGGTTGATTTTTCCCTAATATATATTATTTTATTTTTGGAACAGAAGACAGACTAAGAAGCAATGCCATTCATTATGAGTCAGATTTGGCTTTAAATAATTAAGTGATTCATTATTTAGATCCTGGTAGTTTTTATTCATTCATTTATTTATGTATTTGTTTATTTGTTCATTATTTTCCCCACACATTAGCCCTGAAAAATGTCATGATTTTTCTACTTCTATAAAATCACTTTGAGGATCAAAGTAATCAGTCTTTTTTTAATTGTAAGGTGGAGTATCACTTAAACCTACGTGTCATGAATACACATATTAAGAGTTAGCCTGCAGCCAACGTTATATAAAAATTTGCAATTTGCTAAGAAAATGCTGTGTTCCGCAAGAAATCAATATTATTGAGTTTAAGTAGCTTACAGTCTAGCGATAAAGCCTGGCATGGATAATTAGAGATAGCATAAATTCAGTTTTGGATTAGGATAAACCTGGTTTGAAAGCCAGTTCTTCTATGCATTGTACTGTGGTTTGAAACAATGTTCCTAAATCTTCTGAAATTTAGTACTACCTCCAGATAATTAGCATGAAATTAGCATCAACTGTAAAGTGTTAATGCTGGGATTCAATGAGAAAATGGAGATCACCTGTGTATAAAATCACCCGTACAGTAATTGTCACCTAGAAATCCAATCAACGTGACTTCCTCATCATCACAGAGCAAGTCAAATGTGCTAAGTGTTACCAAGGAGTTGCAAACAAAGAGATATTGAAGCACAGAGTGAGAAGAGGTTAATTAAATTATAGAAATATGGAAAGTTATAATTTGAACTAAATTAACATTAAATGCAATATAATGCTGAAAACATGAGCAGAGATGGATTTATATGCAATTATTCTCCAATTTTGTTTGACCTCAATAAAAGTCTGATTCTGTTCTGTTGTATTCAAAAGTGCTACTACTATATGCTTAATAGTATCCCACTTTTCGAGAAAAAAGAGGGCCTACCAAGAAAATGGAATTTAAACCCAGTAGGAATGAATGCAATTGAGTTGAAATGAGAATTGAGCTGAGTATTATTCCATGTGATTGAAGCTGAATTCACTATAATGCACTGTGAGCTGTGCTTTCCTCTGACATTATAATGGCTGCATAATTTAGTCCAAACAAATGAAAAAGAAAAATAAATTAAATTGGTGTTTTTTCCATCTAAAATAAGCAAGAATTTTGAGAAATATTGTTATAAAATGAATATGGTGTAATATATATGCAGGAAAAGAGAAAGAAAAGGGCTTTGTCAGCTGATAAAACACAAACAAAGCATGAGTTTATTATAAGTTCAAGTGTATAATATATAAAAATGTACTCTAAATAATCAATCAGATTCTCTATTACCATCAAGGCATCTGTTTATCGATTCTCTGTCTTGGTTCCCTCTTCAAGGCTTCCTTGTGATGTTCATCTTAAGCTGACTTTTTCCAGATACAAATGTTGTGGGTGGCAGCAGGAAAACCCAGCACCTGGCCTCACATAGTGCTTTTGCCCAGTCTCAATCTTGATGCACATGCACCCCATGTGTATTTCCCCTGTCTATCTAATATCACTGAGTTTCCTTATGACTTCAGTTCTTAAAAATTTCATCACCATAACATCAGGAGACATTTGCTTTAGTGTCAATTCCTGGTTGTACCATATATAGTCACTGGAAACACAAGCGATCACACAGAAAAAAATAGGTTTCTAAATTAATATATGAGAAAAGATCATCAGTAGCTTAACATCAGTCAAAGTCACTGTGTGAGTATCATGAATTACTTATAAAATTTGTGACAGACACATTAGGGTTGTTGGGATTAGGCAAAGAAACCTATTTCTTAGCTATTAGGAGAAACTGATTTAAGTTTTCTTCTACTGATCTTCAGCAATTCCTGAAAGGTACAGGTACAAGTAAGAATCTGAGGTTCTATCAATATCACTGGGGAGAGGTTATTAACATTTCTGGGAAATGATGCCATTGTATTGCTTATTTTTTTTTATTTTTATTTTTTGAGACAGAGTCTTGCTCTGTCACCCAGGTTGGAGCGCAATGGTGCTATCTTGGCTCACTGCAAGCTCCACTTTCTGGGTTATGCCATTCTCCTGCCACAGTCTCCCGAGTAGCTGAGACTATAGGCGCCCGCCAGCACTCTTTGTTTTTTTTTTTTGTATTTTTAGTAGAGCTGGGGTTTCACCATGTTAACCAGGATGGTCTCGATCCTGTGACCTCGTGATTTGCCCACCTCGGCCTCCCAAAGTGCTGGGATTACAGGCGTGAGTCACTGCGCCCGGCCATAGTATTTATTTTTTATACCCATTAAACTAATACTGTCGATAACTTAAAATTATAAAACATTTTAAAAAGTTGCCCATCAATTCAACACTTAAAAGAAAAAAAAAACTAGAAATATTCCCTTTCAGTTTTTTCCATGCACACACTCACACACAAACACATGCATCTAATCAAGCATGTACGTACAGGTATACATTTATTTCTACACCCATACAAACATTATTTATACTAGATAGGTTATTCAGTGTCTACAATTTTTTATCTTTTCATTCAGTGTATTATGACATTTTTTAAATAAAATATATGTGAAAATAATAATTTCAATTAGTTAATTTGACAATTAATTTTTTAGTGATTGTTATGTGCCAGATACTTTTGTAGATGGATGAATTTTATCAGTGAAACTTGAATGGAGCTAGCAGCCATTATTTCAAGTGAAGCAACTCAAGAATGGAAAACTAAATACCATATTCTTTCACAGGAACTCAGCTATAAGGATACAAAAACACACAAAGTGTTACAATAGATTTTGAACTCAGCGGAGGTGGGGAATTTGGGACGGTTGATGGAAAAACTACTACATATTGGGTAGCGTACACTGCTTGGGAGATGGGTGCACTAAAATCTCAGAATTCAGCACTAAACAACTCATCCATGTAATCAAAAACCACCCATACCCCAGAAACTATTGACATTAAAAAAAAAATTTTAAAAACCATGACAACACCACTCACAAAAGAAGACAATAAAGATCCTTGCTCTCATAGAGCTTGTTTTTTTGGAGGTAGAAGATAGGCAATAAAAACTTTTAAAAAGTAAAGAATTCAATTACATAGTATAGTAAAAAGATGATGAGTGCCATGTATTATATTAAGGAAAAAATATGATATAAATAATCAGTGAATAGGATAGAGAGGTTGTAGTTTCATTTTATGTATTTATTTTTGAGACAGTCTTGCTCTGTCGCCCAGGCTAGAGTGCAGTAGCGCGATCCCAGTTCACTTCAACCTCCACCTCCTGGGTTCAAGTGAGAGGCTGTATTTTAAGCAGGCTTGTAGGGCTGTTCTCATTGAGAAGGTGAGATTTGACAGACTTGAAGGAGGTAAGAAAGTTAGCCCTGAGAATATCAGAGAAAGGTGAAAGAAAATTTCAGGCAGAGAGAATAACCAGTGCCTGAACCCTAAGCCTGGTGTGTTCTAGGAGAGAAATGGAGGTCTTGGTGACTGAAGAGAAAGAGAAAAGAGTAGAATCTGGGAATGTCAGGTAGGATGCCCTGTATTATCTCATCAAGACTCGGCTGTTAAGTAAACTACAGTGGCTCATCCTTTTACTCCCAACGTCTTGGGAGGCCAAGGAGAGCGGATCACTTGAGGTCAGGAGTTTGAGACCAGCCTGGGCAACATGGCAAAACTCCATCTCTACAGAAAATACAAACAGTTAGTCAGACGTGGTGGTGCATGTCTGTGGTCCCAGCCACTCCAGAGGTGGAGGTGGAAGGATCTCTTGAGCCTGAGTGGTCGAGGCTGCAGTGAGCAGAGATCCCATGCCACTGCACTCCAACCAGGGTGACAGAGTGAGACACTTGTCTCAAAAAAAAAAAAGAAAAAAATCAATGCAGGACTTTCTGTGTGGGTGACCAGTGTAGGACACCCAGCATTTAGGATGTAATGCTCTTTGGTTACATTTTATCTTCGAATTGTGTTTTGAAAGTGATGTCTTATAGGACAATGGCAGATGCTCCAGGGCAGTGGTGTCAGAAGTTTTAGCTCACTCATAATCCCACCTCCCATCTCCTTTCTACCTCTTCGGGATGGTAGAAGCCCCTGTCACTCCAGGCCTTACTCAATCTTACTTTTTATTTTATTTTTATTTTATTTTTTGAGACGGAGTCTCATACTGTCCCTCAGGCTGAAGTGCAGTGGTGTGATCTTGGCTCACTGCAAGCTCCACTCCTGGGTTCATGCCATTCTCCTGCCTCAGTCTCCCAAGTAGTTGGGACTACAGGCGCCAACCACCATGCCCAGCTAAATTTTTGTTAGGCAAGTGGATCACCATGGCAGGATATCAAGACCATCCTGGTTAACACAGTGAAACCCTGTCTCTACTAAAAATACCCAATCTTACTTTCTAGCCCCTGTCATTCCAGGCCTTACTCAATCTCTCCAACTGGAGACTGCTGCTAACTTTCGCTGGAGTAGCAACCTGGTAATATGGGGATTCCAGCACTCTGCTATCTTCCTATGCCCCCAGTGGGGTGAGGCAAACACCCTACACTATCTCAAGGCTGCAACTTTCCCTCTCTGGGCTGATAGCACTAGGTGGCAGGTGACTAGGTGAGGACCTCTAACTCTACCTTCTACCCCCTCCAGGTACATAGAATGTCCAGATAAAGTGATTGAAATTTCTCTGGCATTGTATTTTAGTCCATTTTCACACTGCTGATAAAGACTTACCCAAGACTGGATAATTTATACAGGAAAAAGGGTTTAATGGACTTACAGTTCCACATGGCTGGAGAGGCCTCACAATCATGGTTGAAGGTAAAAAGGAGCAAGTCATGTCCTTACATGGATGGCAGCAGGCAAAGACAGAGAGACTTTGTCCAGGTGAACTCCTTTATTTAAAACCATCAGACCTCATGGGACTTATTCAGTATTTCAAAAACAGCATGAGAAAGACTCACCCTCATGATCCATTTACCTCCCACTAGGTAACTCCCACAACACGTGGGAATTGTGAGAATTACAATTCAAGATGAGATTTGGGTGGAGACACGGACAAACCATATCATTCCACCCCTGGTCCCTCCCAAATCTCATGTCCTCACATTTCAAAACCAATCATGCTTTCCCAACAGTTCCCCAAACTCCTAACTCATTTCAACATTAACTCAAAAGTCCACTGTCCAAAGTCTCATCCAAGACAAGGCAAATCCCTTCTACCTACGAGCCTGTAAAATCAAAATCAGGTTAGTTACTTCCTAGATACAATGGGGGTACAGGCATTGGGTAAATACAGCCATTCCAAATGAGATAAATTGGCCAAAACAAAGGGGCTACAGGCCCCATGCAAGTACAAAATCCAGCAGAGCAGTCAAATCTTAAAGCTCCAAAATGATGTCCTTTGACTTCATGTCTCACTTCCAGCTCACCTGA